>NC_064642.1:135128585-135445835 GCF_023864345.2 Schistocerca serialis cubense | reverse complement strand
ACCAGTGAAACCACACTACCCAATGACAAACGAGTCATTTCAGCAAGCTGTCGTGTCGTCACACATCTATCATTTTGGATGATTTGATCAATGGTCTCCTTATTCACATCACTCACTGCCGTCGATGGTCCAGTAGAGAGAAATCGCCTTCTTTAAACCTCTGTAACCACCGCTGGATACTGCTGCGATCCACTGTGTCCTCCCCATAAACAGGGAGCAACTTCCTGTGAATCGGTGTGGCAGAGTCATCGCCGGTCTTGAAGAGGAACTCCATCACCCACCGTTGTCGCAACCTGACATCTACTTCACGGTCCATTATGGCTCACCTGTAAATGAAAGAAGATACATTTGTATACCAGCTTATAGTTAAATGTTCCAAGTATGTTCACAAAAAATTTCATTCGCCTCCTGCAAGAGGCGACTGTGCAAAACTTTTTGAACGCCCTTTATATATTCACAGGATACTATGTTTTCTCGTTTCATGAAGTGCACTATTTTACGTTTTTGATTTAAAGCAAGTTGCCGATCATCACTTTGAAATCTTATCAACTGAATATTTGTACAGCTTTGTTCAGACTGTAATTCATCTGTCAAAAGCCTAATATTGTCCGCAAGATCATTAACATGAATACACCCAACACGCTTCCCTGGGATACACCGAAATTACTTCATTTGTGTATGACTCTCCATCAGAAGTAACAAGCTGCGTCCTACCCACGAAGAAATCGTCAACCTCGTCACATACATCACATGAGCGTACTTTTAATAACAACCGTTGCTGTAATACTGAATCAAATGCTTTTCGGAAGTCGAGAAATACTGCATCTACCTGACTGCCTTGATTCACGGTTTTCAGCACGTCATGTGAGAAAAGTGCGAGTACAGTGTCACATGATCTATGTTTTCGAAATCCATGCTGGTTGGCATGGAGGAATTCGTTCTGTTGGAGATGCCTCATTATGTTTGAGCTCAGTACATGTTTTAAGATTCTATAACAAATCGATGTTAGTTATACTGGACAGTAGTTTTGTGGATCACTTCTGCTACCCGTCTTGTAGACGGTTGTGACAGGTGCTTTCTTGCAGCTACTGGGTAAAGTATTTCGTAAGAGGGATCTATGAGAGAACCCACCAAAATCTCCAGTGTTATTCGGTATACAGGAGAAAAATAAACTGCGAATGGAAACCGCAATCCATCTTCCTATCCAAAATTTGTTACTGAAGACAGCTTCCGCAACCCATCGAAGTTTGTCGCAACATTTCTGGGACACCCTGTACATGTATCGTAAAATATGTGTCAAAATACAATATTTATTACTAGCAAATGTCCCCACTGGAGAACAGGAAACAGGTGATTTTCAGTCTTTCTTAGGGTTCTTATCAGTTTCCCAATATTTCTTTATTTTCTCCCCGAAGGCCTTTTTTCGTTCTTCAGTCTACTTTGGTCGATATGGTTTCGGTTCCATCTCTGAAATAAACTGCCACTTATCTGATCTATCCCTGTCTGATGTGTATGTTACGTCAATTTTTGTTTTTGTCGAATCCTTCTTAATTTCAGTTACCCAAGATGCTTTAAGGGATGTCACATAGTTCAACAGACGTTTAGTTAGTCTGTTTCCAGATAATCTGTCTAGGTGTCCATAGAACTTCATTCGTCTCTTTCTGATGTCGATTTCGATGTTTGATACTTTTTCTGTTGTCTCGATGGTTTGCAGTCTGTTTCCATCTTCAGAATGAGAATTTCACTCTGCAGCGGAGTGTGCGCTGATATGAAACTGCCTGGCGGATTAAAACTGTGTGCCCGACCGAGACTCGAACTCGGGACCTTTGCTTTTCGCGGGCAAGTGCTCTACCATCTGAGTTACCGAAGCACGACTCAGGCCCGGTCTCACAGCTTCACTTCTGCCAGTATCTCGTCTCCTACCTTCCAAACTTTACAGAAGCTCTCCTGCGAACCTTGCGGAACTAGCACTCCTGAAAGAAAGGATACTGCGGAGACATGGCTTAGCCACAGCCTGGGGGATGTTTCCAGAATGAGATTTTCACTCTGCAGCGGAGTGTGCGCTGATATGAATATTCCTGGCAGATTAAAACTGTATGCCCGACCGAGACTCGAACTCGGGACCTTTGCCTTTCGCGGGCAAGTGCTCTACCATCTGAGTTACCGAAGCACGACTCAGGCCCGGTCTCACAGTTTCACTTCTGCCAGTATCTCGTCTCCTAACTTCCAAACTTTACAGAAGCTCTCCTGCGAACCTTGCAGAACTAGCACTCCTGAAAGAAAGGATATTGCGGAGATATGGCTTAGCCACAGCCTGGGGGATGTTTCCAGAATGAGATTTTCACTCTGCAGCGGAGTGTGCGCTGATATGAATATTCCTGGCAGATTAAAACTGTATGCCCGACCGAGACTCGAACTCGGGACCTTTGCCTTTCGCGGGCAAGTGCTCTACCATCTGAGTTACCGAAGCACGACTCAGGCCCGGTCTCACAGTTTCACTTCTGCCAGTATCTCGTCTCCTAACTTCCAAACTTTACAGAAGCTCTCCTGCGAACCTTGCAGAACTAGCACTCCTGAAAGAAAGGATATTGCGGAGATATGGCTTAGCCACAGCCTGGGGGATGTTTCCAGAATGAGATTTTCACTCTGCAGCGGAGTGTGCGCTGATATGAATATTCCTGGCAGATTAAAACTGTATGCCCGACCGAGACTCGAACTCGGGACCTTTGCCTTTCGCGGGCAAGTGCTCTACCATCTGAGTTACCGAAGCACGACTCAGGCCCGGTCTCACAGTTTCACTTCTGCCAGTATCTCGTCTCCTAACTTCCAAACTTTACAGAAGCTCTCCTGCGAACCTTGCAGAACTAGCACTCCTGAAAGAAAGGATATTGCGGAGATATGGCTTAGCCACAGCCTGGGGGATGTTTCCAGAATGAGATTTTCACTCTGCAGCGGAGTGTGCGCTGATATGAATATTCCTGGCAGATTAAAACTGTATGCCCGACCGAGACTCGAACTCGGGACCTTTGCCTTTCGCGGGCAAGTGCTCTACCATCTGAGTTACCGAAGCACGACTCAGGCCCGGTCTCACAGTTTCACTTCTGCCAGTATCTCGTCTCCTAACTTCCAAACTTTACAGAAGCTCTCCTGCGAACCTTGCAGAACTAGCACTCCTGAAAGAAAGGATATTGCGGAGATATGGCTTAGCCACAGCCTGGGGGATGTTTCCAGAATGAGATTTTCACTCTGCAGCGGAGTGTGCGCTGATATGAATATTCCTGGCAGATTAAAACTGTGTGCCCGACCGAGACTCGAACTCGGGACCTTTGCGTTGCGCGGGCAAGTGCTTTACCATCTGAGTTACCGAAGCACGACTCAGGCCCGGTCTCACAGCTCCACTTCTGCCAGAACCTCGTTTCCTACATTCCAAACTTTACAGAAGCTCTCCTGCGAACCTTGCAGAACTAGCACTCCTGAAAGAAAGGATATTGCGGAGATATGGCTTAGCCACAGCCTGGGGGATGTTTCCAGAATGAGATTTTCACTCTGCAGCGGAGTGTGCGCTGATATGAAACTGCCTGGCGGATTAAAACTGTGTGCCCGACCGAGATTCGAACTCGGGACCTTTGCCTTTCGCGGGCAAGTGCTCTACCATCTGAGCTACCGAAGCACGACTCAGGCCCGGTCTCACAGCTTCACTTCTGCCATTATCTCGTCTCCCACATTCCAAACTTTACAGGAAGTTTCATATCAGCGCACACTCCGCTGCAGAGTGAAAATCTCATTCTGGAAACATCCCCCAGGCTGTGGCTAAGCCTTGTCTCCGCAATATCCTTTCTTTCAGGAGTGCTAGTTCTGCAAGGTTCGCAGGAGAGCTTCTGTAAAGTTTGGAATGTAGGAAACGAGGTTCTGGCAGAAGTGGAGCTGTGAGACCGGGCCTGAGTCGTGCTTCGGTAGCTCAGATGGTAGAGCACTTGCCCGCGCAACGCAAAGGTCCCGAGTTCGAGTCTCGGTCGGGCACACAGTTTTAATCTGCGCGGAAGTTTTGTGTCCATCTTGTGTGTATCGTGGTCCCAGAATTTTTCTCATAATCTTTCTCTCTCTTAATTTTTTGTAAATCTAGTTTTCGATTCAACGAGACTGTTTCACTGGCATATGTGACTGTCGGTTTGATTACTTTGTTGTAGTGTGATTTTTTGTTATACAAATTTGAAACAAGTCCGGACACTTTCTTGATTTTTTGCAATCTGTTTTTGTGCTAATTTTTCAAGTCATGTCGGTTCAATAATTTGACCGAGATGCTTAAAGTGTTTGACTCTGTTGATTTCAACGTAATTTGTTTTAATGTTCGGGATATCAAACTTTGAACACATGGATTCAGTCTTCTCAAAGAAACGTTGCAGCTCAACCACCTCTGCACATTCTTTGAGGGTCTCGTTTTGTTTTACTACTGTTTCTTCATTGTCGCCTAGAATCGCCATGTCATCTGCAAACGCCAAGTATGGAACGTTCAATTTTCCTTGACCTCTTCCTAGTTCGATTGGCTTCCAAAAGTTTTGTTTTCTTAGTTCCATTTCCCATTCATTCATTACTTTGTCCAAAACTATGTTGAATAATAGTGGCTAAATCCCATCTCCTTGCCTTACTCCTGCTTTAACCACGAATGGTTCCGAAATTTCATCTATGGTTTCAATTTTCGATTTGGTTTGTGACAGTGTCTGTTCTAACAGTTTTCGAGTTTTGGTGTCTAGTCCGCGTTCTTCTGGAATACTGCTTAGAGATTGTCTGTCTACAGAATCATATGCTTTTTTAAAATCAACAAATGTGCAGACTATTGGTTTCGACCTGATTGCCTTAACATTTAAAATAGTTTTAAGATTAAAGATCTGTTCTGGGCATGATTTATCAGTTCGAAAGCCTGCTTGGTAATCTGAAACTGTATGTTCTAGTGTACTTGTGCTCTCTTTAGAAGACACGCTTTTTGTAAGTGACCGGCAAAAATGAAATGCTTCTGTAGTTGTTTACATCTTATTTATCTCCCTTTTTTGTGCAATGGATGAATTTGTGCACATTTCCAATCCTCTGGAATTTTTTCTGCCAGCCAAATTTCTTGGCTGATTTGACTGATCTCTTTTAAGGAATTTGAACCAAGGTTCTTCAGTAGTTCAGCTACAATTCCATCTTCTACCAATGACTTATTATTGTTCGGTTGTGAGCAAGTTAAAAGTTGTGAGAAATATTTGGCTAATTCTTGAAAATTTTATTTGTTTGTTAGTGCCAATTTTCCATTTTCTTTCCTGAAACAGAGGTTTCGAGGACTGTATCCTTTGATTTGATTTGCAAACGTTTTGTAAAAGTCTTCATTTTGTGGTTCCTAAAGTCTTTCTCAATTGAGTTTAGTTGTTCATTAAGATATTTTCTTTTAGTTTGTCTAAGTATTTTAGTTGGTTGTTTCACTGCGCATGCCATTACGTCATAATTTTAAAACGATAGTTCGTTTCATTGGTCACTTAAGGAAGAAGAAGAGGGAACTTTATTTTAATAGGTTGCTCCAATGTGGGCGTAAACTATGTAAATAAATAAACAAATAGGTTGTTGCAGTGGAGGGAGAACGTAACCTCTGTTGTCTATTGGCTCTTGTGTTACGTGCCATGATTGGTGGTCGCCGTCGAATGAGAAGTTGGCTGCTGTTTACCAAATACCGGACGTCGGCCGCGCGGCGGCAGTTACTCGCCGGTAGCGCTCGTGCCTCGTGTTGACAGTACGGTTTGCCTTCAACCAGAGAACCGTCGGAGACGTGTTTGGAGGCAACCCGGTCAGGCTGAACGCCTTAGATACAGCGAGTGTAGCAAGGTGGAGGTTACCTGATGTTTTGGGGTGACATTATGGGGGCCGACGTACGCCGCTGGTAGTCATGAAAGGCGCCGTAACGGATGTACGATACGTGAATGCCATCCTCCGACCAGTTGTGCAACCATATCGGCAGCATATTGGCGAGGCATTCGTCTTCATGGACGACGATTCGCGCCCCCATCGTGCATATCTTGTGAATGACTTCCTTCAGGATAACGACATCGCTCTACTAGAGTGGCCAGCATGTTCTCCAGACATGACCCCTTCCGAACATGCCTGGGATAGATTGAAAAGGCTGTTTATGGACGACGTGACCCACCAACCACTCGGAGGGATCTAAGCCGAATCGCCGTTGAGGAGTTGGACAATTTGGACCAACAGTGCCTTGATTAACTTGTGGATAGCATGCCACGACGAATACAGGCATGCATCAATGCAAGAGGACGTGCTATTGAGTATTAGCAATCTGGACCACCACCTCTGAAGGTCTCGCTGTGTGGTGGTGCAACACGCAATGTGTGGTTTTCATGAGCAATAAAAAGGGCGGAAATGATGTTTATGTTGATCTCTATTCCAATTTTCTGTACAGGTTCGAGTACTTGATTTGTGCTGTTGTCAGTCAGTTTGGGGAAAGGATTTTCTTTCATCTTGCCTTCAGTGCACACACTGCACATTTGAGTTATCTGGTAGACAGATGCTTCGAGAGTTATTCCACTGCATTTGATTTGTTTCTTTGCTATATCGATGTGAATGTATCCTAGCTTTCGGTGCCACAAATCCGGTTCCCGACTAGTGCGATTTGGACATGTCCACTCATTGGAGTACTGGAATTGTCTTCACTAAAGTTACAGAAATTGCCTTTCCTTGAACCTTTCGCAATTACTTCCCCACATTGTTTCATTATTCTAGCTTCAGTTTTTGTTAATTATGCCAACGTTCCTTTGCCAGTCGCCTGAGGGACTGATATCTGGAATGTACGAAGTGTGCAAGTCGACTGTTTGTCCTTCACATTCTTCTAACAAGCATATGGGTACGATGCCGAAACCAGAACTCAACAAGTACCCGCCGACAGCTGCCTGTACTGACTCTTCACGTTCGGTGATCGTGACGGCTTTATTAGGTGGGTTAAGTCGTGTGATCTGTTGCTCCGCTGTCCAGAATCCACATATCGTTTTTTTCTCGTTTCCACAGAAAGTGATGCATTTCACACGTGAATACACAGTACCGTCCAACGTGATCACACTTAATTCATTTGTAGAATGACATTTCGTGTCATAGTGTTTCGCAGTCAGTAACGCACTTTTGCTAGCAGTTAACGTAACAGAATTTGAAAATGTTTTATCCGTCTCCTTCCTATGGTTTGGTTGCTCGTTATCTGAAATTTTATCACCGAACTGCGGGCAATATTTCCAATATGTCCGTATTTCTGATAACGAAAACGTCCTGGACCAGGGTCATGTGTTGTCTCGTAATACCCGTGACTCTGTCATTACGCTGGCTGTTCCCACATCCTCGTCCCCTTTGAATACTCCAGCCACGCTTTATTTGTTGTGGTTGGCCTCTTCTGAACGTCGAAACTTCTAATACTCTCGTTTCACTTCCGAATTTCATGTTTGTAAGCCGTCTTTCTTCTTCTAAGAGCCGGTTTTTGAATTTCTTAAGGGAGAAATTGGTCTCATCACACTGCATAATTCTTGCAACAGTCTCGTATTCAGAAGGTAAATCCACCAAGGTATGCATAGCTGCCTGCTTGTCTGATAATGCCAGAATTGTGAACTTGAGGCAGCAGTGGGTTCCGTCTCGGAAGGTAATCTAACATCGATTCTTCGTCTTTCTTTTCCAAACCAAAATGTGTACCGCAATCTTTCAGCGCATCCCATATCTCTTTCGCTGCTTTGCAGCCTTGTATATCATCAAGTGAATTATTATCTACCATTGTTAGTAGAATTCCCATGGCCATCTCATTTGCTTTTCGTTCGTCCGCTGTCGATTTGTTTCCCATGCCAGAATCGACAGCACACCAGCTTTGTTTACTTGTGAGAATCCCGTTTATTCTGCCGGCCGATGTGGCCGAGCGGTTCTAGGCGCTTCAGTCTGGAACCGCGCAACCGCTACGGTCGCAGGTTCGAGTCCTGCCTCGGGCATGGTTGTGTGTGATGTCCTTAGGTTAGTTTGGCTCAAGTAGTTCTAAGTTGTAGGGGACTGATGACCTCAGATGTTAACTCCCATAGTGCTCAGAGCCATTTGAACCGTTTATTCTTTTCCACCAGTGACGGTAATTATCTTCCTTCAAAACTTCGATTTTTCCCTCATCCGCCATGTGTGTACTGTAAATATATCGTGCAGTAAGAGAAAGAAAAACTTTTCGTTCCTATATTGTCCCGCATGTTTTCGAGGAATCACATTCACGTTGATTTCGTAATATCGCTTACGAATCCTCTTCGCAATCCGCAAAGGGAAAATTTTCGGTACTCACGGTTTCTCAGCGTTTCGAATGATTTTCCAGCCTGTCTTCATTTAGATAGCACCTATACTCCCTGTCTCAGTGAGTCGGTGAAGATGAGCCCGTAAACTGTTAATCTTCTTTTGAGCGTGGCAGGGAACACAAACACATACACAGCACGTCATATTTGAAAGAATGTATTGTGATTTGACACACATACGTGGGTAGAAGCCTCGCATTTCCAACACATCATAACGCAAGTAATGACATAATAAAGATCATACCAGAAAAATAGTATACATCATAGACAAAAAGGAATGTTAGGGGTTTACGTCCCGTAAACATCAATGTCATTAGAGGTGGAGAACTATCTCGAATTGTTTCAAGGATGGGGAAGGAAATTAGTTGTGCCCTTTCATAGGCACCATTTCGACATTGCCTAGAGCGATTCAGGGAAATCACGAGAAACCTAAATCTGGATGGCCAAACGCAGGTTTGAAATGTCCTTCTCCCGAATGCGAATCCACTATACTAACCACTGCATCACTTCACTTAGTCGTAGCCATGGAATGCCGAACTTTGATTGTCAGTTCCTGTGAGATTTAGTTGTGTTAGTTGTTTATATCAATAAGAACTAAATATTTAATTCGGGCCATTAGTTGCTCGTTTCAAAATGTTCAGTATAGGAACCGTAACCACGTCCTTAATTTTGACCCTACATATTTGGGACAACCTAAATCTACATATACATTTTTCTCTCTCTCCGAAAGGTAAAGGAAAAATAGAATACTGGTACGAAACACACTCCGCCATGCACTGTACAGTGACTTCCGAAGCTAAAGAAATAGGCCTTATTGTCACGGGGGCGCAGCGCCTAAAAAGAGAAGAGCAAACAGGAAATGAGGGGGAGGTGTGAAGCCGTGAGCTGCGGCCTCGGCTTTCCAATGCGCCAGCGCACCGCTCTGTTCCCCTTTTGTGTCTTGACACACAATTTACGGTCCGATTCCTTTGTGGCCGGACAGCATGAGGCTACTTTGAGGTCTGAGTAATCCGTCTTATGGGAGCAGCAACAGCTATTGCTTTAGAATGCTGGCAGTGGTTAATGTCTTTAAAATATACCGATTTTTTCCGTCAAATACAAGAACGTGATAAAATGGAATCGATCCGAATATTCATCAGTATGCAAGATGTTTCGTGAAGTACTACGGCTGAACACACGATTTTAGAACAGTTCATGTTGTTTAGAAAACAGCGAAATGGACAGATGTCCAACGTAACAGTTCTCATCACAGAATTCACCGTCTCTGGGGCTTCAGTAACAACTCGCTAGCTGCAAATCAGAGGTCTGAGTGATTTTTCTTGTGGAGTCAGTAAATCATCATCAAGAACCTATGTCATTAAGTTTCTGCAAATCAGAGGTCTGAGTGATTTTTCTCGTAGAGTCAGTAAACTCATCATCAAGTACCAATTTGCTAAATTGATGTTTTTATTTTCACTTCTTCTGTCTATCAAGGAGTATGGGACCTCACAATCATCTTCTGTCTGACCATCGGTCAACCTGGCGAACGCGTAGCTCGCGGTCTGTTCAAGCCTTTTGTCACTGACAGCGACTACGTTAATGAGATTCAGATAGTAGACAGAGGAGCTCGGATTGATACAGCTGTGCACCGTCGCCTAGTATGCAAATAGTGCATATAAAATGTCAGAATATATTCCTAGCACACAGAACTCAGTATTTCGTTGTTAATCAGATTGGATTGGAGCGAAGAATGGCAGTATCGTCAGAAACAAAAGAAGAGGTCGGTTTAGTTGAAAGTCTTGTGACGGTACCGCTACTGTTCCATCAGAGTGAAAGGTTATTCAGGGATATTTCTTGACTGTTTTGGTAGAAGGGTCACATGGTCTCCGGCGGCTTGTACAGAGTAATAATGTAACCATCCACTAAAATTTGTAAAGAGTAGCAAACAGGAGAAAACAGTGATCTTAACGAATACCTGTTTTGTTTTTAAATGTAAGTACATTTCACTAATAGAATAAAAGACTGACACGTTTTCTTTTGTACTTAAAGTAAATGTCACTCACAACATGAATCGGGTCGAAGACTAATAGATTCGCTTTGTTATTACGTTGGTGTCTTGCTTTGTGACTTGTAAGCGTCCATATTGACACACTAATCGTCTGTACGTAGCTTGCAAACCGATTCCTGGCACTGTGATGACAGAAATCGTACGAATGATTTATAGGATCCAAACTAATTGTACACAGGAAAAGAGTTTCTCATATTGCGAAGGTCGAGGTATTGAACTTAAGATCCGATTGTGATTAGTGAAGTGTCATGCGTAAACCCGAACTCTATTGACATCAATTTCATTTCGTTTGATTTCTTACCTTCATATCTGAATTTGCATTACGATAAAGATGTCTGCACAACAGTACTAATTAGGACAGTATCCGCTGTGTGTCTTGTTTGGAAACAAAGCTGTTCTGTTTTGTCACGGTACTTGCTGTAGACAACAGTAACGCCTGTTTTATTCTGCGCCCTCGAGCTTCCTTTCAATACGGCTCGGTTCTATATCGGGGTTTTACGACAATGTTATCAGTGATAAACAGCAGTATGGGTAGGTTTACCCACGAAGAAGCGGACGATGTGGAACTCGTGTTTGGGTTCACTGAATGCAATCGAAGACCGGCACAAGGACGCTGATGCTGCGCTGTTACCGAAGCGGCGGCGACATCACGCTGCAATTCATCTGTCTTAAAGTTGTATTACACTACGTTATGTGTTGTACATTTTGGTGGTTGCATATTACATGCCTTTTCACTGTCGTGAAGGTACTGTCATAGAAACAAAATTTATTGGGGTAACAAATGAATAAATTATAATTACTAGAGCCCGGATTATATGCATCGTGAAAACCTTAAAAATACGCATGCAAATATAAATGAAAAATGCTTAAAAATGCATGAAAAGTGTCGACATATGCAAGATCAACTAATAATAAAACATGGTAGTTACTGCGTGCATTATATTTCGAAGTCGAACCCTACATATCAGTTACGACTAAGAGCACCCGCTACGCGAAAAATCTATACCTACATTTAGTTCGCTGATATCATTTTCTGAATACTTTCTGGTAGGGGGCTTTTCTGGGATTATTCTATAAAAATTAGTAAAATTGGGACGCATATCGTGTTTCAAGAATTGTTCCTTCTTTGCTATTGCTGTCGGTAACAAGCGGATGCGATACGAGTGAATCGCAGCGAAACAATCGATATGTCAGGACCAATTTCGAGATATATCGCACGCAGAGAGGCACGCTCAAAAACTCCATAGTAGTTTATTTAAAAAAAACATACAATCATGAATTTTTTTGAACAGGATTAACTTGTAATTAATACTACTGGACCAAAGCATCATTTACAATTTATTCTAAATTTTCTACTATTGTAAACATAAACGACCAAGTACTGTCCCAAATGTTCGTAGGAAGTTTGTGTCTTCGATTACACAAAACATTTTTCTAAGCAGAAAATGACCGGTCTCCATCAACTGAGGTAACTAGGCAGTATTTGAATTTGGCTGCTATCTTGGCTCTTATTGTTTCTGGTAAAAGTTCACCTGTCCCATTAATAAAACCATCAATTTGGCCCAAGAGTTCAACGCCTGGGTTATTGGTTAAAATGTGTTCAAACTTTTCTTTAAGTTTTCTTGGGAATACTTCCGGCAATTAGGAGTTCAGTAGAATAATTTTATCCATTAACTGCATAGATTCTTTCAACGCCAAACCTTGGACTTCAAGATTTTTAATACTTGCAGGTATATGGAAAAAATGTGAGCTAATCACAGCAATGTCTTTTTTAATACCATAATCATTAAAAGCGTCCTTGCACTGGCAAACTGCACTATCGAAGTCGTTTACTACCCCTATAATGGCCTCGAAATGTTCATTGTAAAACAACACAGCTTTGACCCACGCACCCCAACGAGTTACCACTGGTTCGGGAGGTAAAGGCACATTTGGTAGTTTTTCTTTGTAGGTCTTGATGCGAGCAAGAGCCTTTAGAAAAACTTTCTTTGTGGATGAAATCAGTTTATTTACATTCAAAAACGTGGAACGTACTTCTTCGGCAAGGCGATGTACTCCACGAGCAAAGCATTTCACATGAATCAAATTGGGATAAAATACTCGGAGGGCTTTTCCTGCTTTGATCATACAGGGAGCAGCATCTGAAATAAACTCAAACACACTTTCATCAGCAGAAGATTCTCGAAATATTTTTCTAATTCCCTCATTCACAGACCTGGCGATCGTAGAATGATTTACATTTTCAAGTTCTTTGCAGGCCGCTAAATAGGAAGAAGAAGGTTCTTCTTTTAAAGAGCCCACAATTAAATTTGCAGTAAAAGCCAGCAGTGTCTGTAGTTTCTTCATGTGAAATCCACATAATGCTGCCCTTGAGTTCATTGCGGATTTATTCCGAAACATTTATGTAAATTGTCGGTATGTAATTTTTACGCAATGTTGACTGATTTAAGCAATATTTGCGCAGGAAGCCTTTGAGGATAGGGTTTGTAAGTCTGTGAAGACGAATATTGCTTGCAATGAATGCTCCACATAGATCAATGTTAAACCGGCTTTTTTGGTTACCTTTGGACAAATCCTGCTACTGCAAAAAAATGGTTCAAATGGCTCTGAGCACTATGGGACTTAACTTCTGAGGTACTTAAACCTAACTAACCTAAGGACATCACACACATCTATGCCCGAGGCAGGATTCGAACCTGCGACCGTAGCGGTCACGCGGTTCCAGACTGAAGCGCCTAGAACCGCACGGCCACACCGGCCGGGCCGACTGGTATGACATGCCGTCGCGCTGACCACTCAGCAACCAGGGGCGGACAGCTCAGTAATAAGTTTCCTCCGATAAAAATTTTCGTCAGTGTATTTCAGAATGTCTTGGGAAAGGAGATGCATTATCTGCAGTTATTCCTAATTTAATTTTAGAAAAGACAGGCAGACAACACCAAAAATTAGACCAAGCAGGAACAAAAGTGGATAATAACACAATAAATCAGCTTGCATATGCGGACAATGTTGATCTAATACGTGACAGCAAAGAGGACTTGCAGCTCATGACAAGTTCTTACAAAGATGTTGCAATGAAAGCAAGGTTACAAATAAACAAGAAGAAAACTGTGCATGAGGTAGAGAACAAGGCGCCCAATGATCAATTCCTATTGATAATTAATGGATTAACTTCTAAAAGAGTTGACATATTTAAATATCTGGGAAGCACTTTTAGCGAGCAGAATAGAATGGAAATTAAGACTAATGATCGCAGCGGCAAACAGATCATTATTTTGGTTTGTGGAACGTGCTGTGCAGTAGAGCAGTTTCGAGAGGTTTTAAAATCAGACTATACCAGAGTATAATTCTCCTGGTATCTCTATATGGCTCTGAAACATTTACATTAAGAAAAACGGATGAACAAAAATCTGCTAGTCTTCGAGAAAAAGATATTAAGGAAAATATTTGGCCCTAAGATGGACACCAGTCACAAGTATGGATGATATGAAAAAACCAGGAACTGCAACTCGCAAGATGATATTATCCGAAGGTCAAAGAAAAGGAGATTGATGTGGGCTGTCCTGCTAAGTAGGATGGAAGAGGAAAGACTACCGCAGTAGCGTTCTCAGGATCTGTGGAAGACAGAAGGGGGCGAGGGAAGCCACGAACAAGATGGAAGGCTGGTACCAACAGGGATGCGGAGGCGATGGGCCTGAGAAGAGGAGAAAGGGGCACGAAGGCCAGGAACAGAAATGCTTTGTGGAGGAATCTAGAGAAGGCATATGGTCCTCCAGGCCAAAGCGACTGTCAGGAAGAAGAGGAAGGAGAAGAAAAAGAAGAAGAGGAGCCACCTGAGACCTCGACTCCTTCCTAACAAATTGCTCGGAAAATAACGATGAACAACCTCCGAAATTTTGTCACTGGTGTTCACGTTGTGTGTACAAATGAATTGGTGCATGTAAGTGACTGTCATAAGCGACAGCATGAGCTGGCCGTCGCAACATAGCGAAATACCAATGAGGAGCATAGTGGGTTGGCAACCTGAGGGCTGCAGAAAGGGTTCAAAGCCATTACCTGAGGCTGAGTTTGTTGTCTATGCACCAGGCTGAGCTCTCTGGGGAGAGGGCGAGGCAGAGCTCTGTAAGAGTGTTTTGTCGGAAAACTCTCGGGTACGACATCTAAAGTTGATGGCTCCAAATTGTGAACGGGCTGGCCATTGTATCCTTCGGGAATCAAGTTCTATATAATCCGTTAATGCTGCCAAAAATCTGAGCACCCGTTATTATTTGTATCGATGAGACTAGACTGACCACAATTTCTTTTGACAAAAGTGGGATTTTCATACCTTTTCTTGGGCAAAAAGTGGTACAACTTTTAGTCTCTCGTTAAATATTGGTATCAAGTCTAACATTTCCTTTTCTTCTGAAAATGTAGCCTTTAATGATATGAGTAACGTTGACAAGTGTACAACAAAATAAACATTGGAAAAACTCTGTAAAGACGAACATTTCAAGTTTTCAGAAATTTACTTATTAAGAAATGTAACATTTGCAGTGTAGAATGTAGGAAGACATACAATAACAATCATCATAAAAAAGTTTTGAAAGAACGTAAGGAATTTATGTTCTTACGAATTCCATACTGCAATAATATTTCTTTGAAGATGGTAGTTTCATTCAGCAACGCAGGTTTGCCTAATGGGCATGAGCAGAAATCAGTACAGTTGTAATTACTGAAGCTGAAACAGGTCAGTAAAATACACATAACAGTCCTCACACTAAATATATTCGTGCGGTAGCGTTCTCGCTTCCCACGCCCGGGTTCCCGGGTTCGATTCCCGGCGGGGTCAGGGATTTTCTCTGCCTCGTGATGGCTGGGTGTTGTGTGCTGTCCTTAGGTTAGTTAGGTTTAAGTAGTTCTAAGTTCTAGGGGACTGATGACCATAGATGTTAAGTCCCATAGTGCTCAGAGCCATTTTAAGCCACTAAATCTATTCCTCTGATCTGTCCATTGAGACCACAGCAAGTTCAAAACTTAGTTTTTTAAAATCGATAGCTAATAGTTTATCCGGTTTCGAAATATTTTTTTTTAAAAAAAGTGTCGGGACAAATTTTTGAGGCTCAAAGAAGGGACAAGCCCGATTAATCAGAACGTATGCGCCCCTAGATGAGACCAGCTCGTCGACTCTTACAACAGTCTATATTGTCTAAGTTACGGCGAATAAATTAAATATAGCATTCCATACAGAAGTATAGACGTACATTATGTCAAACGTAAGCTACATCTGACCAACGAACCATTAAACGATTCAGACATTACATCACGATTTAAAAGTAAGTGATATGCAAATTAAACCACAATGTGCTAGTTGTGACATGTATAAGTACATGGAGTAAACCGACAACACAATCTAAGAGGGCGTATAACGTATCTCCTTATTTTGAAATGTTATAATGTAAGATTGATTTTATGCTACAATTAGCACCTAATTTAAATGACGACTAGTAAAACTGACTGTAATTCAAAACTGGTATGAAATATGTTAAATTTGATAGTGCTAATGAAAAGCCCATATAAAGCCACTTCAGAATGATTCGCCCTATTTATCAGTAGAATAAAGGACACATCTTTTTGCTTTGTTTGATGTGCTTTTATAGTTTGTCAGATTTACAATTTTACTGATTATAAAGGAACCAGGGTGTAAGATCTCGAAATGAGCGGCTTGAAAAGACAAAAAAACTGTTTTATTAGGCTTACTGTAATGAGCGCCTAAATTTTTAAGTGAAAGTTATTTTTCTAAATTTAACACTGGTCGGCTGAAGCAAGTAAACAGCGAGGAGGAAGTGGTATGCGTTTTGGTTTCGCACTTGGAGGAGCACATACTATGTCTGTGACATTTGAGGCGTTCGGCCCTGGGAGTAGGTAGTATTCCGGCAGCGTAAGACATGTGGTGGATCACAATATAATTCAACTTCGAAATGTTCGTTTTTGTCGCGCGTGTTTACATGAATCTGAAATTTACTCGAGAAATGAATGTAATGGAGGCAATGTACTCTAATGTTGTGCCCCAGATTTCGTATTCTGAAGCCTCTGAAGAGATTGTTTGGGTTCAGCCACAGATAGAAAACGAAATCTGAACTTTCTGACAATACTTCCACATTTTGATGTAGTATTTGAATGGGGTTCTCGCTGGGAGTTGTGTAGGAGTGGGTTCAATGTTACAAAGAATTTATTAAAAGTAAAATATTCTTTTTGACAATCGAGAAATGATGACAAACAGAACTTAATTTGCAGCCCAGTACAGTCCTTTAAGGCAGGGCTCAACAAGAGAATAACAGCATAAAATACCTTTAACACAATGAAAATGAAATTGAAATAGACTTAACCCCAGCAGATAGAATCGGGCGAACAAAGATAATAGTTTGCAAAATATGGCTCCAGGCCTCAGGCAAAAAAATTAAAATAAATTTAACTTCTGCAGTTAACCTCGAGACAACAAAGTAGAATTCTTAATCAAGGTACTTACGTTCTTTTATGTCGCTAATTATTCGTGTAGTACTAAAGGCTGCAGTTGTTTGCTAATGCCGTGAGAATGCTTTTGTGCTTGAAGTGAAGCCTGTGTTAGCTGGTGGTTCTAATCTCTCTGAAGACGAGAACTGCACCTCTACTGTGACAGAGCTATAAGCAGCCAGATCGACAACCCGTAAAGAAACCTTAAGAAACCTTCTCTCTCATAAGTCTGCTTGCTACAGTGATTCAGTACGCTGCAGAGCTATAGGTGAAAAACTCGCAGAGTTGCATATCTGTTAAGGCATGCGTTTTTCTGCTTCTACCGAGATAATATTTAGCTTTTATGAACACACAATTTTGTTGACTAAATTGTAGCACTGAATAATATGTTACCTGGTTTTCGTTATTTGTATACTCACACTTCTTCATTTCCATACCTTTGTGGTTGATATGTAATTTTTCTTTAGCATGGCTATGGACTGCATGTAGATACAGACCGTTCCGAGATCAAAAGTACCGGTAAATAATCTCTTGCTAACTCTTGACGATTTGGGCCCTGCGGTATCACGGACACTTTATTTAATTAAAAATGATTTCGCCGTAAGATTATCACGATGAACCGTTATTGTTTTGTATTGCCACAATAAATTTTATAATGTTTATTTTGTTGATTTATTGAACACGAGAGATAAAAGTACGACAGAAATTAATCATCAGTGATACGGAGTGTTCAAAAAGTCTCTCCGCAGTGCCTTATGATTGTTAGCAGCGCGTGTCGTATGATTGTTCGCCTGCCTGGATTTTTCAACGAAACAACAAACGCACAAGGATACTGCGGTGATATTCTGTACCCATTCATATGAGAACTTGTGTTAAGTGAAATACTGAACGGTTATTTTCAACAAGATGGTGCAACCGCGCATACAGCTCGCGTTTCAATGTCACTGCTTGCTGATGTTTTTGGTGAACGCATAATTTCACAGGGACTTTGGCTTCCGCGATCGCCTGACCTAACACCACCTGACTTTTTCTTCTGGGGTGCAGCGAAAGCAACTGTCTATAAAAACCGTCCAAAATCCATCGATGAACTGAAAACTGCAATAACCACTTTCACTGCTTCTGTTACAGAAGAAATGTTACAGCTTGTGTTTGGAAACATGATTAGACGAATTGAATTGTGTATTCAACAACAGGGGGGACACTTTCAACATTTAATGTGAAAATTTGTTAGTAAAAATGAATATTCAATAAATTGATAACTTGGTTCAAATGGTTCAAATGGCTCTGAGCACTATGGGACTTAACATCTATGGTCATCAGTCCCCTAGAACTTAGAACTACTTAAACCTAACTAACCTAAGGACATCACACAACACCCAGTCATCACGAGGCAGAGAATTAATAACTTGTATTTCATTGAGTTTCATTTCGGTATATTCACTGTGACATACGTGCCGTATGTCTTTTGCTTTTCGTTCGTCCACTGTCGATTTGTTTCCTATGCCAGGATCGACAGCACACCAGCTTTGTTTACTTTTGAGAATCCCGTTTATTCTTTGCAACCAGTGACAGTAATTATCTTCCTCCAAAACTTCGATATTTCGCTCATCCGCCATGTGTGTACTGTAAATGTATCGCGCAGTAAGAGAAAGAAAAACTTTTCGTTCCTATATTGTCCCGCCTGTTTTCGAGGAATCACTTTCACGTTGATTTCGTAATATCGCTTACGAATCCTCTTCGCAATCCGCAAAAGGGAAAATTTTCGGTACTCACGGTTTCTCAGCGTTTCGAATGATTTTCCAGCCTGTCTTCATGTAGACAGCACCTATACTTCCTGTCTCAGTGAGTCGGTGATGATGAGCCCGTAAACTGTTAATCTTCTTTTGAGCGTGGCAGGGAACACAAACACATACACGGCACGTCATACTTGAAAGAATGTATTTTGACATGACACACATACATGGGTAGAAGCCCTACATTTTCAACAAATCATAACAAAAGTAATGATATATCAAGGATCATACAAGAAAAATAGACCACATCATAGGCAAAAAGGAATGTTAGGGGTTTACGTCCCGTAAACATCAATGTCATTAGATGCGGAGCACTAGCTCGAATTGTTTCAAGGATAGGTAAGGAAATTGGTTGTGCCCTTTCAGAGGAACCAGGAACTCCCGCCTGCTGGTGCCTGCAGAGTCTAAGTCCCTGATCATCGCGCTACGTAAGCAAGGTCACCCGTTCCCTGTATAAGCGGCTAACAATCATAACGGCACGGCGGAGAGAGTTTTTGAACATCCACAGCAATATACCACACACATCATATGCTGCGTGAGCAGTGGTCACGAGGCTACTGTTGGTGCATGGTTTCACTCGGATTACAGAAGATGTTTAGCATGGAAAATGAAACTACACGAATTCATAATTTTATGGTTGCCAATGAGAGTGCCGCAACGAGTGCTTCAGGCCACAGTGTACGGTGCAAAGCGTCGCCATCACATGGACGGACGGCGGCTAGTCGTTTGCTAGAATACAAGGAAACTCTCAAGCAGATATTGTTTTAAACGGGAGAGGCAGCCGTGCGCTCTTTCGCGGAAATGTTTCTGGAAAGTTACGCTATGGTTCCCCCCCATGAACCATGGACCTTGCCGTTGGTTTGGTAGGCTTGCGTGCCTCAGCGATACAGATAGCCGTACCGTAGGTGCAACCACAACGGAGGGGTATCTGTTGAGAGGCCAGACAAACGTGTGGTTCCTGAAGATGGGCAGCAGCCTTTTCAGTAATTGCAAGGGGAACAGTCTGGATGATTGACTGATCTGGCCTTGTAACAATAACCAAAATGGCCTTGCTGTGCTGGTATTGCGAACGGCTGAAAGCAAGGGGAAACTACAGCCGTAATGTTTCCCGAGGGCATGCAGCTTTACTGTATGATTAAAACACTAAGCAGATTCAGAAGGATGTAGGTTGCAGTAGGTACTGGGAGATGAAAAAGCTTGCACAGGATAGAGTAGCATGGAGAGCTGCATCAAACCAGTCTCAGGACTGAAGACCACAACAACAACAACGCTATGGTTGGCAGGTTAAGATGTAAAGAAAATTACCTTTACGGTTCCATCAAACATACTTTTAGCAAACGAAATGGAGTTTGCAAAGTAAAGAAAGTAGTGTGCTCGAACTGTCGATTAATTGAGTTGCACCTTACACGCCGTCTAAGGTGAATCTTCAGTGATTAGGACACGCCCATCTAACGTAAGCGGATGTGCTACTGTGCATTTTATTGCGTCCTGTGATTTTTATGACTTAACAATCGCCGCGCGGGATTGGCCGAGCGGTATAGGGCGCTGCAGTCATGGACTGTGCGACTGGTCCCAGCGGAGGTTCGAGTCCTCCTTCGGGCATGGGTGTGTGTGTTTGTTCTTAGGACAATTTCGGTTAATTATTGCGTAAGCTTAGGGACTGATGACATTAGCAGTTAAGTCCCACAAGAGTTCACATACATTTGAACATTTTTGAACTTAACAATCATGTGAGAGCGCTACATGGAAGGACATGGCCATGTGTACAAGGTAAACCAGTTGTAAACAAAGAAATATTTATGCGATCTTGCCTTTAGAAAATTTTTACCAATTAATTTTAATGTATTAGGTTGGCGAATAAGTTCGTAGCGTTTTTGTTTTGCATGTTCGTATTCCGGGTGCTATGGGTTTATTTGAGTCTATCTGTTCAAAGACAGACATATGAGCCGATGGTGGAAATTGAGCTGTGAATTGATTTTTGTAGGAAATTGTATGCTGAATGGAATGATGCTAATTATTTGTGTCAGATCCGGACATAAATAAATGAAAATGAACAGTAGTAGCTCAGACAAAAAGGTGGACATACCACGGCGGACACTTGATTATGAACCTGCCACATATCTGGATTTCAACACGTGACCAGCTAAACCTGTCATGGCGGCTACTATCATGCTTTGATTTGATGTGTATGGACCTAGTAGATTTTCTTAGCTTGTTTCTGTGTAAACATTCTCTTCAAACGATTCGGTTTTAGTAACAGTCAATTAAAAATGGAATCTTCACTAGAAGAAGCAGCTCCTGATGTGGCACGGATTTCCACATCGGACCCAGAGAATTGGAAAAGCATATCAAAAGAAGCAAAGGTAAGCTGTTACGGACTGTCTTGCTCTACAGCTTAACACATAGTGCAAGTAATTATTGTGCTTTTGTTTAGCACATTTACATTAAAACAGTAGTTGGTAATGGATTTTTGGCCTTTCTGCAGGCATTCAGCAAATGGTCCGCCTTCGTATCCCCCATGGAGCCACCGAAGGGGATTCCAATGTAGTCTGCTCACTATGAAGGATACTAAAGACTTTCACGGTTCCTTTTATGCAGTCCTTGATAAGGGAAGCAGGATGCATTCATGTTGAAGTATGTGAGAGCTGACCTTCTTAGGAACTGCTTAATAGCTTCTCTGTCCATCTTTGGAACGAAATACTTCACTAATTCTGCTTATCAGGGATCCAACAATTTTTTGGCTTTTGGAGGTACGTGGCATTAGATGAAGACATACGGACAAATCGACCTTAGGGGACCATCTTCAGTAAGAAGGTGATAATGTAATAAAATTCACTGAGACGAGTGTCATACTAAAATCCGTTATGGTCTAGGGGTAGCGCCTCTGATTAGTAATCAAAACGTCCTCGGCCCCGGTTCGAAATCTGCCAACGCTTACATTTTGATTCATAATCGGCATTGGCGGCCGAAGACTTTCGCCGTAAGAAGTCACCCTCACTTTGCCAACGGCCTTGTCAATAAGGGCGGAGGAGCAGACAGCGGTTCAGGGCACTCTCTTGTCCTTGGGATGGGAAACTGCTCTACAGACGGAATAATCAGCAATGACCAACAGCATGAGGATGCGCAATGCATTGAAAACCACTGCATTAAAGACACAGAACGTGTATCCACAGAACATGTGGCCTGTAATTGAAGAAGTGTCATGATGATCTCTCCATTCGCAAAAGATTCCGGAATAGTCCCCCATTCGGATCTCTGGGAGAGGACTGCTAAGGGGGAGGAGACCATGAGAGAAGGCCTGAATACTCAACGGGTCGGGACGTCGAATGTCAGAAGCTTCAACTTGGTAGGGAAGATAGAAAATCTGAAAAGAGAAATGCAAAGGCTCAATCTAGATATAGTAGGGGCCAGTGAAGTGAAATCGAAAGAAGACAAGGATTGCTGGCCAGATGAGTACAGGGTAATATCAACAGCAGGAGAAAATTATATAACGGGAGTAGGATTCGTTATGAATAGAAAGGTAAAGCAGAGAGTGTGTTACTGCGAACAATTCAGTGATAGGGTTGTTCATATCAGAATCGACAGCAAACCGACACCTACAACAATAGTGCAGGTATACAAGTCTACGTCGCAAGCTGAAGATGGAGAGATAGAGGAAGTCTGTGAGGATATAGAAAGTGTAATACAGTACGTGAAGGGAGATGAAAATCTAATAGTCATGATGGGCTGGAATGCAATGGCTGGAGAAGACGTAGAAAGAAAGGTTACAGGAGAGTATAGGCTTGGGGCAAGGAATGAGAGAGGGAAAAGCCTAATTGAGTCTGTAATAAATTTCAGCTAGTAATAGCAAATACTCTGTTCACGGACCACAAGAGGAGAGATTACTTGGAAATGGCCGGGTGATACCGGAAAATTTCAGTTAGATTATATCAAAGTCAGATAGAGGTTCCGAATTCAGATATGGATTGTAAGGCGTATCCAGGAGCGGATACAGACTCAGATCACAAAATACACTGAAGCGCCAAAAAAGCTGGTATAAGCATTCGTATTCAAATACAGAGATATGTAAACAGGCAGAATACGGCACTGCGGTCGGCAGCGCCTATATAAAACAAGAAGTGTCTGGTGCAGTTGTTACATCGGTTACTGCTGCTACACCGTAGCGGTCGCGCGGTTCCAGACTGTAGCGCCTAGAACCGCTCGGCCACACAGGCCGGCACGACCATTTCACAAGAGTACCGTGAATATCAGGAATCCGGTAAAACATCAAGTCTCCGACATCGCTGCGGCCGAAGAAGATCCTACAAGAACAGGACCAACGACGACTGAAGAAAATCGTTCAACGTGACAGAAGTGCAACCCTTCCGCAGATTGCTCCAGATTTCAATGCTGGGCCAGATTGCTCCAGATTTCAATGCTGGGCCATCAACAAGTGTCAACTTGCAAACCATTCAACGAAACATCATTGATATGTGTTTTCAGAGCCGAAGGACAACTCGTGTACCCTTTATGACTGCACGACACAAAACTTTACGCCTCGCCTGGGCACATCAACACCGACATTGGATTGTTGATGACTGGAAACATGTTGCCTGGTCGGTCGAGTCTAGTTTGAAATTTTATCGAGCGGATGAACGTGTACGGGTATGGAGACAACCTTATGAATCTATGGATTTTGCATGGCAGCAGGGGACTGTTCAAGCTGGTGGAGGCTCGAATGGCGTGGGGCGTGTGCAGCTGGAGTGATATGGGACCCCTGATACGACTAGATACGACTCTGACAGGTGACACATACGTAAGCATCCTGTCTGATCACCTGCATATCATTCATGTCCCTTGTGCATTCCGACGGAATTGGACAATCCCAGCAGGACAATGCGACACCCCACACTTCTACAATTGCTACAAAGTGGCTGCAGGAACACTCCTTTGTGTTTAAACACTTCCGTTGGCCACCAAACTCCCCAGACATGAACATTATTGAGCATATCTGGGATGCCATCTAAAGTTCTGTTCAGAAGACATCTCCACCCCATCATATTCTTACGGATTTCTGGAAAGCCGTGCAGGATTCATGGTATCAATTCCCTTCGGCACTACTTCAGACATTAGTCGAGTCTATGCCACGTCATGCTGCGGCACTTCTGGGTACCCCGGGCCCTACACGATATTAGGCAGAGGCATCAGTTCCTGTGGCTCTTTAGTGTAGTAGTGATGAAGAGTAGGCTGAAGTTTAAGAGATTAGTCAGGAAGAATCAATACGCAAAGAAGTGGGATATGGAAGTACTAAGGAATGACCAGATACGATTGAAGTTCTCTAAGACTATAGATATAGCAATAAGAAATAGCTCAGTAGGCAATACAGTTGAAGAGGAATGGACATCTCTGAAAAGGGCAATCACGGAATTTGGAAAGGAAAAGATACGTACAAAGATGGAACCATGGATAACAGAAGAAATACTTCAGTTGATCGATGGAAGAAGGAAGTACAAAAGTGTTCAGGGAAATTCAGGAATACAGAAGTACAAGTCGCTGAGGAATGAAATAAATAAGAAGAGCAAGGAAGCTAAGAGGAAATGGCTACATGAAAAATAAGGAGAAATCGAAAAAGACATGTTTGTCGGAAGGACTCAGCATACCGGAAAGTCAAAATAACCTTCGGTGAAATTAAAAGCATGGTTGATAATATTAAGAATGCAATGGGAATTCCACTATTAAATGCAGAGGAGAGAGTGGATTGGTGGAAAGAGTACATTGACGGCCTCTATGAAGGGGAAGATTTGTCTAATGTGATAGAAGAAGAAACAGGAGTCGATTTAGAACAGATTGGGGATCCAGTATTAGAATCGGAATTTAAGAGACTTTTGTAGGACTTAAGATCAAATAAGGCAGAAGGTATAGATAACATTCCATCAGAATCGTTGGGGTGAAGTGGCAACAAAACGACTATTCATGTTGGTGTGTAGAATGTATGAGTCTGGCGACATACCATCTGACTTTTGGAAAAATATCATCCACACAATTCCGTAGACTTCAACAGCTGATAACTACGGGAATTATCGCTCAATCAGCTTAACAGCCCATGTATCGAAGTTGCTTACAAGAATAGCATGCAGAAGAATGGAGAAGAAAATTGAGGATATGTTAGGTGACGATCGGTTTGGCTTTAGGAAAGGTAAAGGCACCAGAGAGGCAATTCTGACGTTGCAGCTGATAATGGAAGCAAGACTGAGGAAAAATCAAGACACGTTCATAGGATTTGTCGACCTGGATAAAGCGATCGACAATGTAAAATGTGCAAGGTGTTCCACATTCTGAGAAAAATAGGGCTAAGCTGTAGGGAGAGACGGGTAATATACAATATGTAGAAGAGCCACGAGGAAATAATAAGAGTGGACGAACAAGAACGAAGGGCTCGGATTAAAAAGGGAGTAAGACAAGGATGTAGTCTTTCACCTCCACCGAGCAATCTGTACATCGAAGAAGAAATGACGGAAATAAAAGAAAGGTTCCGGAGTGGAATTAAGATTCACGTTGAAAGGATATCAATAATACGATTCGCTGATGACGTTCCTATCCTCAGCGAAACTGAAGAAGAATTATATGATCTGCTCAATGGAATGAACAGTCTAATGAGTAAACAATATAGATTGAGAGTAAATCGAAGAAGGAAGAGAGTAATGAGATTATTTATTTATTATTTATTTATAGTATGGCAATACAGACACATAAGAAAGAAACAGACAGATCACTAATATAACAAACGTTAACAACTGCAAACAAACATCACTAATATAACAAAGTTTAAGGGTTACAAACAAACAACAAGTCGTCGGGGCTCCCATTACAGGCTCTTCTGGAACACTCTTCAACAATGTGGCTGATAGTCTGATTTTCTCCACAGTCACACTGAGGGGATGGTATTTTACCCCATTTATACAGGGAGTAAGCACATCTGCCATGACGAGTTCGAATACTATTTAGAGTGGACCATGTTTTGCGTGGTAGGTCAAAACCAGGTGGCTGTTGTGAGATGCAAGGCTTGTTAAGATTTTGCTATGCATTCCATTTTTCAGACCATGCGTTTGTGATACTGAAACCTTCTTGTACACATGTCCTTGCTGTTCTTGTTGGCGGGTTCCTAGATCGAAGCCTATTAGTGTTTGCAGCCTCAGTGTCTTGGTGGATTGGCAGGCTTCGATTTCCCGTGATGTTTTTGTATTCACGTACAAGGTCGTCAGTACGTCGCAGGTGTGGCGGCGGGATGTGGCTTAATATTGGGAGCCATTGCGTTGGAGTGGGTTTAATTACGCCCGAAATCATCCTTAGAGTGTTGTGCAACTGGACATCCACCTTTTTTACATGTGAGCTGTTTAGCCAAATCGGAGTACAGTATTCGGCAGCCGAGAATACAATTGCTAAAGCAGAGGTGCGGAGAGTGGGGACCGTTGCTCCCCAGATAGTACCACAGAGCTTTTGAATAATGTTGTTCTTGCCTTTAATTTTTCGGCAGTCTTTCTTAGGTGCTCTTTAAAAGATAGTGTTCTGTCCAGCGTCATGCCCAAGTAATTCGGAGTTTTATCGCGCCTGAGAATGGTGTTTTCAAATCGAATGTTGAGTTCCTTTCCAACGAGTTTGTTGTTGAGATGGAAGCAATTAACCCCTGTTTTGGAAGCATTTGGTTGAAGTCTCCACTTACGGAAATATTCACCCGTTATCTTCAGGTCTTTCGTTAGGGTGTCCTCAGGTGCTTCACTTCAACTGTGCTACATCTTGTAGCGAGGGCCCAATCGTCAGCATACCCGAACTTTCTTGATTGTGTTTCCGGCAGGTCTGCAATATAGAGGCTAAACAGCAGTGGTGCGAGCACTGATCCTTGTGGTAAGCCATTTTTTAGTTTTTTGATGGAGCTGTAGTCAGTGCCCATATTTATTTGGAACACCCTATGATTGAGCATGCTGTCTATTAAGCGTGCTATAGATTAGGTGTAAAGTTAGTTAGCGTCCGTAGTATAACACTACACGTGCACCCTGGGTAACGCATACTGGCAGTCAGGTAATCTGAGGATCTCCTGACTATAAGACACTTTCAGAACGTTATGAGAAGTAGCGGAAATCCGAACCGCGAGAAACTTAACATCAGGATTGATGGTCAAGTAGATGAAGTTAAGGAATTCTGCTGCTTAGGCAGCAATGTGACCAATGACGGATGGAGCGAGGAGGATATCAAAACCAGACTAGCACTGGCAAAAAGAGCATTCCTGGCCAAGAGAAGTCTACTAGTATCAAACATAGGCCTTAATTTGAGGAGAAATTTCCGAGAATGTACGTTTGGAGCACAGCGTTGTACGGTAGTGAAACATGGACTGTGGGAAAAACGGAACAGAAGAGAATCGAAGCATTTGAGATGTGGTGCTACAGATGAATTTTGAAAACTAGGTGGGCTGGCAACGTAAGGAATGAGGAGGTTCTGTTCAGAATTGGAGAGGAAAGAAATATGTGGAAAACACTGACAAGGAGGAGGGACAGAATGATAAGACATCTGTTAAGACATGAGCGAATGATTTCCATGGTATTACAGGGAGCTGTACAGGGCAAAAACTGTAGAAGAAGACAGAGACTGGAATGTATCCAGCAAATAATTGAGGGCGTAGGTTGCAAGTGCTACTCTAAGATAAAGAAGTTAGCACAGGAGAGGAATTCGTGGCTGGTCGCATCAAACCAGTCGGAAGACTGATGACAAGACTGATGACAAAAAAGTATAGAGAGGCTGTTGAGCTTTATAAACACCATAATAATTATAACAGAAAAGGGGAAGGTGCTAAATTAGATAAAATTTGGATGTCAACACTGCAATGTATGAATGAAGATCAAAATGGTTCAAATGGCTCTGAGCACTATGGGACTTAACATCTATGGTCATCAGTCCCCTATAACTTAGAACTACTTAAACCTAACTAACCTAAGGACATCACACAACACCCAGTCATCACGAGGCAGAGAAAGAATGAAGATCGATTACTTTAATCGACAATGTTGGCATTACCAGTGACGCCACGTGATAGACTGTGATACCCTCTACACTGCCCATATAAAGAGTTACATGTTTGCCCCTGTTACTGTCCTTCAAAGTAGTCACCAGCGTTGTGTAGAACTCGATGCCAGCGATGTGGAAGGCGTAGTATACCGTTAGCAGAGCCTGTTCTGTTGATGGTGCGAATGGAGCGGTCTACTGCCTGTCCAATCTCTGGAACAATTCTGAAGCGAATGCCACGAAGTAGTTCCTTCATCTTCGGAATCAAATCAAAGTCACAAGCATTTAAGTCCGTGGAGTATGGTGGATGGTACAGTACTTCCCAAACTCATCGACCGAACAAAGCAGCCACAGCTTGCGCTGTATGCACCCGCGCATTGTCGTGCAAAATGATGGGTGGGTTGCGCAGAAAATGTCGCCGCTTCTTTCGCAAAGCTGGTCGCAGGTGATGCTCCAAAAATGAACAGTAATACTGTGCATTGACGGTCTGCCGTGAAGTAACGTAATGGGTTAGGATAACACCATCACGGTCGTACACGAGAATCACCATAACTTTAGACCGCTCCATCCGCACCATCAACAGAACAGGCTCTTCTAACGGTATACTACGCCTTCCACATTGCAGGCAACGGGTTCTACACAACGCTGGTGACTACTTTGAAGGACAGTAACAGGTGCAAACATGTAACTCTTTTGTATTGGTTGTGAATAAATAGTTGCCACTATTTAAGTTCCAAACATCGTATATTCTGCGCTCCCTCGACTTCTGACTGCATTTCACCGTTTTACCCCTGAAGATATCTTCCGTAGCCGGAGAGGAAACGTTAGGACAAAATTTTATACGTCGACCACGGCCTAATAGCCCGGAAATTTTAAGTAATGAATGATAACAGTGTGAGGTACAAAGATGTGTTCATTACATCAATTGGAAAACGCAAAGGTACCAGCCAGGGTTCGAACCGGCCCAGTTGCAGAGGAGATTGAATCCACAGCAACTTTTAATTGAAAGCTGGACAACGGCGTCGTTTACAAATACAAATTCTTAATGCAAAGTAAAAACATAGACGATCCAGTTCTCGAACCGGTCTGGTTCAAATGGCTCTAAGCACTATGGGACTTAACATCTGAGGTCATCAGTCCCCTAGACTTAGAACTACTTAAACCTAACTAACCTAAGGAAATCACACACATCCATGCCCGAGGCAGGATGCGAACCTGCGACTGTAGCAGCAGCGCAGTTCCGGACTGAAGCGCCTAGAACCGCTCGGTCACAATGACCGGTCGGTCTGGTTCCATGGGAAAACAAGATCCACACAACTTGCAGGTCAAAGCAGGAGACCGACGTCTTTTAAATAGTTCGCGAGGAAATAATACCTATATACAAGTATATCGTACCAGTGAAATAAAGCAGTTGCACTTGTGGGCAGGGGATAGGTTCCATGCAACCAGTTTTTTGCATGAGATACCTGTGCTGCCATGTACTTGGTACACGCCAGTATGACGTGGTTCAGATACGCCACAGCCGTTGTGTCCTGATGACAATGTCCAGAAGCGACGATTTTCAACCTGATATAGGTGGGCGGGCTAACACCCGTGTTACAGACTCATGTGAATGAGAGAGCTCACAAGACGTCTACTAAGCTTCACCGAGGCGAACCATGGCCGAGAAGAGACAGTAGTAAATTACAGTTACGTTGAAAGTAGATTTGTCTTCCATTTCAAGATCCTAAAAATGTCGCACAACTTCCTGGGTTTGCGACCCATTAGAAAGTAAGTATAACCGGGTGTGCTACTAAGTTGAGCTTTATTGTGCCGGCTTTGTTTAGTGGACAAGTATAAGAGTAACTTATATGTTATTTTGCGAAAGCAACGAGCATTGTACATGCCCAGCTTATGTACCACGACCCTGCTCAGTAGCACTTATAAGACTTGGAAATTTTCAATTTAAACCAGTTTACGTAAGTATATTCAGAGGGGATAGAAGTTGATGTTGGATCAAAACAGTACGTTGTTGTAACTAGGAACAAATACAATTGTTTTAGATTAATATTGAGGAAAAAAGGTAAGGAGTGGTACGCGATAATGTTTTAGAGTGATATTAGGAGATTATCTACCGGTTAGACGACAGTAAGTTTTCAGAAATAACCAGTTACGGTGCTATCGACAGATTGTAGGTTAATATAGAGTTTCTTCGTGAGAGAAAACACTCAAGATTGTGTGCAAGTTTCGATATCTTAAAAATTTCCGTGATTATTTTGTCACCTGTTACGTTTTCTGTCGCTAGAATAGGGGTGATCACAGTAGGAACCGGTTGTAGAAACTACACTTGCGGGCTTGGTTAATACTTTTTCCATGGCAGTATAGGCTCATAATTATTACCATGTAGACCGCCACCATTATTGAATGGTCAATGTGCCAGAATGTCGTGCGGAGACTGGGTGTTGTGTTGTCTTCATTATCATTTCCTCCTCACCGACACGCAAGTCACCGAAGTGGCCTCAATTTTTTAGACTTGCCGCATGCGACTGGTCCACTCGACGGGAGGCCCTAGCCACACGCGCATTTCATTTCATTTATCACTATATATATCGACTGGTACTTGCAATATTTCAGAATAGTTTTCTTCTTTTCACTGTAGCGTCTTGAGAATCAAATTAAGGTAAGAGCAGCTGCTCAGACTTTAAAAACTCACAGCCCTACATTTGGTATTAATGGTGTTAAATCATGAGTTCTTATTAGCAATAACAAATGAAGACGCCATGCCTCTGGGAAATTATTTATTCAGTTATAAGCTTAATGAGAAGAGACAGGACAGCTAACGAAGACATGTGGCTGTGACACTATAGATAATAAACAGCAATGAAAACGGAAGCAATTTAAGGATAAACGCTATGGAAAATTGGAACACTTGAGACTTGCTCCATGAACTTAAATTAGTAATATTAGTTGTTATTGCAGTCTTCAATCCAAATACGTTTGCTACAGCTCTCCAAGCTAGTCTCTTCTGAGCAAATATATCAAATACATACATCTCTGCAAAACTGCTACATCCTACACCTATTATAACTTGATCAGCGAATTCAAGCAATTCTTTACAATTTTTCCTGCCCAGATTGCCTGTTCCTTGATTCTTCTGGACGTTTGTCCAGCCCGTTCTTTGTTGTCTTCGTTGTATGCACGTTGCTGTTTTGGATGAGGTGGACGATTGGCATGTTTTCTGGTTGTTAAAGTGATCGAAAGATTAAATGCATACACATTTCCAAAATATGAGTGTATTTCTCCATGTCCATCCTACATGAAACCTCAATAAATTCCAAATTCCAGTTGCAGTGATCCAATCGCAAACAGCAATGCTTATACTTCCACTCCGTGCTGTTGCCACAACGCGATTTGGAAAGCAGCTAACGTAACTGGGTCTGTCATCCTTGCGATGACACAAATTTTTTGGTTGTACCATAGTGTCATGTTACTAAGTCTTTACCAGCTAGTAATTACTGCAGAAAGAATGCTATGCGTTCTTCCATACAGCGATTTTTTTCTGGGTTTTGGTAATGTTAATTAGCAGCGTGAAGATGTATGAGTACACTGCTCTCACTTACTGGCAAATCGAAGTTTCTCTCGACTTCCACTTGTGAAAAAAATGGGTTTTCGATGCTGCCACCTTAAAATTTTTATACCTTTTTGCCTTTTTTGGTAAGTACAGTATTATTCGCCCTCCTCTTGATTTTGTTATTGTAAGGTAGCAGTATTTTGCACCTTACTGTAATATCATAATTATTGCAAAGACGGCCGGCCGCGGTGGTCTAGCGGTTCTAGGCGCTCAGTCCGGAACCGCGGGACTGCTACGGTCGCAGGTTCGAATCCTGCCTCGGGCATGGATGTGTGTGATGTCCTTAGGTTAGTTAGGTTTAACTAGTTCTAAGTTCTAGGGGACTGATGACCACAGATGTTAAGTCCCATAGTGCTCAGAGCCATTTTTTTTGTTGTTGCAAAGACGAGTTAGATATCGGTTATTATGTTATTTATCAGGCAATCAGCCTATTGAAATTAATATAGGGAGTATCAGACGGCATAAGATGCGTATTAACTTTAAGAAATTCGCATGTTGCATGAAGTCGGGGTTCAGGTGATATTTTCACGGAGTTTGGCTGGATCGGACGAGCGGCACTGCTCAAAGGCAGGGCAGAGGGGTGCGGAAGTTTACAACCGACCATTACGAGTTGGCATGCGAATGCGTCTCACTGGGGGAGACGCGCCACCGGAGCAGGTAGGCACCCATTGCGTGGGGCCTTTGAGGGACGGCGCCTCGTTGGCGCTGGACGTTACGCCGACGCCCCTATGTCGAGATGAGCTGGCGCCTAAGGGAGCCTTCCCACGAATCTTAAAGTTTTCTGGGGATTTCTATGAAACGCGGTTAAGCTAGTGCAATGACCTTTTCCCGCGCGAAGGCGGACAGAGAGACACGATTGGTGGGTTCAATTTTGAACGGAGTTTCAGTTTGTTCCAGAACATTTTAGGTGCAGTAAGGCGCAGAATGTTTTAATTGGCTGGAAGAAGCCAGGAAATAATAGTGGGAGCGAACTGTACTGGTCTAGAGCCACGGGATTGGCCAGCTCGAAAAATAGCGTGGGAGTGCTAATTTTTGCAGAGGAAAGCTTTTGGAGCTGTTATCGAGGAGAAGCGTCTTAGCTCCTGTAGCGAGCGGACGTCGTGCTTTCGGCTCTGCTGTAGGAGAGTAAATTCTTTTCAGTGTGTTGTGCAGGACTTTGAATAAGTCTGCCAGTTGCAACTGAAACTAGTATTCAGTTAGGGGTACTGTCATGTATTACTGTTAGAGACAGGCTGATTCCGCTAATTACGGTTGGGAATACTGTTTAACAGGACGCAGACAGGAGCAGAGCAATTTCCTTGAGCCACACTTTATTGAAGACGTTACTGGATTCCGCCTTTGGGCTGGTGAGTCCCGTCTTAACGAGTGCGAGACGATTGGAAAGAAAGCAGAATTAACTTTTGAATAGGAGTTTACGAACAGGAAGCCTGTTCGCGGAAATAAATTCATTTTGTTGCAATTGAGGCTCCTCGACGACGCAGACAACGCTTGCTAACCTGTCCACGATGGTGCATTTGGTAACGTGATGCTCAGTTTCGGCATTTAATCCGATATTACGCACGCCAGTGATTACCAGAGCTCAGTTTTCCAGCCACGCTCTTATTGAGAATTTGTTAATTGCAGTAGGTTCGTCTGACGTATTTTATGCCGTCTGACAAGGGGAGCGACCCGATCCAGTAGGCAAAATGAACAAGAAAAAGCATTCTTGTTAAAACCCCCCGACATTTGGCTGACCCGCCTAGGGTCCCTAATCAATCAGTTATTGAAAGAAACCCCTTCCAGTATTACCTCTGAGACACCAGCTGTTTCTGCAGCACGAGCGATGGGCGACCGTACTCCCTTGTACAGATATTGTGGCCCGCAGCTACCTGATATGAGGGAGGCATCTTTGCAAGAAAAAAAACTATCTCGTTTTTTGTTTTTTCGTCTTCATCTAGCTGTCGACCCAACACATATCTTATGCTCAAGGGCATCCGCAGGGGCAGTGTTGCAGCTAAACTGGCGGTGCGTTTTGTCATCGGTGCAGCACAAATGAGTAACATGTTATTCATAGCTGTTATGTCACAGAGATTACTAGCGCCTGTGCACGAATGTCTTCAGGGCAGATGTGTCACAGTAGCAAAAAGAACAACAGGACTTTAGATAAATCACGTTTAATCATAATGCGTTCCAACAGCATTTAAAAAAGTGGTCCGTGCTATGTTTACAGATGATTTTACAAGTAGAGGGGTCACGAATGAAGTAATGACCAGGTAATTAAGAGTAGGATAGTAATTGTCGATCTCGTATATTCTGCTAATACCATTCACATTGTTATAAAGAATCAGATAATATGTAAAAAAAAAAGAAAAGAAAAACAGCGATGACAAGTTTGGAGGAGAAAGTGATGTGTATCGTGATTGACAGCCATAGAAATCCTCCCATTGATTGTAGTTTAACGTGGTTTCGCAAAGTTATGTATCTACGTACGTAGTCTTTAACCGTATATTGTCACCCATAAGATTTTGTCAGGACTTAATTTATTTCCTTTTCTTTGCCATTTGGACGAATAAGAGGGTAGCTTCTGTTATTGCAGGCACATTAAACGACAGTAGCAAATTGTCTTCTAAGGCGTAGTTCTCACCGAGGCTCAAAAATGGCTCTGAGCACTATAGGACTTAACATCTGAGGCCATCAATCCCCTAGAACTTAGAACTGCTTAAACCTAACTAACCCAGGGACATCACACACATCGATACCGGAGGTAGGATTCGAACCTGCGACCGTAGCAGTCGTGCGGTTCCGGAGTGAAGCACCTAGAACTGCTCGGCCACCGCGGCCGGTCTCCCACCGAGGTGACACGACACAGTGCAACAAGGGTCGTGTGATGCGACAGCTCTCCTAGCGACATTCGTGCTCCCATAGGAGCAGTCATTACATTTTACTGCAAACTTTTCAAAATTGCAGACTGTTTTAATTACTTCCGATGTGTAACAATAACTATGGGCAGAACTGAAAAGAAAACCAGTTCGTTATCAAGTTGTGATACCAGACTATAAGAAACAAAAATAATTTTGTTTACCTAAAGGTTTCCTCAAAATCGAATGAGGATGGTTGCGCAACAGTGAACATGCACAAATCCCAAAACAGTGGTTTAATTTTTTTTTACGCGAAAAGTAAAAGTTTTTCTCAGAAACTAACTTCAGTGGCGGATGTGGCACTGCTTCATCTATTGTACACAATACAGTTTTTTTCTGAGACACATCAGATGACTTGAAATTTCCCTCCTCGTGTATCATACGATATAGATGCATGGGTAAGCAACACTCCGTGTTGCGCTGGGCGATGTGACAGAGGATCGTATCGGTGTTGTATCGCTGTCATCGCAGTTTTAACCAGTTGAGTCCCAGCCGCTCCGTTTCTTCGCGGTCCATCGATGCGTGTTGCCTCTGCATCTTATCACGAGTCGTATCGCGTGTCGTATAGCCTATCAAACAATGTTGGTTCGCATCAGTTAGACTCTCATCATGTTGCTGTTGTGGTCTTCAGTCCTGAGACTGGTTTGATGCAGCTGTCCATGCTACTCTATCCTGTGCAAGCTTTTTCATCTCGTAGTACCTACTGCAACCTGCATCCTTCTGAATCTGCTTAGTGTATTCATCTCTTGGTCTCCCTCTACGATTTTTACCCTCCACGCTGCACTCCAATGCTAAATTTGTGATCCCTTGATGCCTCAGAACGTGTCCTACCAACCGGTCCCTTCTTCTTGTGAAGTTGTGCCACAAACTCCTCTTCTCCCCAATTCTATTCAATACCTCCTCATTAGTTATGTGATCTACCCATCTAATCTTCAGCATTCTTCTGTAGCACCAAATTTCGAAAGCTTCTATTCTCTTCTTGTCCAAACTATTTATCGTCCATGTTTCACTTCCATACATGGCTACACTCCATACAAATACTTTCAGAAATGACTTTCTGACACTTAAATCTATACTCGATGTTAACAAATTTCTCTTCTTCAGAAACGCTTTCCTTGCAATTGCCATTCTACATTTGATATCCTCTCTACTTCGACCATCATCAGTTACTTGCTACCCAAATAACAAAACTCCTTTACTACTTTAAGTGTCTCATTTCCTAATCTAATTCCCTCAGTATCACCAGACTTAATTCGAATACATTCCATTATCCTCGTTTTGCTTTTGTTGATGTTAATCTTATACCCTCCTTTCAAGTCACTCTTCCAAGCCCTTTGCTGTCTCTGACAGAATTACAACGTCATCGGAAGACCTCAAAGTTTTTATTTCTTCTCCATGGATTTTAATACCTATTTCGAATTTTTTCTTTTGTTTCCTTTACTGCTTGCTCAATAAACAGATTGAATAACATCGGGGAGAGGCTACAACCCTGTCTCACTCCCTTCCCAACCACAGCTTCCTTTTCATGCCCCTCGACTCTTATGACTGCCATCTGGTTTCTGTACAAATTGTAAATATCCTTTCGCTCCCTGTATTTTACCCCTGCCACCTTCAGATTTGAAAGAGAGTATTCCAGTCAACATTGTCAAAAGCTTTCTCTAAGTCTACAAATGCTAGAAATGTAGGTCTGCCTTTCCTTAATCTATCTTCTAAGATAACTCGTAGGGTCAGTATTGCCTCACGTGTTCCAATATTTCTACAGAATCCAAACTGATCTTCCCCGAGATCGGCTTCTATCAGTTTTTCCATCGTCTGTAAAGAAAATCGCGTTAGTATTTTGAATCTGTGACTTATTAAACAGCCGGCCGCGGTGGTCTCGCGGTTCTAGGCGCGCAGTCCGGAACCGCGCGACTGCTACGGTCGCAGGATCGAATCCTGCCTCGGGCATGGATGTGTGTGATGTCCTTAGGTTAGTTATGTTTAAGTAGTTCTAAGTTCTAGGGGACTGATGACCATAGCTGTTAAGTCCCATAGTGCTCAGAGCCACTTATTAAACTGATAGTTCGGTTATTTTCACATCTGTCAACACCTGGTTTCTTTTGGATTGGAAATATTATATTCTTCTTGAAGTCTGAGGGTATTTCGCCTGTCTCATACATCTTGGTCGCCAGATGGTAGAGTTTTGTCAGGACTGGCTCTCCCAAGGCTGTCAGTAGTTCTAATGGAATGTTGTCTACTCCTGGGGCCTTGTTTCGACCCAGATCTTTCAGTGCTCTGTCAAACACAGTATCATATCTCCCTTTTCATCTTCAAATACATCCTCTTCCACGTCCATAATTATGTCCTCAAGTACATCGCCATTGAATAGACGCTCTATATACTCCTTCCACCTTTCTGCTTTCCCTTCTTTGCTTAGAACTGGGTTTCCATCTGAGCTCTTAATATTCATATATACACACTCTCATCATATAACTCTGAAAACGTGACATGAAACAGCAAGTAAGCATGGGACATTGACAGAGAGCAGTAAAGGGAAACGATTCACAGCGCCGCACAATGGACAGAGAAAGAACATAAACTCACCATGAAAAAGCTGATTTCATTTTTTGAAAGGCAGGTCTGTTGTTTTAAGCACCGTTGTGGGTTAGTAAACTTTGCAGACAAACTAGACCGAAAACAAAGGGCGCAATTCATACAAGTGGCATAATCAGAAGCGTGGCCTTCGCGTAAAATTGGACATGTTTGACTTAGCTGTGCACAGGTGTTTGTCCGAGGAAGGAGTGCATGCATGTTCTCCTTTTTTCTGAAAGGCAGTGGGATACAGATTCATGCCCCGAACAGCAGCGACACCTGCTGTGTTTCAGACAGAGTCAACTCCGCGCGTCATCAAGTGGTTAGTCACAGCCTACTGCGAGTACACATCTCCAAATTTTTTTAGATGAAACAGTGATATTTGTGGATTACAAGATAACATCTAGATCAGTCCGTGCATGGCAGTCCACGGTACCAGTACGTTCCAAAAAGCCTCGCGTTTATATGTGAATTTTCAGGGGACGTATCTCTGGTTCTTTTAATCACAGAGATAGGTGGACAAGTGTTTCGGATAGCCTAGCGACTATCTATTTACCTATCGAAAGAATGAGCATACTGTAACTATCCTACAGTGCAAGGTCCACATTTAAACATTACACACTTCCTTCAAACCAGGCAAATTGAGCAGATTGCTTGGTTCTTTTGCATTAGGTGTGGTCTAGGGTGGACCTTAGGCAGCTTCATGAGCGATTCCTAAGAAAACCACAAAAAACAATGATTTTTGGATACGAAAAGTACCTGTTGTGGAGATGGCCACTTCTATAATTTCTATTCGTGGCCGATCGTCGAAATTTTTACAATATGGCCCTAAGGGGATATTCTCAGGGGATATAGAAACTTCCTTCGATATAATTATTCGTCACCGAGATCCAGACGATCAAAGTTACCGTACTTATGCGGAAAATTGCAGAAAAAGGTATTTAGTCGTTTTTACACCAAGGGCCGCAATTATCTAAATAACTAATCATAGCAAATTGCTCAAATTTTAGCTATACGTTCTTTAGACATTCATCTAGGAACGCCATTTTCCCACTTTCGAACGTCTGTAATTGTTATCAAGACAAACTCGGGATGCAATGATTTCTGGGTACCAAAGTTAGCAGTTATGCGGATGGCCACTTCGATAATTTCTATTCAGGGAAAAATCATCGAAATTTTTGCCATATGTTCTTAAGATGATGTTCTCGGAGAATACTTAAACTTTTTTTCTTATCATAATCCATTACCGAGATCCGAAGGTTCAAAGTAACCGTACTTATACTGTTATGCGCGTAAAATATGCACATAATATTCAGTCTGAGGCGTAAATGTTTTAACTGAGGTAGTGAACACATGTAAAGTGTTCTAGCGTCGTTCTGAGGTTACCAAACTAGTTACGTTCTTAGTAAGGATTTCTTTGTCAATAAAACTTTATGACACGTCGTCTCTGTATAATGGTTACTCCTCACCTATGCAAATATTTTAAGATACAAATCATAAGCCGAATGTTTTCAATTAATTAGATCAATGAGCAAAAAATTCACAAAAGATGTAAAACAAACGATTTTGAGTTAACCTAATAATGTGCGGAGGCTACTTATTTGCTATTTTTATGTGTCAAAGTATATAAATGTGTCGAAGTACGTAAACAAACAGTGAAAAATTTACTGCTCTCTACATTTCGTTTCATGCAAGAAACACTCTGCTGTAGCAGGCAAAAGAAGGGAACCAGGTGGAAAAAAGGAGAATATACTCATCCTATAGAGACCCTGACGGACAAAATTTTTGGTGGAAAGGTCGAATGAAAAATGAAGCAATTGTTTCTCCACTTTTGTGTCAGGGTCTTTAAAAGAGGAACATGCATGCCTTTTTTGTGTTCCGATAGGAGAACTCTTCCGCTAGTCATCAGCTTCCTGATCATGCTGCTGTTTGTGTGGTACCTCACGTCTCTATCCTCCCTCCCTTTGCAACCCCCGCCCGCTCCTCCCTTCCCACCACAATTAATAGTTTGAGGAAACGCAATCCATCTATCGCCTCGCTGTCAACGTCGTCGGTGTTTCGGTGCTTTGAATGATCGTACCGCCGTGTCACTTCAAAGGCAATAACGTCACACGAATCATAAAATTTTTCACGAACTAGTTACTTGCTTTCTGACTGTGGTTAAAAGCGATGGGCATATTGTGGCTTACAAAATAGCTCAATAAAATTGGTATCATTTCTGTAGGTCGGCATTTTATTTTTCATTTATTAAATTAAAACTTTAGAGCTCTAACAGTCCCTTAGCGCCCTGGGAGAACGTAAAATTTAACACTCCGTCGATACGAAAAGAAAATTTGGTTTGTATAATTTGGTGTCTAAAAGGAAAACTGGTAAAGGATGAGAAATCTGGCGATACGTATTTACAAGACTAGCAGTCATGCAGCTGGCGGATTAAGTATATTTTTTATTTTGAGGTTACAGATGTTTCATAAACATAAGCTAGTACGTGTCAAATTTATCTTAAATGTAAAAGAGTACTGCAAATGTAGCAAATTAAACGGACAACAACATAAGAAACATGTGATTCCCTAATATGGCTATGATCGTGCACAAAGTACTTTTTCACCTACCCTAAACTACATGATAATCTTTGCCTCCATTGTCTGTGTGTAGAACAATATTGGCGCTGGATGTGCTCTGCTCTACTGCAAAGATTCTTTGACTAACGGCGACAGCATTGTATCATTAATGGAAGACACTAGAAAATATTCTGCAATTGTTGTCCAAAACGTTGCACGGTAAATATTCTACTCAATGTACGATCTTTTAGCCCATGTGCAGCAAAGGAAGAGGCAGACTGAGCTTTAGTATCACATGGAAGATTAGGCCATTAAAGATGGAGCTGAGATAAAGGAAGGAAATCGCCAGAATCATCCACTTTTACCAAAAGGTGCTTACAGATACTACGTAAAACCTAAAGGAGAGTGACCAGATAGGAATATGATCCATTATCCTCCTGAATATGTTCTGATGAAACGTAAAATGCAGTGTCGGGTTCTAAATACAAGAGGTCCAAAAGACAGCGAATGCTGGCGGACGTATTGTTCCCCAACCATGAGATCCAAAAGACAGTAGATGCAGGATGATGCTGTGTTCAACAGACTTGATATCAAAAACGCAGAAGATATAGATTGATGTCGTGTTCCACATACATTAGATCCAAAAGCCAGTAGATGTAGGATTATGCCCTCTTCAACTTCTGCATGATCCACAAAGCAGTAGGTGCAGGATGATACCGTATTCAACAGCTTTGAAATTCAAAAGTAGTAGATGAAGGCTGATGCAGTATACCTCGAGATCCAAAAGACAGTAGACGCGGGCTGATGCAATGCACGACAACTACAACATCCAAATGGCTGTAGATGCAGGTTGACGACGTGTTACACGTCCTTGAAATCCGAAAAATAGTAGAGGCAGGCTGATGCAGTGTTCCGCATCAAACTGATCCAAGTTGGGCTGATGATATGTTACACATTCACTGATGATGTGTTACACATTCATAAGATCCAAAAGGCTGTAGATGCAGGATGGTGGTGTATTCCACATCCTTGACATCCAAAAGGCAGTAGCTGCAGACTGATACAGTGTTCCACATCCTAGACATCAAAAGGGAGTAGCTGCAGGCTGATGCAGTGTTCCACATTCTTGAGATCCAAAAGGCATAGATGAAAGCTAAGACTGTTTCCACATTCATATGATCCAAAAGACAGTATATACAGCTTGATGCAGTATTTCACATCCTTGAGATCCAAGAGGCAGTAGATGTAGGCTACTGCCAGGTTCCACAACTATAAGATCCAGATGATAGTAGATTTAGGCTGATTTTGTGTTCCACGCTTATGGGATCCCAGACGTGATAGATGCCTGCTGAAGCTGTGTTCCTCATCCTTGAAATCCAAAAGACAGTAGGTGAAGGCTGATGCCATGTTCCACATCCACGACATCCGAAAGTTAGTAGATGCATGTTAATGCTGTCCTACAGCCTTGAGATACAAAAGACAGCAGACGCAGATTGATGCTGTATTCCACATCTGTGAGATCCAAAGGGCCGTGGAAGTTGGCTGATGTCGGATTCCACATTACTGAGGTTCAAAAGGCAGTAGATACAAGCTTATGCCACGATCCACAACTATAAGATCCATATCGCAGCAGATGTGAACTGATACTGTGTCCCTCATCCACAGGATCCAAAATGTGGTAGATACAGGCTAACGCTATATCCCACAACCATCAGATCCAAAAGACAGTAGATGCAGCTGATCCCATATTCAACATCCTGAAATCCAAAATGCAGTAGAAGCATGTTGCTACGTACTGTGATTTAGAACTGTAAGATCCTAACGGCGGTAGATGGTAGGTTGATGCTATGTGTAAGTAGGCTGTTTAGGTTTTTTTATTGGTAACGCCACCTCTGTATGAAAATCACTGGCTGTGCTGTGTGCAGTCTGTGGCTGCTTTGCATTGTTGTAATACTCGCCATTGTAGTGTTAGGCAGCTGGCTGTGAACAGCGCGTAGCGTTGCGCAGTTGGAGGTGAGCCGCCAGCAGTGGTGGATGTGGGGAGAGAGATGGCGGAGTTTTGTAATTTGTCATGAACTGCTATATTTATATATGATGATATCAAGGTAAATACAATGTTTGTTATCTATTAATATCTTTCATTTGCTAACTATCCCTATCAGTAGTTAGTGCCTTCAGTAGTTTGAATCTTTTATTTAGCTGGCAGTAGTGGCGCTCGCTGTATTGCAGTAGCTTGAGCAGCGAAGATTTTTGTGAAGCAAGTGATTTGTGAAAGGTATAGTTTAATGTTAGTCAGGGCCCATTCTTTTGTACGAATTATTGAAAGTCAGATTGCGTTGCGCTAACAAAATATTGTGTGTCAGTTTAAGCACAGTCATGTATAGTTGTTCAAAGGGGAAGTTTCATATGTCGACCCTTAGCCGAGGATACCTCACTGGAATCTTCTGATTTTTTTGTAGGTTGTGTAATTAGTGTAGATTTTATTTATTGCTAGCGCGTAATTGTAGAGAAAATCTCCTTTGTAGTTCCAGACTTTCATTGTTGTACAGTAAAACAGTTGTGGCATGCATGTAGATTTGCACCAAGTATTTCGCAGCTGCAATTAACTAGATATTATTTTCAGTGCTATGTTAATGTGTTCTCTTATTTTTGATCTTCAAATTGTGTTTTTCTGTGTTGTCGTGTGAAATACTGTGACAATAATGGCGTGTGAAAAACGTAATACTAGGCTCCAAAGTAAACTGAGAAATGACAGTGAAAATGAAAGCAGTGTGTTAGCGCCGCCGAGTAATGAATTAACTGATGTTCAAAGTAGTAATTTGGTAATTGTGCATAGGGAAATGGAGCGGGCTGCAAACAATGGTGTAGACAGTGAAACAGGTAGTGAACAGGGAAGCATTATCGATCGATCGGTCGGCAACAGCTCGCCTCAGGAATCCGAAATGACAGGACACAATTTCGCAAATACTGTAGATTCAGGTTTTGGGTCATCACCGTTTTCTCAAATAAGTCAAGACACATTTTCTGCTTGTCAAAATGTGAATGTTGCCGGTGCAAATGCACTGCCGAAAAGCGTAGAGAAACAGATTCCAGACACTAATACATTATTATTGCAATTAATGCAACAAATGTAACAAAATCAGAGACAAATGGGACAAAATCTTAAAAAGTTAGACACAGTAGAACAAAATCTTAAAAAGTTAGACACACTGGAACAAAATCAGAGACAAACACAGCAACAGCTTCAAAAGTTAGACTCATTAGAACAAACTCTTGAACAAACGCGTGAAGATTTAACTACTGAGTTACATAACATCGAATCGAAATGTCAAAAAGTCTGTAATGACGTAAAAACACAAATTTGTGAGCATTTTCAACCTATTTTTTCGCGTCATGAAAATGCATTACAGAATCATGAAGCAGCCATAAAAGAACTGCAAACTATTGTTCATGAAAATCACAACACCTTGCAAGCTAAAATTGACTCAGTTGCATCTACCGATTCGGTTACGCAACTTGCAAAAACTCAGGAAAACTTAAAGGACACAGTAGATTCGATTTCAACACAAATGGACACTCTGAAACTTGGTTCAGAAAAACACACTGAAGAAATAAGTACACTATCGGAGAAAGTAGCCGAACTTTTGGATCAGTTCACTAATTTATCTATGAAGGTAGATGATAATCTGATTGACGCAAGACCGGTAGTCTTTAATGACACAGAAGAGTACGAACAAATTAGGAAATTCAAACAAAATCAGAATCAAATTAATACACAACACCAAAGAGAAATCCGGGAAGTACAAGATCAGCTGACACAGGTAATACAAGAACTACGTATTTCAGAGGACACTCCCGCTCCAACACGGGAAGAGGGACTTAGAAATACGGAAAAGCCGCAAAATAATAACACAGGGCATTTCGGAAGTTATGAAAGAAATTGGCAAGGTGCACCGAATTTTGAAATGGAACCGCCGAAACGACGTAACAATGACCGATATGCGACTCGCCGACATGATGACTTTGACTATAAGCTGTTCATTACTACACGTAAATTCAAAACATTTAAGAATTCTGGCAACGACATTCATCCACAAGCATGGCTCCATCAATTCTCTCATTGTTTTCCTCCCAACTGGTCGTTAGAACACAGATTAGAATTTATGTGTGGCTATTTAGAGAATGAACCAGCTGTAAGAATGCGATCGGTCATTCACGATTGTCACAGTGAAGGAGAATTTTACCATGCCTTCCTCTCAGCATATTGGTCTCAAGCTACACAAGACCGAGTAAAACATAGCATCATGATGATGAAACACTTTGAACAATCTGCATTTTCCAGTCTTGTGAAATATTTTGAAGACATGTTGCATAAGAATCAGTATCTTTCAAACCCATACAGCCCCTCAGAACTCATCCGCATTTGCTTAATCAAACTGCCTGAACATTTACGACATATTATTTTGGCAGGACGTTGCAAAGACGACATTGAAGCATTTCAGGGACTCTTACAAGAATTAGAAATTGACACTGACAATCGCGGAACGCGAAACCAGGAACACAACAATTACAGGTCACATCCGTCGCAATTCCGCGATGAAAGAAATAATAAGTGGACACGACAAGGCTATTCTCACAACACATATCGTGACCAAAACAGACACCACCCGTATGACAACCGTTGGCAGAGTAGTAATAATTACAGGGAAAGATCACCTCTCTGCGGTAGTGACTATCACAGAGACAATCAGAGAAACAGACAATTTGGGAACCAAAATAATTATTATCAAGGGAGACAGAATAACTTTAGACGCAACGGTCCAGCGCGCAGTTACGATTCAGGGAGAAATTCTCCACCACTTAACCGACAAGAAAGAAACTACAGGAACTATCGACATGACGACAGACGATGTGATCGTAACGACAGACCTGAATTGCATCAGAACTGGCGGGATTTAAACAGGGCAGGGCCCTCTCGTCACGGTGAATTTGTAGAAGTAAGGTCTCCAAATCCCAATAACGACGCTCGCCAACAAAGAGACAATAGGCAATGACTCACACCGCTGGCAGCCACAAAACGTTCTTATGACACTAACAACGCAGTTGCCGTAGCTAGTAATTACGTAAAAATGGAAGACATTAGGGACATCTTACTCCAGGAACACGACATAAAACATAACAACATTGCATATCCTGTGATTCACATTACAGTAAATGATGTAAAATTTACGGCAGTATTTGACTCTGGCAGTCCCATTTCAGTAATTAGTGAAACAGCCTTTCGCAAATGCAACAAATCGAACGATTGTCCCACACTTCCGTTACGTAAGATTAAATTACAAGGTGCAATCTTTGGAAAAAGTGTAGATGTAAGCCAACAAACCAACTTAGAATTCTTTTGTCAAAGCCACAGCTTCTCTATGAGCTTTCTTATTGTTCCATTATTGTCGACGGAAATTATATTGGGAGTAGATTTTTTTGAATGAATTCAAAGCAATCTTAAACTTTCACGATGCTGAAATAGGTTTAGAGAAGGAAGGTAAGTCAATAGCTTTGAAATTTGAAGATTGGCTCTCAAACCATGACGAAGAAATCAATCGGCTTTACCTTCTGTTGGACAACAGTTCGGAATTTTCTACGGAACTAGACACTAACAATCACTCTGCAAGAACTGACAGGGATGATATCGACGGCATATTTGAAATTAATGAGTTAATTCAGAATAAAATTCAAACAATTGAGAATTGTAATGACACTGATAGGCAGGACCTTTTTGAGATTTTACAAGCACATTCCACAGTTTTTACTCATAAAACAGGAACAATCAAGGGATTTCAATACCAATTTCGTGTTCGTGAGCATACTAAATTTTGTGTTAGACCATATGTAATTCCAGCACATTATAGGGACCGTGTTAGAACAGAAATACAATCTATGCTCGACGAGGGCATTATTGAGCCTGCAGTAAGCTCATACAACAATCCATTACATGTTGTTGAGAAGAAAAATGGATCGATCAGGCTTGTCTTAGATTCGAGACAAATCAATACGATCATTATTCCTGAAACAGACAGGCCGCAAACGTTAGAAGAACTTCTTCAAAATTTTAATGGTGTAAAAGTGTTGTCTTCTATTGATCTCAGATCCAGCTTTTATCAGATCGAACTTCATCCAGAATGTAGAAAATACACAGCTTTCCTTTGTTTCGGCGTTTGTTATCAGTTTCGGAAACTTCCCTTTGGTTTGAACATTTCTTCAGCAGCATTCATTCGCGGGCTAAATTCCATATTACCTGAGTTCTTAAAACGTCACATCACCTTATATGTGGACGATGTTCTAATAGCAGAAGCTTCATGGGAACTACATAATCGCATCCTCAACAGTTTGTTACGTATTTTTGCAGAATCTGGAATTACAGTTAACTTGGAAAAGTCTGAATTCGGTAGGTCAAAGGTGAGGTTTTTGGGACATATTATTTCTTCTGAAGGCATTCAGCCGGATCCTGAAAAGTTAGAAGCAATCAGAGCCATTCCAGTTCCATCCACAAAAAGACAAGTCCGCAGTTTTCTAGGTCTCGTAAATTTTTACCGTCGTTTTCTGAATATGCAAATTCTTGTTACACCAAAACTTTGTTCTCTCACTGGAAAAAATACTATTTGGAACTGGGACGAACAAGCACAATTGGAATTCAATTCTTTGAAAGAAGCGTTACTTCACGCGCCAATCTTAGCTCATCCAGATCTGTCACAAGATTTCTGCCTTAGCACGGATTCTTCTAAAGTCGGTCTTGGTGCCCATTTATTTCAAGAAGCCACAGAAAATGACACTACTGTTCAGAAAACCATTGCTTTTGCTAGCCGAGTGCTAACAAAATCTGAAAAAAATTATTCCGTTACTGAATTAGAAGCTTTAGCTATCGTTTGGGCATTTAACAAATTCCGTTTCTTTCTTTCTGGTAAGCACGTAAAAGTATACAGTGATCATCGTGCATTACAATTTCTTATGTCTTCAAAATTAAATCATGACAGGTTAAAACGTTAGGCATTGTTTCTGCAAGAATTCCGCTTCACAATAGTCTACATTCCCGGCAAGGAGAACATTGTTGCGGACGCACTGTCACGCGCACCGGCTGGGCTTGAGAAAAGTACCACAGAAGGCAACCTCGAGAAAAATTTCAGTATTCTTTACATTCAGAAAGTCGCCTTTGAAAACTTCATCACCACATCTTTAAAGGACATTGCTCATGAACAAGATAAAGATCCGATTTGGAAAGACATCAAGAGCAAATGGCATGAAAAGACACACACACAGATTCGGCATTATTACCTGGTTAGAAACAACATACTGTTCAAACGCTGCACTGTTGATGACAAGCTATGGGTACTTTGCATTCCAGACGATTTTGTTAATAAGCTCATTTGGTACATTCATTTCAGCTACGCACATTTTGGCCCACGAAAATGTTATCATATTCTTCGAACGACTTGTTATTTTAACAATATGGAAAAGCGAATTCGAAAAGTCTTGTCTATTTGTAAACTTTGTCAAAAGGCGAAACCATCTACTGTCTCACATCGTGCTCCGTTGTTTCCTATCATTCCTTCTAAATTAAAAGAATTTGCTGCTGTTGATCTCTTGGGACTGCTTGTCAGAACATCTAATGGATTTTCGTACGTTCTAGTCGCTGTTGAACTTACTTCAAAATTTGTTTCTTTCACACCGTTACGTAAAGCCACTGGACGGTCTGTATCCAACGCCTTTGTTAAAAATTTCTTACGTGAAGTTGGACACGTTAGTAAAGTCATTTCAGATAACGGACCTCAATTCAGATCTGCTGTTTGGTCACGCATGCTTCGCAACCATAAAATCAAACCTGTTTTTATTTCATTGTACTCACCACATTGCAACCCGTCTGAACGGATTACGAAAGAAATCAATAAGCTTTACAGACTTTATTGTCACAGAAAGCATCAGCATTGGGACAGATATTTACACTTATTTCAAAACGTGCTGAATGAAATGCCTCACGACTCCACTGCTTTACCACCTACTCTTGTACTGAAGAATGAAGAACCACCGAACAGAATCAGAGAGCTTGTACCTTTCCCGAATACACGTAAACTTCGACACAAAGACATAATTGATTTGGCTCTTAAAAATATAAAATCTGCAGCAGACAAAAGGAGAAAACTACACGGTAAAGCAAATGCAAAGAAATTGTGTATTGGTCAGAAAGTTCTCATTAAAGCTCATTCATTGTCACATAAGAAGAAACACTTGAGTCACAAATTCTTTCTAGTTTACAATGGACCTTACAGAATCCGACGTATACCACATGATAATTGCGTTGAAGTTGAAACTCTGCGTACTAGGAAGAGTAAAGGTTTACACCACATTTCACATGTAAAACCGTTTATTGAAAGATAATCTGCTTTTTAACTTAGTCTTTGTCATAAAATTTTTCGCTTCACATTACTAATATGCTTTGTCAGACTTAGAATCTGTTAACATACAACAATGTTTAAAGTTAAATATCCAATCAAGAATCAAGAGAACTTATTTAAACAGAAATGACGAATGCATTGTTATAGTGAACAGACGACACAGTGTTGTATTTGTACATTCTTGCTTGTTAGTTGCACGATTACGTAACGACTATCAGGCTTACATACTTAGGACACATACTGGTACTGCTAATGAGATTTTAATGCAACATTTTGGTTTATTTGAAAATGCATTCTGAATTTAAAGTGCTTTCTGAGAGATACCAGATGACACAGAGGTTAGTTTATGTGACAGCTACACGATTTTATCACGACGCTACTAATGAGTGACAATTTACAATGTTGCTTTTGCAGTGTATCTGTTTTATATCTGCACAGTTTTTCTGAATTCTTCTGGAAAGTAAAACAGGTTTTAGTAGTAACTTTTGTGGTATAGCTACAATGAGACTGCCTTTTCCGTAGCACAACAATACGTTACAGCACAGTACTTTCCTCATCACGGCAATAAGCGTAATAACTAAGACATTTATACGCAAAGCATTTCACTTTTGTTTATCATGAGGTAAGTACATTGACTTCTGCAGAACTTTGCTTTCGGAGGAAAATAACTAAGACACTTCCACAGAGATTATCTTACAACAAGATGCACATTTAGCGCTACAGGACACGCATTTCAGTGATTAATTTTGTACTTAAAACATTTATTTTTAAAGATTTTTGAATTACAAAGAAAGTTTTCCGTGATACATTTCATTCCATTGCTGTAATCTGTAACACCTGAGGGTATAATTACATTAATCCTCAGGGGGGTACACACTTACTTTGTGTACCATGTGTGTGGCAACCACAAGGAACCCTAGCTAATATGGTATTTGCTTATACAACTTTACACATCGGTACCATATTTCTCTAACACACAAATTACACAGCTATCTGATCATTTAACTGACAGAGAAACAAACATTCTTTTTACTACGTCAGTGACAGATGTTTACGCAATACACAGTTGGGTAACTTCACACTTATGAAATTGTATTTTGTCTGAACTTTGTGAACTGCTCATATTTTTTCGGACCCATTGTGATACTATGAGAGCTTTGAATGATGTATTTGGTATGGGATCATGATTTTTTAAGTACGTTTGAGGTAGATGACACTATTGAAATGAGCAGAGAATTTTTTTTAGGTTTTGAAATTATTGGAGGAAGCTACGACGATTTTGAGAGTTGACTAAGATGTTATGATATTATTACGACGACGTTGTGTATTATACTGTTGAGGTATGTTTATGATTAATAAGATGATGATACCGTATATGAGGAGTTTGATTATGCTACGTATTTCTTATGATGAAATACTGAAGAAGTGTCGACGAATAAGGTAAGGAATAATGAGTAGTGATTAGGGACTCTGATTTGTGGAAAAGGTTGTTGGAAACCAAGAATCGTACTTTAAGAGTTATGAAATGTGTGTAAATGTGTGACTGTATCACAATGCTGACGAATATTTTTTTTGGACACTTATATTCATAGGATTTTGTATCTACACATTTGCAATGAAAATTCTCGACCTCTGAAATTTTTTATATGAGACTGCCACTGTAGCGGAAAATGCTGTCGTAAATATTTCCGTAAGAAAGTTAAGTGACCACCTGCACGTAATGCGTCGTGGGCACGCAGCTGTGTCAGACGCCGGGAGAACAAGTCATTAGTGAGTGCCTCATCAGAAGCACAGGTAGAAAAAAAAAAAAGAAAAAAGGCAGGCCTTTATCCACGCCATTGACATTCCTTTAGAGAAAATATTGCAAATGCGACACCCTCATTACTTCCATTAATCTTGCTATTGACATTCCTTTGTAGAAAGCATCGCAAATACTACACGCTCATTACCTGAAAACATATGATTACTCGTACTTTGTGCAAATTACTGCAATGCTTATGAATTGATGGGAAATATTCGTACATCTGCACACCTGATTATGACAAGTGTCTTTCTATGAGAGTTGAGAGCTACTGACTTACAAAATGCCACATGACTATTGAATGATGTTTTTATGCTTTCGTTTGCGTAATTGCTTATTTCATTTGACATCTGTTTTCCAGCTATGTTACAGCATTAGTTTTATAAAATAAACTTAGATGCATTTGCTAATGTGAACACTTTCTGTCAACAGATCTATTAAATGATAATTTTGTAATCCACATTCTTTAAAAAAAAAGGAGCACTTGGAAAGGAAAGAACAATAAGAAGGGACTAGTAACAGTAACTGGACACATAATTTTCTTTTCAAGTACATGGTAATATTTTTTTTACAATAAGTTGTTGTGGTGCACCACTTTAGTTACTTAGACATTAAGATGTGATTATACATTTCCCTTATCTGCATTGTTATTTTTACTGTAATATTTTTTCTGCTTGAGCTATGTCATATTTAGATATAAGCTGCTGTTTGCCAGGCATAGTGCTACTGAACTTTAATTTGTGTTACTCTGCTAAGCCAGATTTATTTTTTTGTTTGCTGCGCATTGCCTCATATTAGTTGTAATGTTGAATTGCTTGGTAATTTAGATTTACTGTAGCTTGCTTTGCGATTTTCCATTTTTTATTGCTGTTTATATTAATTGTTTTATGTGCTGCTGCATTGCCTCGTCCCTTAGTTTAGCATCTGAGCTCAGTAGATTTAAGTTAGCTTAAGAGGGGGTAAACTATATAAGAAACTAACTATTATAAATTTATAAGAAATAGGATACTGCACAGTGGAGAAAAACTATTATTGACAGAGGATGTGAACAAAATACAGAAGGCGGGCTTAGATAGGACTTTTTGGGAATAATGATGAACAAAGGGAGATCTCCATGCAAAATACTGCAGTAAAACAAACCCTGTCCTTTCCCTTTTGTGTTATCCCACTATATGTTTGTGTACCCTTGTGTATTTGTTTTCTTCCTGTCTCTGTGTAGTTTCATAGAATTTTTTCTGCTTTTAATATTAAGCTACATTCACTATGATGAGGAATACTGTTATCCTCAAATATAATTGGCATTAATAATATGTTATTTACTTTGTAAAGATGTTAGACATTATTAATTCCGTTCTGTTTAATGCTCATGTGTGAAGTTGATGTTTCAAAAGTTATTGTGATCTTTTATCTATGTACTCATGTCATAATTCCTGTAACACTGATGTATATGTTTATTTCTATTCTTTTGTAAAGCCCCTATTACTACAAATGTTATCTGTATTATTATGTTTTTAGTGATGTATTTTGTACCTTTGTAATTGTATTCTCATGTTATAAAATTGTAATTGACACCAGTTCATCATATTATTAACTTGTAAGTTACATTTCACTGCACACGTTTCTGTTGGTCATAGTATATGGACAATATGTGAGAAGTAGGGACTGTTAGTGTTTGCACGTGTGTTAATAATTCAGCAAGGGACTGGATAACAGCATTGCTGGTTCTAAGGACACTTCCAAAAAACTTTGTGAGTGCACAAGTGGTGGTTATGGACTTGCTATATTCTCTGCAAGACTCTTCGATGGTGAATGTGCACCTGCACAATCGCAACAGATGGCTGCTGGACATTTCTACAAGGACTACAGTGGGTCTGCACCTTTGATGGCCCACCAATACCACTATCTCTACAAGGACTACAGTGGGTTTGCATCTTTGATGACCCACCAGTACCATTATCTCTACAAGGACTACAGTGGGTCTACATCTTTGATGATCCATCAATACCATTATTTCTACAAGGACTGCAGTGGGTCTGCACCTCTGGTGGCCCACCAATACCGTAATCTCTACCAGGACTACAGTGGGTCTGCTCTGTGATGACCTACCTACCAATATTCTTCCAAACTACGACTGACTCTGCTGTGGGTTTGCTCTGTTGTGGCCCATTATCTGTCAGCACGTCAAGAGTCAGCACTGTCTTTCCGTTGGAAGGACAACACTACTTCTTCAAGACTGCATGGAAATCCACTACTTCTGTGTGCATTTTCTTCTACTGCTCAGACTTTGAGAAAAACACTACTATTTTACCGTAATGAACGATCAGGACTGTCTTTATGGACTGTGAGAAAATTTGAGCTTTTGACCAACATTGTATCAATAAGTGTGTGCATTTGATTTCTTTGTTATTGTAATTATGAAAAATTTTTGCAAATCTGTATTGGCCACTGCCCAATCCAATTTGTAAAATTTTTTGTGGGGAGCATGGGGGCTATGTAAGTAGGCTGTTTAGGTTTTTTTATTGGTAACGCCACCTCTGTATGAAAATCACTGGCTGTGCTGTGTGCAGTCTGTGGCTGCTTTGCATTGTTGTAATACTCGCCATTGTAGTGTTAGGCAGCTGGCTGTGAACAGCGCGTAGCGTTGCGCAGTTGGAGGTGAGCCGCCAGCAGTGGTGGATGTGGGGAGAGAGATGGCGGAGTTTTGTAATTTGTCATGAACTGCTATATTTATATATGATGATATCAAGGTAAATACAATGTTTGTTATCTATTAATATCTTTCATTTGCTAACTATCCCTATCAGTAGTTAGTGCCTTCAGTAGTTTGAATCTTTTATTTAGCTGGCAGTAGTGGCGCTCGCTGTATTGCAGTAGCTTGAGCAGCGAAGATTTTTGTGAGGTAAGTGATTTGTGAAAGGTATAGTTTAATGTTAGTCAGGGCCCATTCTTTTGTACGAATTATTGAAAGTCAGATTGCGTTGCGCTAACAAAATATTGTGTGTCAGTTTAAGCAGTCATGTATAGTTGTTCAAAGGGGAAGTTTCATATGTTCCACATTTATGAGATCCCAAATGCGGTAGGTGCATGCTGATATTATACATGCATAAGATAGACAAGGCAGTAGATGCAGGTTAATGCCATGTCCCTGATCCATGAGATCCAAAAGGCTGTAAATGCTGGCTGATGCTGTGTTCCTCCAGAAGCCTTTCGATGCTGTTTTATATTGTCACTTACAGAATAAAATACGAGCATATGTTATATATGATCAGCTTCATGATTGGGCTCAAGGCTCCACAATAGACATAACCCGAGCTGTTGTTCTTGACAAGGTGAAATAAGATGTAAATTTTGTTTGGCGGTAGTAAATGGATGTCTCTTCTAAGAATTGTCAGACGCATATTTGCATATTCGTTTTTTCAGTATGTAGATCGAGTAAGTCCAACCACTGCTCATCATTTTTATGCGTTTAGTGTCACCAAAAAACGTGTGTGTTTGTTTACAAACGAAATGTGCTCATTCGAGATAGTTTCCCCAAATTAGTCTTGTGTGGTACTTGTGTATACGGACAGCGGTATAAGAACAGCAAGCCGGCCGAAGTGGCCGAGCGGTTCAAGGCGCTACAGTCTGGAACCGCACGACCGCTACGGTCGCAGGTTCGAATCCTGCCTCGGGCATGGATGTGTGTGATGTCCTTAGGTTTAAGTAGTTCTAAGTTCTAGGTGACTTATGACCACAGCAGTTGAGTCCCATAGTCCTCAGAGCCATTTAAGAACAGCAAGTTCTCTCTCTGCTGCATGGCGATAACAGACAGACAGAACGGCACAGGCTGGCACACGGGATAAGAAATGAAAGAAGGAAGGAAGGAAGATTAGAATTTAACGTCTCGTCGACAATGAGATCATTAGAGACGGAGCACAACCTCGGATTACAAAAGGGTGGGGAAGGAAATCGGCCGTGCTCTTTAAAGGGAGCCATCTTAGGGAAATCGCGGAACAGCACTTCTGGATGTTCGGACACGGATCTGAATCTTCGTCTTTACGAATTCGAGTCGACGAGAAATGACAAGCCTGGCAGTCGATACCAAGAAAGGGCATCAAAATACTAGTAAACACTTATGTTCGGTACGTCTTCCTCCCCCGACATAGAATACCTTGTGTGCGTTATCTTACCAGCTACCACCTGGCAGCAACGATGCTCATTCTCACTCACTGCGGTGTACTGGCTTTTATTAGTCTTTTGCTGTTCTTGTTAATAATGCTACGAACGTATCTGTTACAACGGTATGGAAATGAGCGTACGGCATTGTGGGCCGGGAGTCCCCCATTCGGGGAAGTTCCGGCGCCGAGGGCAAGTACTTATTGCATTCGATGCCACATTGGGCAACTTATGCGTCGAAGATGGGGATGAAATGATGATGAGGACGACACAACACCCAGTCCCGTAGCGGAGAAAATCTCCTGCCCCAGCCGGGAGTCGAGAATCCTAAAGAAATATAATTAATCTGCGACAAAGGTAGCTCACAAAACCCTCACTCGAAGAGGTGATCAAAGAAAGAGCGGCATATTTCATCACAAGATCTTTCGATCAGCACTTGAATGTCACGAAGATGCCCATCAAACTCCAGTGACAGACTGCAATAACGGGATCGTGCATCATTTAGTGTTAAAATTTCAAGAAGAGTGAGACTGCTATGTTACTATCCCACATATACCTCGCGACATGATCACGGCGAGGAAATCAGAACAATTCGATTTGATGCGAATGCTTACCGACAGTCGTTCTTCCAGTGCTATTCGCGAGTGGCATAGATAACGGGTGAAATGGTAGTGGTACCTCTGCGGAATATAGCCAGTCACAGCAGTATCTCGCTTGGTGAGGCGCCTGCTTTTTCTGCTCAATGAAAGTCAGCGGAATGACATGCACGCAACATGTTGAGTATGCGCAGACGACCAGACATGCTGTGCTCCAGCAAGGCCTTTGGACGAAGCTGTTTATTTTGACCGTAACGGTCAAACGGATAATAAACTAGCAATCCTGCGTTGTGGTCACTCCCCGCGATTCAATAGCTACTTTTGGCCCTCTTTCTTGTTCATTTTTGGCTTTGGTCAGCAAAGACTATAGAGCCAGCAGTAGTTACGAAAGTGCCATGTTAACATAATTGTAATTTCCGCAGAGGAACAATAAAAAGAGTGTGAGTCACATATACGGAGTGAATAACCTAAAATTTGCCCCGCAGATATTACAGAAATGGAAAGTGCTATTGATGTGCGGTTTTCACAGTATGGATTAGTACTCTGGTGCTCGTGCTGTTAGGCAGTAAACAGACTGCAATAATACCTAGAAACTGTATTTTTGTGCAACTTTTTTTTAACGGAACAATCGCTATTGACATTAATAGACTAAAAGTAGGGTGAATTAGAACGTAAATGGTGTTCGTCTCAGGATACTAGTGCGAGTCGTTTACGAGATACCGTATTTTGAGGAGTTCCCACAACGACACTTGTGCAATACCTATGGTAGTACACACTAAAGAACAACACACGTAAATACACTAGTTATGTGGATTCTGACCAGTAGCGAGACAACTGACAATCACAGGTTGTGTTCAAAATGATTACCGGCAGCAGCAATACACACTTCCAGTCTGGTATGGAATGACTGCTCACACGTGCTAGCATTTCAGTGGAGATGTTCGAGTAAGCTGCAGTTATACACCTTTGCATATCAAAGGGTGTAGTTGGCATGTCATTGTAGACAGCGTCTATCAGCCTTACCCGCAAAAAAAATCCCTCTAAAAAAAGTCTACAGGCGTCAAATCCGGGGAATAGGCTGGCCAAGGGATATGTCTTTTGCATCCAATCCAACGATTTGGAAACAATTCGTGAAGGCATGATGTAGTACTTCGTGCACTCTAGGCTGGACAGCCCTCATGCTGGTACCACAGGTTCCTCTTGGTCTGCAGGGGAACATCTTCTAGCACCTGTAGAAGATGGTCTGTTAGGAGCCTGTCTGTGGGTTCAGTGTTCCAACTATGGAAAAGGGCCTATGAGCTGATGGTTCAGTATCCCACACCAAACGTTTACACTCCAAGGAAGTGACGTTCCACCTGACGAAGCCAACTTGGATTGTCAACAGACCGATAGCACACGTTTCGGCGGATTACCTAGACGTGATTGGTAAATGTGACTTCATCACTAAATAAGATACATCTGGATTACCCTGTCTTAATGCCCATGTACAGAAATTAACACGATTCTCATAATCGTTTCCATGACGCTCTCAAACGGGAGAGATGCGATAGGGATGGAACCTATGTCGATCCAGATTGCGTAGGACACTTGTCTGACACATGCCACTTCGTCTTGCGATTGCGCGGGAGCTAACGTGCTGATCAACTGCAACAGCAGCAAGAACATTAATTTCCCCCTCTTCTGTCGTCACTTGTATTATCCTTCTGTTGCACTGTTTAGGTGTTGCACTACAACTTTCATGTAAAAGATTGAAGATGTTGATAAAAAGTTGCCAGATGGTTGACATCTATTGGGATATCTTGCCGCATACACCGTACAAGAACGAATTGCATTCTTCCTACACTATCCATATGCCATGAGCATATCGACTTTTTTCCTCATTGGTAAATCCCGTCGTCCACTCACAATCTACTGCTTGGATTGTCATACCACTGACATTTTAATTTACCCTACTTTTAGTCTGTTAGTGACAATGGGCATTGTTCCTTTCATAAAAGCGTATGTTTGTACAAAAAATACACTTTCTAAGTATTATTCAATCTGTTTATCTGCTAGTAATATGAGTCCTTGACAACCAATCCATTCTGTGAAAACCGCAAATAAATACTGATGTGTTGATCAGACAAACATAAGGAAAACAGTGCTTAAGGTTTACAAAAGTTTATTGGCCAAGGAAAGAAACGTCTGCTTGGAAGATAATAACAAAATCAAAATTGCAGTGTCTCACAGGTCTGAAGACTTGACAATATTGTGATTCCAGAGTGTAACAACATTTGCGACCTTCATAGACAAATTCATCTGTATGGAAAATATTCTAAGTCCGATGAAGATGTTCTGAATAACACCAGCATAGGAACAGTAAAAGCCGGCCACGGTGGCCGTGCGGTTCTAGGCGCTGCAGTCCGGAACCGCGGGACTGCTACGGTCGCAGGTTCGAATCCTGCCTCGGGCGTGGATGTGTGTGATGTCCTTAGGTTAGTTAGGTTTAAGTAGTTCTAAGTTCTAGGGGACTGATGACCTAAGATGTTAAGTCTCATAGTGCTCAGAGCCATTTGAACCATTTGAACAGAAAAATCTATCCTGGGGTACAGTCCAACTGCGCCAAGGAAAACGATGAATGCTGAATACAGCGGCATCGGTCCCTACGATGGTCTTAGAGAACGTCCTGAGACGATAGGCTGAGTAGCATCCACCCGGAGGCTAGGAGAAGCCCCCGTAGCCGGAACGACGAAGACAGCATGTTGGGTTACGGCCCATGTAGTTCTAAAGTCCGAATGATTCTTTCCGGCCTTCTGTCTGAGCTAGGGGTTTTGAAACATAATGGGTTTTCAGACATACGTAGTGTTTCTGTGATTAGTATGAATGAATTGTATAATAGTGTGTTATTGCCTAAATTGGCTGATATTTTGGGGGTGTTTGTAACTGATTTCGAAAGAGTCGCGGCCTAATGATGAGATGATTTCATGGGGCGAAGTTCTGATGTGTTGTAGAATTTGACAGTCCAGTTTTTGATGTGGGGTGAGATGAAGGGGATGTTAAGCTCTGATCGGATATCTTCGTTTGGGCGGTACCAGGGAGCGTCTGTAATTATTCTAAGGGCCTTGTTTTGGACCACTTGGAGTTTATGAGTGTGCGTATCTGCAGCAATGTAGCCGGTAGAGCTCCGTCGTGACATTTGTAGCGGCCGGCGGCGGTATATTGGCGACACTGTTTTCTGGTCACGTGTGTGACGAATGCAAATAGGTCCCTTGGAAATGGCGGCCTCTGTTAGCACTGGTACCGCCGCCTGGTGTCCGTCCGTTACTGCGACAGGGCGATTTCGCGACGATGAGGTGTGCAGGGGCTATGTAGGCTGCACGCATGCCTGAGATGCCCGAAGGGTTGCCTGTCGCTTTTGTGAAGATTGTCGGTATAACAAATAGCACTTTCCATTGCCGCAATATTTACAGTGCATGTTCCAGGTGATTCATCCAATATATATTCTGAACGTAAAACAGAAGCGCTAAAAGACGATCACCGTATGGCCAGCAGTAGTTACAACAGTGTCAAGTTGAATTAGCGCAATTTCCACAATAGAAAAATAGCAAGAGTGTGAAGTACAAAGATGGGTTCGTAATATAAACTGAAAACACAAAATTACGTCCCAGAATTCTACTTCGCTCCATTACATAGTAGAATGACTTCCTCAACAACTTATAATGGAAAGCTGGCAACGGCGTCAGTTATTATTCGCTTCTCCATCTGAAACTTGCTGCAATTTAATTAAAGAGAGTTTTACACCCGAAGCATTTCGCTTTTATTTAGAAAGCCTCTTATGTGGTTATTCTGTAAACTTGTTACATATGTTTGTATATTTTTTTGTTTTGTAGATTGATAACAGCATTTTTTTATGTAAAGTTGGAGTGCGCTCTACTTACGGCGTTTTTTCCCTATTTGTTAGCAGATGTTGATGTTGACAGACTTCCTTTCACTTTGACAGTTTTTCCGCTTTTTCTTACGACATCTGAATATGCGACACAAAGTCAGTCAACGTCAGCCTCTGCTAACAAAGAGGGAAGAAGCGGTGGTTTGCAGAATATGTAAACGAGAAGCAGAAACACCTTAAGTGCACACCAACTTTATAAGCAGAAACACTGTTTCTAATCTCAAACAACATAAATGTACAAACACATGTATCCAATTTGGAGAATAACCACAGAAGACGCTTTATAAATAAAAGCGAAACGCGTCTTGTGTAAAACTCTCTTTAATTAAGTTGCACTAAGTTCAAGCCGGAGAAACCAATAATAACTGATTTCAACAGCTGCTCAGAAGATGACAATGCAAACAAATATATTAAACAAAGATAAGTTCTTAACGCAGAGTAAAAACACAAACAAACATCCTAGGTTTCGAACCGAGCTATTTCCATGGGAGGACAAGATCAAAGCTGGATACCGGCGCCTTTTAAATAGTTTGGGAACAAATAGTACTTACAAGTACCAGTGAAGTAAAGCAGTTGCACTAGTTGGCAGGGGGTAGCCTCTTGCAACCAGTATTTCGTTCAACACCTCCTGTGCGGACGAGTTCTTGGTACACGCCAAATGACGTGGTTCATATCCTCAACCTTCATTGTGTCTTGGTCATAGTGTTCAGAAGCGATGATTTTCAAACACCCAAGTCCCTGCCTCGTGTGGATGAGAGAGATAACGTGACATCTACTAAACATCACCGAGGTGAACCATGGCCGAGAAGAGACGTTCAGTTGTATGGCCGCCAGGTGACTGCCAGGTGGCCGCCCTTATAACGCTGGGATACGTACCATTCACAGTCCCAGTCGTGATAAGTAGCTTTCTTGGCCAGCCACGGTGGCCGAGCGGTTCTAGGCGCTCCAGTCCGGAGCCGCGCTGCTGCTACGGTCGCAGGTTCGAATCCTGCCTCGGGCATGGGTGTGTGTCATGTCCTTAGGTTAGTTAGGTTTAAGTAGTTCTAAGTTCTAGGGGACTAATGACCACAGCAGTTGAGTCCCATAGTGCTCAGAGCCATTTTTTTTTAGCTTTCTTGACCGTCGAGTTCAAATCCGTACAAAGGACTGTGTTGGGCGGAACTGTCCTTCCGTAACGCTCTTCTTAGCGAGGCGGCCAACAGTTTCATTATGGAGCATGCCGTAATGCCCTTTCCTCCAAAGTAACCAGACGTCAATGCCCAATATCTGCGCATTTATTATGGTCTCCAAGACATCCAAGCTATATCTGTTGGTCTGTTTATCAATCGCCGGATGCTGTAGTTTGTGCAAAAGACTTTGAGATTCGGTGAGGATCAATACGAACTGGAAAGTCTGAGTGCCCTAATAAACACCCTCCCTGACATCCTCTCTTATGGACAGTAATTACTACGTGCAAATAGAAGATTCAATGTCAGTGCAAGCATTTGGCATGTGTCACTAGAAAGGCTGAAGAAGGCGTATCGCACACCTGCCACAGTTTTAGAGCCACCCGTATAGACACAAGAATAGTGTGACCAATGTCGGGTAAGGATGTGCTTCAGGTCGTGATTGATGTTCGTCCCCGTTCTAAAATCGGATGGCAAGCACGACACTGGGGCTGGGATGAGAAAGTACCAAACGTAGAGCAAAAGCAAGGGGATTCAAGTTCCCTAGGATTAGCGGTAAAAAATATCATAATTTCTCATAGATGCAAGATAGATAGGGAGTTCGGATCGTCCTCCGTCTGTGGGTATCGTGTGAGTCCCCAGAATTGACCCACCGCCTTGAGGGAGCCCCGATCGGATACGGAAGACCGAGTTATGTATAGAAGCATGGTAAAATTGGTGGAAGATGACGTCGGGGAAGATCAGTTTGGGTTCAGAAGAAATGTAAGAACTCGCGAGAGGCACTACTAACTTTATGACTTATGAAATAGAGTGGAGAAAGGCAAACCTGCATTATCGGCATTTACAGTTTTAGAAAGAAAAAGGTTTTGACAATTTGGGTTGCTTAAAAATTGTTTACTCTCACTGGTATAAAGGTAAAAAGTCTTTCGTGGATCACAAAGAATTTTGCTCCGAGTATGTCTGAACGCTATAAAAAAAAATAAACACTGAGTGGAACACATTCTTTGAAATTCTGAAGGTAGAAGGGGTAAAATACAGAAAGTTTATTTAGAACTTGCACAAAAGGCCGGCTTATAACAGTTGAAATGTATGAAAGGAAAGCAGTAGTTGAAAAGGGAGTGACACATGGTTGTAACGTCTCCCCAGTGTTATTCAGTCTGTTCATTGAGCAGGCAGTAAAGGAAACTAAGGAGAAATTTGGAAGCGGAGTTTAAGTTCAGGGTGAAGAAATAAAACTTTGATGTTTGTAGATGACATAGTAATGCTCTCAGAGGCGGCAAAGGCCGTAGAGGAGGAATTGCTATTACATCACGTTCACTTATCCCTGTCTCTATACTGACGCCATAGATAGCGTAAGGCCTGTTTGTAGGTATAAAGTCTAGTAAAATATTTCCATTGCTTGTGGGCTGTCGAACTACCTGCTCAAGACAGTTTTCGGAGAACATGTTCAAAAGTACTTCGTACGACTGTCTTTCTGTACGCCATGCAATGAATTCAAAGACGTTCCAGTCTATACTCGGTAGGTTAAAGTCGCCTCCAACTAATATTGAATGATCTGTGTATTTTAGCGCTACTGATCGTAGACTTTTTTTCATTAATCTAAAATGTCACAGCGGAATCGGGTGGTCGGTAATAGTATCCAACAATTAACGTGATTTCACATAGACCTGTTACACGCGACCAGATAACTTCACGGTCACACTCAACTTGACCTCAACAGAGCCAATATTTTTGGCAACTACAATGAACACTCCCCCTCCTGTGGCGTCTGTATTTTCTATATACGTTGCATGACTCGCTAAATACCTTCGAGTTTTCTGTTCCGGGTTTCTGCCACTCTCGGTCCCGTGAATAATTTGAGCGACAGAAATTTTCTGGGGAACAGTAATTTCGGGAACTTTGTTACGAATACTTTGACAGTTTACTGGTAAAATTTTGAGAGTCGATATGTCTGCTCTGAACGTGTTCTGATTTCGCTATCTGCCTGTCTCCTGGCGAGCGTTCATCAGAGTCCCTCAAACAACTGTCTAGTATAAAAAACACTCATGTGCTTTACAAAAGTACTCTGCCACGTGAGTAACTGCCTCCTTCGTGTAGTGCTCTCCTGTTGGCAGCAAGGTCTATGATCTGCTAAGTGAAATGGGTGGTTTGAGTGAGTTGTTAACACAAGTTTAATATACTTCCCTGGAATATAAAGTTCTTAAGATAGAGAATACGTAAGCTTGAATTATAGTTATTGCTGATTCTAAAATTAATAGAAATGTTTGTTCAATAATTAGCAACAAAAAAATGGTTCAGATGGCTCTGAGGACTATGGGATTTAACATCTAAGGTCATCAGTCACCTAGAACTTAGAACTACTTAAACCTAACTAAACTAAGGACATCACACACATCCATGCCCGAGGCAGGATTCGAACCTGCGACCGTAGCGGTAGCGCGGTTCCAGACTGAAGCGCCTAGAACCGCTCGGCCACACCGGCCGGCCCAGTAATTAGCAATGAGATTAAGTCTATCAAGGGTAGTGCTACCATCTCCCACCCGATAACGCAGGTCAACGAATTTCCTGCCAAGGCGGCCACAGAGTCGACGAAGTCTTTGTTTCAGACCCTTCAGTCGTTCCCAAACCAAAGGACACCGATCAACTCTGGGGAAAAAATTCGTTTGTAACTTTGGCTCTGAGCACTATGGGACTTAACTTCTAAAGTCATCAGTCCCGTAGAACTTAGAACTACTTAAACCTAACTAACCTATGGACATTACACACATCCATGCCCGAGGCAAGATTCGAACCTGCGACCGTAGCGGTCGCGCGGTTCCATATTGTAGCGCCTAGAACCGCTCAGCCACTCCGGTCGGCGTTTGTAGCTATGAACAACACCAATTCCCGTATCTTCCACCCCAGTGCAGGTGCGCTCCAAGCCGCTGACTTTTTTCCACTGCCGGGTGCGCTTATATGCATAAATCAAGAACATGCAAGATACAATCTTTCAACGCCTGTACCCCACCGTACGGAAATCTCGATCCCTTCATTCTATTTCAGCCACTTATTTCCTGGTGCAACCAGTGGTTTTTCAAGACCAACCCTTCCAAAACATAGTCAGTAGTTATAGGAGCACCCTCCCTCAAGCGTAACTGCAGTGTTGCAGAATCTACATTGTGGGGACAGAACCCCTTCGAAAATTCGAAGAATCACGCAACATTCTGTTCTCTACCTGTTGCACAAGTTCAACTGCGAAGATCTACATCTTCATATATACTCCGCTAGCCACTAAGCGGTGTGTGGCAGAGGGCACAATTCGCGCCTAAGTCATATCCCCCCCCCTCTATTCCAGTCGCGGATCGCGCGAGGGAAAAACGACTGTCTGAACGCCTCAGTACGAGCTCTTATTTCCCTTATCTTTGAATGATGATCATTACGAGATTTGAAAGTTGGTGGTAATAATATATGCTCTACATCCTCGGTGAAGATTGGATTTCGGAATTTAGTGAGCAGCCCCTTCTGTTTAGCGCGTCGTCTATCTGCAAGTGTGTCCCACTTCAATCTTTCTATGAGATTTGTAACGTTCTCGCGATGGCTAAATGTACCAGTCACGAATCTTGCCGCTCTTCTTTGGACCTTCTCAATCTCTTGAATCAGACCCAATTGGTAAGGGTCCTATACAGACGAACATTACTCTAAGAATGGACGAACTAACGTATTGTAAGCTATTTCCTTTGTTGAAGGACTGCTTCGCTTCAGGATTCTACCAATAAACCGCAATCTAGAGTTCGCCTTACCCGTTACTTGTGTAATCTGATCATTCCATTTGAGATCATTTCGAGTAGTCACACCCAGATACTCGACGGATGTTACCACTTTCAAAGACTGATCATTTATTTTGTACTCATACATTAATGGGTATTTTCGCCTTGTTATACGAAGTAGGTTACATTTACTAATATTGAGAGATAACTGCCAGCCATTAGCATTTATTTTCTGCAAATCCTCATTGATCTGTTCACAACTTTCGTGTGATACTACTTTCCTATAGACTACAGCATCATCGGCAAACAATCTAAGGCCGCTGTCAATACCATCAACCAGATCGTTTATGTAAATCGTAAAAAGCAGAGGACCTATTACGCTGCCCTGGGACACACCTAAAGTTACTCTTGTTTCTGTTGAAGTTCCCCCGTTCAGGATGACATTCTGTTCCCTGTCTGTTAGAAAACTTTCTATCCAACCGCATATGTCATTGGATAGACCGTAAGCGCGCACTTTTTGTAGCAAGCGATAGTGCGGAACTGAGTCGAACGCCTTTCGAAAATCGAGAAATATGGCATGAACCTGAGAGCCGGTATCTAGAGCCTGTTGTATATCATGCACATGTGTGTCGCATGACCGCTGTTTCCTAAAACCGTGCTTGTTTCTGCAGATGAGTTTCTCAGAGTCTAGAAAGGTCATCATGATGTTGAATGAGTACACAGAGGCATATCGCGATAATTTTTCCGAAGTATTACTGGTGCACGAAACGTGAAGAACACTAAAGAGCTCTCTCTGCCACGCACTCGGTAGTGCAGATGCAGATGTGGATCCCCTCGCTCTCTGGTTCACTGCACTCTCGCCTCATTTCCCGCCAACGCCTGGCTTTCACCCGCTCGCCTGACTGGGAAACACTCGCCGCGGTAGCACGGCGCGCGGCAGCCAGACGGCAACACCAGGTGCCCGGAAGGCAACCGTGTTTCCTGCCTGGCGCCGCGCCCTTAACTTAGCTCTGCGGGCCCCTCCCGTGTCTAGCGAGCGGCTGCTCGCGCTCTGCGTGTCTGTGTCTATATCTGTTTCTAACTGCAGCACCGCGCAGCGCCAGCTGTCATGCTAAGAGTGTCATTCAGAGAAAGGCTAGACGGCAAGGCTAGACGGCCGTTTTTTTACAGCAATTACCACAACGTTAAATGTCGCAAGGCTTTGCGCGCTAAAATGGCACAGGTTTGGAACAAGCAGGCTATACGAAGTATTGTTAACGTAGTTTCCTTTGTAGTACGGTCTACTGTGCACCGACTAGTGGGAAGTACGCGTGTCAAGAATTGAGATATGCAATGACAGAACTTGAACTTGATACCAAAAGCGATAACTTCGTTATTGGTTAGAAGGCTATGGAAATACACACTGGCCATTAAAATTGCTACAACAAGAAGAAATGCAGATGATAAACGGGTATTCATTGGACAAATATTTTATACTAGAACTGACTTGTGATTACATATTCACGCAATTTGGGTGCATAGATCCTGAAAAATAAGTGCCGAGAACAACCACCTCTGGCCGTAATAACGGCCTGGATACGCATGGGCATTGAGTCGAACAGAGCTTGAATGGCGTGTACAGGTACAGCTGCCCATGCAGCTTCAACACGATACCACAGTTCATCAAGAGTAGTGACTGGCATATTGTGACGAACCAGTTGCTCGGCCACCATTGGCCAGACGTTTTCAATTGGTGAGAGATCTGGAGAATGTGCAGGCCAGGGCAGCAGTCGAACATTTTCTGTATCCAGAAGGGCCCGTACAGGACCTGCAACAAGCGGTCGTGCATAATCCAGCTGAAATGTAGGGTTTCGCAGGGATCGAATGAAGGGTAGAGCCACGGGTCGTAACACATCTGAAATGTAACGTCCACTGTTCAAAGTGCCGTCAATGCGAACAAGAGGTGACCGAGACGTGTAACCAATGGCACCCCATACCATCACGCCGGGTGATACGCCAGTATGGCGATGACGTATAGCCGGCCGTGGTGGCCTTTCGGTTCTAGGCGCTTCAGTCTGGAACCGCGGGACCGCTACGGTCGCAGGTTCGAATCCTGCCTCCGGCATGGATGTGTGTGATGTCCTTAGGTTAGTTAGGTTTAAGTAGTTTTAAGTTCTAGGGGACTGATGGCCTTAGATGTTAAGTCCAATAGTGCTCAGAGCCATTTGAACCATTTGATGACGAATACACGCTTCCAATGTGTGTTCACCGCGATGTCGCCAAACACGGATACGACCATCATGATGCTGTAAACAGAATTTGGATTCATCCGAAAAAATGACGTTTTGCCATTCGGGCACCCAGGTTCGTCGTTGAGTACACCATCGCAGGCGCTCCTGTCTGTGATGCAGCGTCAAGGGTAATCGCAGCCATGGTCTCTGAGCTGATAGGGCATGCTGCTGCAAACGTCGTAGAACTGTTCGTGCAGATGGTTGTTGTCTTGCAAACGCGCCCATCTGTTGACTCAGGGATCGAGACGTGGCTACATGATCCGTTACAGCCATGCGGATAAGATGCCCGTCATCCCGACTGCTAGTGATACGAGGCCGTTGGGATCCAGCACGGCGTTCGGTATTACCTTCCTGAACCCACCGATTCCATATTCTGCTAACAGTCATTGGATCTCGACCAACGCGAGCAGCAATGTCGCGATACGATTAACCGCGATCGCGATAGGCTACAATCCGACCTTTATCAAAGTCGGAAATGTGATGGTACGCATTTCTCCACCTTACACGAGGCATAAAAACAACGTTTCTCCAGGCAACGCCGGTCAATTGCTGTTTGTGTACGAGAAACCGGTTGGAAACTTTCCTCATGTCAGCAAACTGTAGGTGTCGCCATCGGCGCAAACCTTGTGTGAATGCTCTGAAAAGCTAATCATTTGCATGTTGTTGTTGTGGTCTTCAGTCCTGAGACTGGTTTGATGCAGCTCTCCATGCTACTCTATCCTGTGCAAGCTTCTTCATCTCCCAGTACTTACTGCAACCCACATCCTTCTGAATCTGCTTAGTGTATTCATCTCTTGGTCTCCCTCTATGATTTTTGCCCTCCACGCTGCCCTCCAATGCTAAATTTGTGATCCCTTAATGCCTCAGAACATGTCCTACTAACTGGTCCCTTCTTTTTGTCAAGTTGTGCCACATACTCCTCCTCTCCCCAATTCTATTCAATACTTCATCATTAGTTATGTGATCTACCCATCTAATCTTCAGCATTCTTCTGTAGCACCACACTTCGAAAGCTTCTATTCTCTTCTTGTCCAAACTATTTATCGTCCATGTTTCACTTCCATACATGGCTACACTCCATACAAATACTTTCAGAAACGACATCCTGACAGTTAAATCTATACTCGATATTAACAAATTTCTCTTCTTCAGAAACGCTTTCCTTGCCATTGCCAGTCTACATTTTATATCTTCTCTACTTCGACCATCATCAGTTATTTTGCTCCCCAAATAGCAAAACTCCTTTACTACTTTAAGTGTCTCATTTCCTAATCTAATTCCCTCAGCATCACCAGACTTAATTCGACTACATTCCATTATCCTCGTTTTGCTTTTGTTGATGTTCATCTTATATCCTCCTTTCAAGACACTGTCCATTCCGTTCAACTGCTCTTCCATTTGCATATCACAGCGTATTCTTCCTGTCGGTTAAATTTCGCGTCTGTAGCACGTCATCTTCGTGGTGTAGCAATTTCAATGGCCAGTAGCGTAGAAAAAAAAAACACAGATAGTCCAATAATTGTAGATTAACCTGGCACAGGAAAGTTCGTAAATATACAAGAAAGACTGAAAGATTGTGTAACCTTGTTTTGTGATTATTGTCGTATGTCAATACAATCATTTGAGTATCTCCTTTCTTAAATACGTGAAAAACTTGCATGCATAAATACGAATAGTGTAGGAACTGAAGAAAACCTATGAGTTGCATTACGGTGAGTGTTATCCATATTCATTTTATATTCAAATTATAATAATAAAAATAATAGGCGGTCATATTGTAACACAACTGTACTGCTAATTATTATAAAAATTCTAAGAACATTTAACATATGTTCTAACAAAAATCGTAGATACTGACAGTACATTTCGATTCAATAATTATGACTAAGGCTAGACGGGCGTTTTTTACCGCAACTTTTGTGCAATTAATAACGCAAGAAATAGGATCAGTGTTGTAACATAGGACATGGCTACACGGTACGGAAATTAACATATTGTCGAACGACAGGCGCGTTCTCAAGGTCGTGCCGCAGGTGGATGAGCCGGGACCTATTTTCTTGCTTAAATGTCAGAGGCTACACGATCGTTAAACTAACGCGGCTTTGCATCAGGGGTTACTGCTGGCGACGATTGTTGAAGGTTGTTCTACATTTACCTTAGTGTGTAAGGATATGCAAGTATGTAAGCCCGTAACTCACAGTGGAGCTTATTGAATGTTTATAAGTTGTTCGCGACACTGATTTTAAAAATCGTTATAAGTGTATGTGTTGTCAGAGAGCGATGGGGAAATATGGAAGAAGAAGAAAGAAATGAAATAGCTAAGCCTTTGTTATTTTGTTTATTGATAGTTCTTAAGATAATACATCAATAACAACTTCAAAAACACAGTAACGCTACACAGATTCACTGAAAAGAGAAACTCGCCATCGCACCTCCCTCAGATTTGGTGATAAGATGGCCCAGTGGACAGCCTGTCAAAAACTGAGCACAGACCAAGGATGAGAACAGGAAGAAAGTGTACTGAACTGTGAAAACAGTAGCAAAAGAGAAAGAGAGAACGGTCCAAGGTCAAGATGTGCAACGTCGGGCGATGTACCTTTGACAAGTATTTGGGCGCATAATGAGAACAATGTAGACAATTTTAAGATATTTGGTTATGTCTCATTTTGTATAGAAAGTAATCATTTGTATTATCCATCTATAAGCAATCAATCTGCCAAGGGAGTAGCCCATGACTTGAAGTGAAATATGCCGCAAAACTGACAGATGACAATCAAGATAAATAGAATAAAAGAAACTTCACGTACAGTTAATTGGGGTAAAGCTAAGGGCAGTATCAACATACTTCATCAAAATATCAGGCGAATAAAAAATAAAGTAGATGAGCTATCAGTGTGTTTAGATGATCTCAAAATTAAAAATGAGATTGATATAATATATCTGTCTGAACACCATGTAACTGTGGGCATGGATAGTGTCAGTATAAGTGGGTATAATTTAGCATCTTACACTTGTAGATCTAGAATGGATAAAGGAGGAGCTGCCATTTTCACAAAACAAGGGTATAAATGCGAAACAATAGAACTAAGCAAATTTTGTGTTGATCAGCACTTTGAGGTTTGTGCATGTGAACTTCAGCTAGATAATGTAGTATTGATATTAGAAACAGTGTACAGATCCCCATTAGGAGACTGGGAGCTGTTCATATTATGCTGTCTGGCAGACAAAAAAATGAAGTTATTAGTCTGTGGTGATTTCAATGTAAACTTTCTACGTAATCTGATAGGAAAAGTGAACTAGAAGTGTTATTAACAACATACAACTTAGAATCAGTGATAAATTTCCCTACACGTATAGCTCAGGACAGTAGCACACTAATAGATGATGTATTTGTACAGAAAGGGGATGTAAAACAAACACATGCTTTCCCTATGGTAAATGGATTGTCAGACCATGATGCACAACTGATTAACTTACAAAACCTAGCAGGGTGTACAGTTCAGAAACCATTAAGTAAAAGTGTGATGTCGCTCAACCCGGTATCTATATGCATTTCAGAGAAAGCTTAAGAAATGTTAATTGGGGAGATGTATATAATGAGCCAAATGCCAGTGATAAGTGCAAAATATTTCGTGATGAACGTATATACCTCTCTGAACACTGTTTCCCAAAGAAAATTACTAAGTGTAACACCAAACATTTTTCAAAGAAACCTTGGATTACTACAGGTCTTAAAGTGTCTTCAGAAAGAAAAAGAAAACTGTATGAGACAGCAAGAACTAGTAAAGACCAGAAGTAGTTTTACACTATAAAAATTATTGTAACATACTGAAAAAAGTTGTAAGGAAATCAAGAAATATGTATGTTAGAGAAGAAATTAACGACTCCAGCAACAAAATAAAATCAATATGGAATGTTGATAGAAGGGAGACAGGAAAAGTAACCAATGGGGTAGGTAGTATTACTGTTAAAGAGAAAGAGACCATCCTAACCAACAGTACACAAGTAGCTAATGTATTTAAGAATCATTTCTTAAATGTAGGAGAAAAAATTAGTGAGAACATTTCAAAATAAAAAGCTAGGCAGTTCATGGAAGAGTCTGCTTTGAAAAAAAATTAGTCAGATTAAGTTTCACCTAACAACCTCTTGTGAAATAAGTAAAATTATTAAATCTCTGAAAAATAAGTGTTCTGTTGGAGTAGATGACATCTCTAATAAGATATTAAAGTAATGTGGAGTAGTTTACAGCTGATGTTCTGAGTCACATATGTAATCCATCACTAACACAAGGTATTTTCCCAGACAGGCCTCTCTACAAAAAGGGAGACGCCACAGATGTCAATAATTATCAGCCAGTATCCTTGCTTACAGCATTCTCAAAAATCTTCGAGAAAGTAATGTACTCAAGAGTGGTTAGCCATCTCAACAGTAGTGGGATACTTAGTAAATCACAGTTCGGATTTCAGAAATGCTGTTCCACTGAGCAGCAATATACAATTTCACTGTCCACATAATAGAGTCTTTAAATAGTAAAATTCCACCCATAGGAATTTTCAGTGACTTGTCCAAAGCATTTGATTGTGTGAACCATGACATTATGTTACAGAAATTTCAATTCTATGGTCTAAATGGAATAGCATATGAGTAGTTTAAGTCATACCTACACAACAGGAAGCAAAAAGTCTCCTTATATGTGTAAGGAATTTAAATAAGTTTGCCACTTCATCTAACTTGGGTGAAATTACATTAGGTGTTCCACAGGGTTCAATCATGGGTCCCCTTCTGTTCTTGATATATGTGAACGACCTCCCTTCCAATCTGAATCAGGAAGCTGAACTGACACTGGTTGCTGATGATACAAGTATCATCATTAATCCAGTAAAAGAAAGTTCAATTGAAAATAATACAAATAAGGTCTTTGGAAAAGTCATTAATTGGTTATCTGCAAACTTTGAAAAAACACAGTATATCGAATTTTCTGCTGCAAAAAGTACAGTTCTTTCAATAAATATAACACACCAACAGAAGTCAGTAGACAGGGTAGAGCATACTAAGCTTTTGGGTGTACATATAGATGAGAATCTCAATTGGAAATTTCATATTTTGGATCTTATAAAGCGACTAGTTTCAGCAACTTTTGCGATGAGAATAACTGCCAATTTTGAGGATGTAGAAAGTAGTAAGCTAACATATTTTGCATACTGCCACTCTCTGATGTCATACGGAATAATATTTTGTGGTAACTCAACATTTAGACAAAAAGAATTCACTGCTCAAAAGAAAGTGGTTAGAATAATGCGTGGGATTCATAGTCGCACATCTTGTAGGCATCTGTTTAAAAGGTTAGGAATTCTTGCAACTGCTTCACAGTACATTTACTCAGTAATGAAATTTTTTCTCAACAACATGGACCAGTTTAAAATCAACAGCGACGTTCATGATTACAATACCAGAAAAAAGAAAGACCTACACTACCCATTACTTAACCTATCTTTGGCACAGATAGGGGTAAAATACCCTGCTATAAAACTTTTTGATAAATTACCTGATGAAATAAAATGTCTGACAGACAGCACTAATAGTTCAAAAACAAATTGAAATCATACCACCTTCTATACCATAGATGAATTCTTGAATATGAGTAAATAAATCTGGAGATATAATATATGCATTTTGTGCAATTTAATGGAGTGGGATAAATAATAAAAATATTTAGGTATAACACTACAATGAAAAAAAACTTGTTTCCTGTGCGCATTTCTTGTGAATTTGACACGTTCCATATCATAACGGTTTTTCCGTGCTATTGATCAATGGAACACTTAACTAACTAACTAACTAACCAACTAAAATATGTAAGTGGAGCAGACGCGGACGGGGTATCATCCTAGCGAAGATGTGAGCTGCAAGTGGGGAAATCCACTGAGGTAAACGACTTTGACGGATTATTATTATGCTGAGCCTGTGAACGAGAATCTCGAGAACGGCGAGGCTGGTTGAATGTTCACGTGCTACTGTCGTTATCATCTACGTAAAGAGGTAGGAGGAAACTACCACTAGGCGGTAAGTGGTTGGGACGTCTACGGCTCTTCACAGAATGCGGACTTCGGAGGCTTGTCTGCTATGTAAAGTAGGACGGATCGCGATCTGTGGCATCTCTGCCGAAAGAGCATCATGCTGGTGCTCTCACAAGTGTTTCGGAGCACACCGTTCATCGTACATTGCTGAACATGGAGCCCCGCAGCAGATCACCCCTACGTGTTCACATGGTGACCCAGCGACATCGTCAGTTACGACTGCAGTGGGTACGAGACCATCGATCGATGGAAACGTGTCGGCTATTCGGGTGAATCACATTTTTATTACACTACGTCGAAGGTCGTTTCCGTCGTCTCCACAAACGCCATCATCGAGGTGAGCGGCTGCTCGAAACATGCAGTGCGCCACGGACGCTGGTTGGTGGGAGCAGTATTATGCTATGGGAGACGTTCTCCTGCCTTTGAATAGGACCTGTGGGAGTAATCGAAGACACGCTGACAGCTGCAAACCAGCTGCATCCCTTCAGGCTTGATGTCCTCCCCGACAACGATGTCGTCTTTCAGCAGTATAACTGCCCATGTCTCAAAGCGAGAACCGTGCTACAGTGGGTTGAGGAGCATTATAGTGAACTCACATTGATGTCTCGGCCACCAAATTCGCCAGATGTAAATCCTATTGAATTCATCTGTGTCGCATCCGGCATCACCACCGCGTATGCAGCACAGCGGCCCATTATTGCGCCAATTACACGCCCTGTGCTTAGACATCTAATGCTACATACCTCCACAAACCTACGAACAAATTGTTGGATTCCTGATGTGACGTCCCATCTCCGCCGCGTACTGGTGTTGTGGACGCCGTGGAGATGTTACTGCTACAGCTCGGTTGGTGGAGTCGAGACGCGATGCGCGATGATGGGTGTTTCCGTCGGTTAACGAAGACAAGATCTGAAAAAGCTCTTAAGAAATCGTTCCTCGCGTAATGATTAAAGTTTGATTGTGAGTCCGCACAGTTTTCCTTATTAATGCGAACTGCGCACTCTGATTGACTCTTGTTTGAATTTGAATTATTGTGTGCCCGGTTAACACTTCAGTGCAGTAATTGATGTATCTTCCCTCATGCGCATCGTCCACATCACCAAAAGCGAGGAAAAAGTTCAATTCCAGATCGTATTGGTCGTTGTTTGTTCTTTGCTAAGTAAAACTGTTCGCTCTATATGACGCGATATCCACAGATACTCTTTAACAATGTCTTCATTATCTTGCGTCGTGTTATTATGTATGTCCAAACCTTCCTTGTCACAACTAACAGTCCACGAATTTACTTCCAAGTTAAATAGCCACTGTTCATTAACTTTTGATGAGCAATTAGCAAATATTCATAGAATGATGGAGACGACACGTTGAATTTCCACTTTTGATGACCAAATTTATTGTTCCTTTTCGCTAAATACTTTATAAACATCACGCCACACGCACACACGGTTACTTAGTACTGGCAGTTCTGTTAGTTTCAAGTACCGCGACAATTAAGGCAGCTTTAACCCTCGGCATAATTGTATCTTCTTCATGTATTCGTGTCCGTGTCTCCTACTCGAGTCTAAACGTGTGTTATAGTCTTTTGAAACTTTGTCCATTCCTTTCTATAAGTTCACTTATATGAATGTTGAGTCCAATATTGCCTACTTTCGTTAATAAAGTCCAACAACCCGGTATACACAGTCAGCATCCTATCTCGGTTCAAGTCTCTTGTCTGAATATCAGTTCACAAAATTCGTGCGTCTACGTCACGCAACAACAACTCTTGCAAGTAAAACAATCTAGTCGCGCTCCGTTCGCTCAACTATGACGAGTGCTGCTCTCGTATGACTTGATAGTACGATATCTAGCAAGCGACTTACCTTTTCCCTAAATGAGTATTGTAGGCGCATTGAATTTCTTCGTTGCATTTACAACTCTCTTCTACATAAAAGTTATCTCTGACCGACATTTCTTTGGACTTAACTGTCATGGTATAACTTGCAATTATTACTTAGATGTTTGACAAATAACTAAAGATAACCTTTCTTTCTTCTTCCTTTCTACCAAAACACACTCTGTAATGCTTAATGTTAGTGTTTATCAAGACTTTCTGGCGTTATATCATCGGCAAAGTTGTCGTACCTGTCAAGATAACTTTTCCCTACTTTACATCATGATGGTCTTTCCTAATTGGATTTTGGAGTTCATTAGGGTGTTACACTGATACACTGAATCAGTGATGTATTTCGTTCCAGATTCTGACAAACAAGGCATTAAGCAGGTGGTCATAATTATTTGGCTCCTTAGTGTACATTAGAATTTATAGTTACCCCGGTAGCACGAAGTACTCTGAGAAGTGAACTGGAAATACTTCCTCCGATTTTCCAGTGATTAGCATGTTGACGCTTGTGCTATAGAAGTAGAATTGATGGTAAGATCACAGTAATAGTCCCGATGCAAAGGGCACGATCTTATGATATTGGTTTATGTATCTAATAATTATACGCGTTATTAAAGTATTTAACTTCTAAACAGTATGATATAGATCTACGTATCTACTGTAATGTTACGAGGACATTTCAATTTAAATGTTCGGGACATATCCATTATACAGTAATACTAAAGTATCTTGTCATTTCATATGATCTAGCTCTCCTTCATACGATTTATAACGGTAATCAATAGTGCTGCTGCTGACAACAAATCTATAGGCAACACGAGTAAATTGCGAAAATGCTTACGGTTAAACTATAAGACTAATGAATAAAAAAAGAATTCAGGACTAATAACGAATTGTCTTCGCACGCTAGGAAGAAGTGCACAACCCATTTGGTGTCAGCGAAAAATGTAATATTTCCTGTAAAGTAACCTACAGTTCCCACGAAAAGTGTTTCAAAACAAGTTTAATGATTTACACTGAGGTGACAAAAGTCATGGGACACCTTCTAATAGCGTATCGGAAATCATTTAGTCAGGCGTAGTGCAGCAACCGACGTGGCATGGATTAGTAAGTCGTTGGAAGTCCCCTGCAGAAATATTGAGCACTGCAGCCTCTACAGCTGTCCATAATTGCGAAAGTATTGCCGGTGCAAGATTTTGTGCACGAACTAACCTCCCAATTATATCCCATAAATATTCGATGAGATGTGGGGTGATCTGGGTGGCCAAATCATTTCTAACATTCTGCGTGGTGTCTGTTTGTTCTAAGTCGTGTCTCCCTACCACTTTCGCGCAACGACGCTCTGAGCGTGTCTTTTAGGGAATTGACTAGTTTGAACCTGGGACCTGTTGCTGGTAAGGAGACGCTAGACCACATATGACATGTAGAGTTCAGAAGACTTCAGTGAGACTAGCGATGGTATAATCAAATACTTAATGATTTAAGCGTCAGCTCCACTGCACTCCCTGTAAAAGAATCTTAATACTAACTAAATTTAGTGGAAGGGGTTCAAGGCTTTCTTATTTTTAGTTAGCTGGTAAAATAACGTCGAAAAATCAGTTAAGTTTACCATTGGAAATTTTATTCTACTTACAAAATATTGCTTATGAATTGCACTATTGATAAAAGGAAATATTTTAATACAGGATGATAAAAACCAACTGCGTTCAACAAAAATGTGAACGAATATTCCCTGAATGGGTTTCCAAGTTCTACAATGGATCGAAGGATGACCTACGCCATATCACATCTATAATCCAGGTTTCAGGTAAGTTTCATAAAAGAGAAAACTATCAAAATGGTCTACAGTGACCCTCAATTATCTTTAATTGCTTATCTAATCTGTCGTAAATTACAGTGGCTGATGTGGCTTCTCAATAATTATATAACAGAAAAATCATCGCGTTTCAGATTTTAACTTCAAGTAGCAAATGTGAATACTACGAAGTTTAATTGACGATCGACACTAGTATTACGTAAAAGGGGGATGTAACAGATTAGACTTCTGCAGTTCTGAGTGAAGCTTTATGCGCTCCTATGGGGCATCGCGTGCGTTTATTACCTTATCGGTGGTTAGTCAGCGTCAGGGCGTGGCGGGCGGTGCAGCTCCACACACCTCGCCGTCTCGGTAGCAACTCTCTAACTTCTCTTTACTACAATTTACCGAAGTTGGTTTAAGAAAAAGGTATCTGACTGTGTTTTCAACTGACCAATCAGGGTCTCAATTTTAACCTTAAGCTCCGCCTTCAACAATTTTGTCTATCCAATGAGAAACGTTATACTTTTCGTGGTGGGGCAATGTTTTTAATGTTTGCTACGTAATAGAGACGCGTATAGTCTCACGCTAAAACTTGCAGCTGGTGTGGCCCTTTTAGTGTTATCGTGAAGACCTATACTGTTCATCTGGAGGGCTCTATCTTTTAACATGGGCTGGGGGCTGCTCTTGGCGATTGGCTGGCGATGTGCGTGTCTGTTCCTTATTGTAGGGCCTCCTAGCCTACACGGCTCTGCTCTCGGCTTCTGTTCTCGTTTCTCCCCTCGGAACTGCGTCTGTTTCACGGTGGGAAGGTATGACATGCATTTAGGCGTTCTTGTGTTAGTCTGTGGTATTCCATTTGCTCACTCGTTGATCGTATTACTTTGGTTAATTTAATGTCAAGATTTATTCGGAGCTGCCGGGTTTGCTATCATGTCAAGGTTTTCATGGAAGGTGTTGGATATGCCTGACACCTTACATGATGACCTCAGAAGTTAAGTCCCATAGTGCTCAGAGCCATTTAAACAACTTGGGTCAATAGCTTCTTGGTGTCAGCTCTTACCAATTGAAATCGGGAGTCATCTGACCAGCCCACGGTTCTCCAATCGTCTAGGGTTGAACATATGATCACGAACCCAGGAGAGCACTGCAGACGATGTTGTGCTTAGCAAAGGTGCTCGCGTAGGTCGTCTGCTGATACAGCCCAATGACGCCAAATTTTACTGCACTGTCCTAACGCATATATTCATAACACTGTCCCATATTGATTTCTGTGGTTATTTCACGCAGCGTTGCTTGTTTCTGAGCACTGACGACTCTAAGCAAACATCGCTGCTCTCGGTCGTTAAGTGAAGACCGTCTGTCACTGCTTTGCCGTGGTGAGAGGTAATGCCAGAAATTTGGTATTCTCGGCACACTCTTGGCACTGTGGATATCGAAATATTGAATTCTCTAACAATTTCCGAAATGGAATGTTCCCTGCGTCTAGTTCCAACTACCATTCTACGTTGGAAATCTGTTAATTTCTGTCGTCGGAAAACTTTTCACGTCAATCGCCTGAGTACATTATGACAGCTCCGCTAATGCATTGCCCTTTTATACCTTGTGGGCGGGATCCTACCGCCATTTGTGTACACGCATGTGCATATCGCTATCCCATGACTTTGTGACCTCAGTGTATAACTGTAGTTTAATTGAAATTTATGTTTCGGAAAAATTCTTGGGGATACGGAAATAAGCCGCAACTGCTGCTAAACATAGCAGTTCATTTTCCAAAGCAGAAATTCTCGACACAGTGGTAATACTGATGGAAATTACTTGGCAAATCGCTCGTATGTGGGGTCTCGAGGCGAGCGACCGATTACACGCGATATTGCATGCGACGGATCGCTGCGATCCGTCGTTGATACGTGGGGCTCTTTATCTTCACGATTCGCCGTCAGCCCTATGACACTGTCTAGGAACATATGCAGCATAATAGTCCTCTATCAGCCTAACCAAATCAACACGAACAATTTCGAAAGCACGGTGCCATGATCAGGTGCTATTCCTTCTTCTACGCTATAGTTTTCTGTCTAAAGATTCATTTCGAGCATTTTTTATTTCATTTCCCTTAACTCCTGTCACGCAACATTCTGTTCAGCGCAACAAATGAAACAAGCCAAATCGATTATAGACGCCTGAAAAATGACTGAAGGGCCGAGTACAAACAATAGTCCGATTTGATGTTATTTATTTTTGTGTTCGTTAATCTTTCGTGTGGAATCTGGTTGGCTATCGATGTGGATACGCGAAAACAGCTTAAGTGATATTCAGTTGTTTAAGAATAAGAAAAAATATTGCCGACAACAACGGGCTACATAGAAGCAGTGTCACAGCTTACCGCGGTAGCAGCATACTTCGTTGTGAGCTAGTGAAAAAAATGTTATTCTGATGATTCAACCAAGCAGAGCCGGAGAGAATCGCATTGCAAAGGGAAGTTGCAAGAAGTTTCAGTATGAAAAGTGGCACACTTGATTGTGTGTTTTTTGTGAAACTTGAGTGGGTGCGGGATGATGAATAAATGACACCCCTTTCGTGATCGTAAATGTCACTGTTTTTATATTGGAACCTTCAGTATCTAAGTCATTAGGAACCAATCATTGATTTGATGAAGAAGAAGGTAAATAGCACGTTGACAGAAGCAACGTCTTGAAGCGGAGGGGCGAGAAGAATTTATTAGAGCACTGAAAGACCAAAGTCGAAACAAGGTTGCTGGGGTAGACGACATTCTCTCAAAATGATTAAGATCCTTGGGAGAAACAAGTATTATAAAATTTCCACTGATATGAAGGATATAACAGATAAACGAAATACCCTCGGGCTTCAAGTTGAATGTGATAATAACAATGCCAAAAACTAAGTGCTGACTGGTGCATTGCTAAACAATTACTTTAAAAAATTATATTTGCTAAATACTGACACGAATCATCTATAGAGTATAGAAACGACTGGTAGAAGTGGACCTGAGAAGAGATCAATTTTGGGGTATCTGAGAAATGCAGGATCACGCGAAGCAATAACCACCCCACAACCAGTCTTGAAAGATAGACTGAAAAAAAGGCAAAGATTCATAGCTATACATGATTGACTGACTATTCATACAGTGCAACAGGTGTTTAAATACAGGCGTTAAAACTATTAAAATATAGAACTGAATGAAAAGTCCAATAGCCCACTGTACCTGTATTTATTTAAGTGGATTAGATACCCATGCAACCTGTTTCGCAACTTTTCTGGTGTACATGGTGTCAAGTGGTATACGCAGTCAGTGACTGTTGCGTCAATACGACGTACAGAAACTCGAGACATTCGTACAATCCCCTCATGCTAAATGTGCGCAACTGCGATTATAACCACAGGTGGAAACATAATCGGTCGAAAACACTATTCCTTGATAAAAATTAACCCCCTATGAAGCTTAAACTAAGCATAAGACAATGCAACATCAATAAGCCCCTGTACCACAGCAAATCAACAGCTGTCCTTTTCTAGCCAACAAACCGGCAACGACAGGGAAGCCGAACACACACAAATGCAGGCGAAAACCCGCATGAGCTTCTGTACTGAGCGGCCTGTTTTATGATCAAATTGACCTCCCTGATGACGACTTTGGCATGTCACAGGAACTCGGACGCTTAAGTTTGCCCAGGACACATCATCGGTGCCCAGCGATAATGGCAGTCTACTATTTACCAACATATCCTTATACCTAAGCTAACCATCGGTCAGTAGCCCTGCTACCCACCAAAACTGTCATTGAGGTTTTTTTCTAACAGCACTTCCGCTGGAACTTTCTCGTTTCTGCCCTAAAGCTTTTATTCTTTAACCGCTTTCTGTCTACGGTCTCGTAGACAGGACCTTATTAGTAGGTGGCGTGCGGAAAAAGTTTCAGCCTCGTATCCTGTGAGTCCCATTTCGCTGAGGTGACAGCAGATTTTTTGTGATGGTCTCCGCACAGATCGAGGATGGAGGAGCTCCACTTCTTATTATTTTTAACTAGTTCACGCTAACGAGGGAAAGCCCTCAGACACGGCCAACCGATTCGGCCCTTGGCAGGTTGCATGTGCACCAGCTAATCTGAAGGACTCTGTTACTTTGGCTCACTAACCACCCACTATCCGAATTTTATGAAAAATCACATCTGCAGTTATGACGTGGAATCGATTTAAAATTGACGGGTTCGATCGATGATTGAAAACTGAGCGTCTCTCAGAGGATATATGAGGTCCGCAAACGCATTTTCCCGAAAAATCGTGGAAAGAAAATTTTACGACCACTACTTATTCAACTCATAAGGGAAATAGCTTTCAACCAAATCGGCGATGGCCGAGCGACCAAGACGCCTGGCTGAGGAGCGGGATAGCTGTGTTCGATTCCTGCAAGCAGTCAAATCGAAATTGGTGGGAGTAGGAGGGCTACCAAAGTAAATATATCAAGGTAGGGCACCAAATTTAGCGTATGTTTTTGATTAGCAAAGAGTTGTAATTTTAATAGCTGATCGTGAAGGATACTATGGATCGTTATTGTCCTCACGGTTGTGCAATTCCCGCTAGGTTTCCAGAAGCGATCTGCAGCTATGAAGCCTGAAAATAAAGTTCTAAACTTGGCTTCTATTAGGGGGAAGATTTGTCTGATGGCGTAATACAAGAAACAGGAGTGGATATAGAAGAGATAGGGGATCCAGTATTAGAATTGGAATTTAAAAGAGCTTTGGAAGATTTATGTTCGAATGAGGTAGAAGGGATGGATGACATTTCATCGGAATTTCTAAAGTCATTGGGGGAAATGGTAATAAAACAACTATTCACGTTGATGTTTGAATGTATGAGTCTGGAGATATATCATCTGACTTTCGTAAAAAAATCATCCATACGATCCGAAGACTACAAGAGCCGACAAGTGCGAGAATTATCACACAATCAGCCTAACAGCTCTTGGATACAAATTGCTGACAAGAATAATACGCAGAATAATGGAAAAGAAAATTAAGGATATATTGGATGACGATTAGTTTGGCTTTAGGAAAGGTAAGGGCTCCGTAGAGGCAATGATGGCGTACGAATGACAACAGAAGCAAGACTAAAGGGAAGTCTCGACATGTTCATAGGATTCGTTGGCCTGGAAAAGTTGTTCAACAAAGTCATGTGGTGCAAGCGGTCGAAATTCTGATAAAACTAGGGGTAAGCTGTAGGGGTAGATGGTTAGTATAAAATATGTCAAGCGCCAAGAGAGAACAATAAGAGTGGAAGGCCAAGAACGAAGTGCTCGGATTAGAAAAGGTGTAAGACAGTGATGGGGCCCTAAGGCGACCAAAGAAAGTCGGTCACCATAGATTATCGAAAGCGCCAGCAATATCAATCATTATCGCTAGAGCGTACGTAGAATGAGTATCTGTCGCTAGCGAAATAGCCTCATTAACTGCGTTGACTTTCCTCTTCTAAAACCGTACTGGTGAGGGCTCATCCCGTGTAGCAATCTGTGATCTTGTAATCTTTTGCATAAAAGTTTTTCAAATATCTATCCGAGAACGTTCAAAAGACAAATTGGTCTGCATAATTTGGGTATCATTGGATCTTTATCTTGCCCCTTACTAATTATTACCACTTCACCGTCCTTCCGCGGTGCAGGGATCCTTTCTTGCAAGATACACTCATTGTACAGATCACACAAGGAACTATCTAATTGGTCACATAAGGCTTGTATTATTTTGTCAGGGATACCCTCCGGTCCTGGAGATTTTTTTCTTTCTCAGTCTTAAAATTATATGCCTAATTTCTTCTTGTGCGAAGGGGCACACAGGTTTATTGTTCCTACATTCTTCCCATTAAATATCCCGTAGCCTACGCTGCTCACCTGTCTCGCCTTCTTCTCCGTCGTCAGTAAGCAGTAGCAGGGCAGCTGGCTGTTCCCGACTTTCTGTTACCGTCCCATCATTCCTTCTGATCTGGAACCGCGCGATCGCTACGGCCTCAGGTTCCAATCCTGGCTCGGGAGTGCATGTGTGTGATGTCTTAAGGTTAGTTAGGTTTAAGTAGTTCTAAGTTCTAGGCGACTGATGACCTCAGAAGTTAAGTCCCATAGTGCTCAGAGCCATTTGAACCATTCCTTCTGATAGTGGATAAGACTGTTGGTGATCGTATTTTCTGGCAGACTATTTTATATGGTACACCCCAGGGATCGGTTTCTAAGTTAGCCTCCACGAATCGCTTCCATCGTTCCATTTTTGTTTTCCACAACTCTTCCTTAAAACGTTGTTTAAAATACCTGTATATATGCAACCTTCGGACCCTTCCTTCTTGAGTCATGCTGATCTGGTATAGCTTCCTGGATCTTCTTGTTTTGCATCTGAATTTCTGCAGCGCCTCGGTCCAGATGCGAGGTACTCCTTTAGAATTACCTCTGCTAGTAGGTATCGATGCCTCCATTGCTCTATGTGTACTCATTGTCAGTTCTTGCACTTTAACATCTACATTGTCACCCAGCGATGGAGTTCCTGGACACTGAAACGCTCTTCTTAGTTCTTCGCAGTTAGCGTCCTTGATCTTATATTTGGGCCTTATGCGCACGTTTTCTGTGTCGTCTTCGATTTCCCTTCCAGTTGAGCGGTGCCGGCTCGTATCGATTGATCGATCGGGTCGGCATGATGTGATCGTTGGGCTCGGCCGTTTGACGCGGCTTTTGGCCCCGACGGGGGTATGGCGCTAGAGAGGGACAGCTGGAGAGCCGCGCGGCGCTGGAGAATCAGGGGGAGCGTGGTTGAGCAGGCCGGGGCACGACGCAGAGGTTGTGGTGTGTTTGACACGTTTGCAAGAGCAAACCTGGCTTGTAGTGCGGGAACTGGACTCGACCACATTACCCGAATCGGGTCGTGCGGCCCTGATTTGGATCTGTAAAAGACTTCATAAAACATTTGGTGAGAATTGCTTATCATGTTTCTGGTGCGCATATTATGCTGATTCTTGCTTCCCAGGTATCTGCACCATGACTGGAAACTGTTGTCTTGCCAACCAAAAGGCCCCCTCTATTTAGTGCTGTTTAAGTAAACACGTGTTATTGTGTTTGGTTAAGGGTTTATTTGGATTTTGTGATGTGATACAGGCCGAGTAAGCGAGGTGTGTTAATTGGTACTATTGCTGTTCGGAACGGCAGACGGCATAAGCCAGTATGGTGAAACTGTAATATTTTTCCTGGTACACTGAGCTGTGTGGACGTTGTTATAGTTGGTTCAAAGCACAGGCTTAACATCAAATATGTACGTTGTGTGTTATCTAATTGCAATACTGGTTCACTCGTAAACAGTGAAATGGCAGTTTTACTTAACTGTTTAAGTTCATCAGTATCCTGTTACGGGGTAATTTAAATGAGCTCCCCAGTTTCAGTGAGCATATGTTAACCTAGTGGTGTAGTTTAAATTTCTAAGCTGACTTTGTATTATGCTATTCGCCCTCGTCCTTTAAGGTTACGTCAAGGGCATTAGTTATTAATTCACCCTTGACTATTTGATTTCAATGTTCGTGAAATAGGCTATTATTTTATACATCGTAGTTATTTTACGTTTGAGGAATTAATGTTTGCCGTTTTCTCCCCCCCCCCCCCCCCACCTCCATTTCTCTGAAATTGTGTAGTAGCACGGGCTCTAAGATCTTTTTCCAGTGTATTATAGTGTACAGTGTGCGGCACCCTGTCCAGCTCGCCCGCTTGCTGTGGGTTCTGGGTCTAGCCGCCTCTGGTTTGGGTCTAGTGGGGCCCCCTTCTACTTCTGTGACGTCACCTGTTTCGAAAATTTGTCACGAAGGGGTGTATCTGTTTGTATTTTACTTTAAATTTTTTTTTGTGGTATCCATGGTTGGTTAAACTTTATCTCATTATTGTAGTCTCCTTTTGCGAGCTTTACTGTGTACAGAACTTAATTAACTTCCGAATCGCCGGCCGAAGTGGCCGTGCGGTTAAAGGCGCTGCAGTTTGGAACCGCAAGACCGCTACGGTCGCAGGTTCGAATCCTGCCTCGGGCATGGATGTTTGTGATGTCCTTAGGTTAGTTAGGTTGAACTAGTTCTAAGTTCTAGGGGACTAATGCCCTCAGCAGTTGAGTCCTATAGTGCTCAGAGCCATTTGAACCATTTTGAATAACTTCCGAATCACTTAATGCCTGTTTAAAGATTAACGTTGTTGTTTGAATAGTGCGCTTGTCCGTGCTTGTAAGGATTCTTTGCTAACTTACCTTATCACAAGAATTTTAAAGATAAAATTTTATTTGCTAAAGAAAATTTTAATAAAAGTGTTGTTGTTATAAACTGTGAATGTTGCTTATGTGGCCCGGCCCTCCCGCTCTACAGTAATTACCTGATTAGGGTGGACTGACCTCCACACCAGTGATGGTATACTGTATGGTACTGTGGTCACTCGATGGCATTCCACTCGCAAACTTCGAGTCTTTCACAAGGATCGCCGCTGCCATATTTGATAAAATGACGTCAATATTTGACGTTGCTCCGACCCTCCCTTCGTAGGTTGGCGGATTGAGAGGTGCATTCAGTATCTGTAGGATGAGTTTCATAACGGCTTCTTCTAGTTGTTTTCCACGGTCATCAGTCAGGCGGCTATACCACGATACTGACTTCGCATTTGCATCAATAGAGTACGCAAGATGCTTGGTTCGTCCTAGATGACTAATATCTTTTAGTCTTAGCATATACTCGCCGATCTCATCACTAAACCGAAAATACATGAAACCAGGATGGAACTCTCGCTTCCGGTTAACATTCCACATAGATTACGTGTTCTGAACAGTATTGTAATATTTTTGTCACTGTTATGGCCTTGTTAAGTACTATTAATGCTGCCATAGGACGCTGCCCTTGTGTGTCTATCTGGGCAGTTATTGGCGTACTGGGGAGCTTTCCTGCCTTCGTATACGGTTCTTGGAACCACAATACATCTTCAGACATAATCTTCCTAGCAAGGAAAGTGTAAACAAAGTCAGTTCCGTGTTTCTAGACTTCAGCCTGTTGGCTTCATATGTGTGTTGGTCACGGCCACACACACCTGTCGGATTACCCTGTTATCGTTATTATAACTTCCTTTAACTTCATTAAACTGCAGGCAGGATCATAGTTGGAGAAATGAATAAATGTCCTTAACAAAAGCTGGATACTGTTCAGTAATTAAAATGTTTAGTTGAATCCTTGCTTCATACTGTGAGGGATTCATGGAATCATCATCACATGGAAAACACTATGACACACTAAGTGTGATCAGTACATCAAACGTTCAAATATGTGAGAATTCCTAAGGGACCAAACTGCTGAGGTCATCGGTCCCTAGACTTACACACTACTTAAACTAACTTATGATAAGAACAACACACACACCCATGCCCGAGGGAGGACTCGAACTTCCGGCGGGAGGTAACAGTTCATCAAAACCAGTCAAATTTGTCTCGGGTGACACTCTTCATCCCGGGCAAAAGGAACAAGGAATAGATACGTAGAGCCTGAATCAATACACACCGAAACAATCAGGCCACAATCCAATACAAAACTCAGAACTACCGGACCCAGACTTATAAAGTCGACAAATTAGATGAGGACGAATCTGAGGGAGACACATGTGATATTTGCAACGATGTCACGTGCGTCTAGAAACAACCACCACTCCAAACATCAACAAAGACAACGTAACACATACAGTCAGTCCCACACAAATCACAACCATTGCCGACACTACCCCAGCAAGCTCCACCAACATCAGTGAAAATCGTGTGAAGGCAAAAAGAATTGAAGAAGCGTGTGATAAAATGAAGTGTAACCGTGTGACATTCCAAAAAGATCTTAAAATGTCTCCCAATCAGCGGCCAACACCAAGCCACACTCCATCTAGTACCACCTCATAAACCGCAACAAAACCAGCACCAACAGCAAGCCAGCTACACCTCATTACGATAATTTAGAATTTAACTTACTTTTAAGTAGGTTAGAGAAAAAAGAGCTACTGCAGATAGCGCAGCGGAAGCTACTTAGATTGTGCCATCCAAAGGGAGAGTCTCTCTGTTTTCCAGTAACTGAGCAGACAGACAGAATCATCTTGAGGACAGAAAATATTCCTACATCAGCAGAGCCGCTTCTCGACCTCATGCTCCAGGTCTGCCTGTACAGGTCAGAATCATTCGACTTGGACAAAATATATATAGATAATGTAAGAGCACCCGGTCGAACATATTTCTATTAATCACAGACATACAGTAAATGTTTTGTACACGTAAAACACCCAGAAAACATAGGCAAAAAACGAATATCTTACAAAATAATACAAAAAAGAGTAGGGCAGTCAACACGGAAATCCCTAAAATAACACAAGACTTGCAGGCAGACACCATGTGCTTACAAGACCTTAACAGCAATTTTAAATAGAACTGGTAACATAATTAAGGTAACACAGTTATGCAATCAACACTTAGTCACCATAGAGATAACTAACGGGAACGTCACCTGGGTGACTGCATCCATGTACGCCCAATACAGCCATCAAATACAACCATGCGCAGACTACATCAGAGACCTAGTAGTGTATACCAGAGGCAAACAAATTAGCGATTAAGTGCTGACATTAATTCCAGATCTACCCTTTGGAACTCAGACAGAACAGGTGACAGAGGACGCTTAATCACCGACCTAATACAAAAAACACAATTACATGTAATGAACAAGGAAGGACCTATAGAAGCATATGGAGGGTTCGATGGTACGATCAGTAATATCGACTTTACGCTAGCAAATAATGCAGCAATGGCATACGTAACAAACTTGACTGTAAACGACAACATAACCAGTAGTGACCACGATGTCATAATATACACACTGAATCGCACTCAGAAACACAACGACCAAATCAAACACCAGACACTTATTGTTGCACAAAGCGGACTGGAACAAATTAACGGAAATTATCCAACAACACGATCTAGAAAACATCAATGGAGGTATCGATTATAGAGCACAGAAGCTAACACAGGTAATACAACTTGCACAAAACACATCAATACCGACAGTAAAGAACACAAAACGCTCACCAGTACCATGGACCAACGAAGACTCAAACAAGATGCCAGACTCAAACGAAAATTATATCAAAGAGCGATAGCAGACAGGGACAGACGCATAAGACTTAAAGTATATAGCCATGCACAAGACTTATACAGATAGACCCTATACAACACGCGTAGACAACAGTGGGAGCTATTTATAACAATACAAACAGAGCAAAATATATGGGGGAAACCATACAAAATACTGACAGAGAAGATAAAAACCCCACTAGTTCTGGGAACGCTAAGACAGGATGACTGCACGATGAAAATGGCTCTGAGCACTATGGGACTTAACATCTGAGGTCATCAGTCCCCTAGAACTTAGAACTACTTAAACCTAACTAACCTAAGGACATCATACACGTCCATGCCCGAGGCAGGATTCGAACCTGCGACCGTAGCAGTCGCGCGGTTCCGGACTGAAGCGCCTAGGACCGCTCGGCCACCGCGGCCGGCACTGCACGATGATTAGGGGATGGTGGAATACAGCGGAGTTTTTTCTGTATAAACTGCTTCCTGACAGCGTTATCGATACAGACACACAATATCATACAATACTAAGAGAAAACCTACACACACCATACAACACTGCAACTGTCACCTATCCTTTTGCGCAAGAAGAGGTTGCGCTAGCAATCTCAGAGCTCAAAAACAAGAAAGCACCTGAACCAGATGGTATCCACTAGGAAAACTGAAAAAACTAGCACCGCAGATCACCCTGTTCCTAACAATTTACTGAACGATACCTTACGGCTGGGCAGGGTACATACAGTATGGAAAACCTCCACGGGCGGCGCAAGAGAAAGCCAGCGGACATGCCGCCCCTGGCAGGTGGTAGGCTTTGTATAGGACAGGAATGGGGTGGTGTCCTCGCCCCACAGAAGATGTTAAGGAGACATTTTAATGTCTATTTATATAGGTTATATTATTTATTCAGTGAAAATGTTTTATTTAAACTATACAAATGTTAACGGAATTTAACCGCTACCGTAAAAACCATGGCGCTTAGGTAAAACTCAAAGCTACGATTTCTCCATTACATGGAAGGCTGGCCTAAACTTCGTTTTTTCCGGCCAAGGCTCCGTATTCACACGAAAGGCGGGACTGGCGTCGTTACGAGCCGTGTTGGTGAGGTGCGTTCCTTGAAAGCCCATCACACCTCTGCTCTTGGCGTGGGATTCTGCAGAAACATACCGATGGTTCCGTTAGCGACGGAGAAGCCTCGAGAACGTTTCTACTTAAAACGCCTCCCAGCAGCCAGCCACTGGCTGAAATTGTCACTTGGTGTGATGATTGCCGCGTACGCAATGTTTGGAGGGAAGACAGGGGATTGGAGGAAATTTTGTTGCAAGAAGATGACTGAACATCCGCTGGTGCAAAGTAAGAGAAACTGACGCTACGCTCGACCTGAAAGAAAGGGGATTCGTGCTCTCACTGCTCTAGCGAGCTGTCATATTACTCTGTATTGACCGCTACGGAGTACAGAGACAGTAATTTTTCCTGTCCGGTAGCCCGGACACGAACACGTTGCTTACCGCGATGGCGCATCCTTACAGTTGCAGCTCCGTGGGTCAATCCATAGAGCAATGCAGGCAGTCGACGACAACATTGGGTACAGCTGCAATTATTATTAGTAAATACACGCAGCACCGGCGTACTATGATCAGCCTAGTGTTTTCCGGCTAGCGTGTTGCTCCATCCTGCTAGAGCGATACAGATTGCGACATTTGATTACCAGTTCGCACCTTTCGTGATCGCCACTTTACGTAATTTATTCCGGTAAACTAATGACAGGATACACGAAGAATTTTTGTGCAGTACATCCGAATAGGGAGAGTGCCAGCCGTCACAGAAGCTGTTTCCAAGTTTACTGTGTAGATTTTAATTGTTGTCTTCCTATCACTTAGGGAGAACTTTTAAAGACAATCTGTTTAATTTGTCTCTGCTGAACTGAATAAATTCAATAATTATTCTGGAACTCATAGCACTTATGTGTTCAGAATATCCGTTCCTCTCTTGAATTTCGAGTCTACATTGTAATCGTTCGCAAAGTAAATTGTTCCTTCTGACAGGTCGATGGACTGTTCCCAACAGTAGTTTGTATTTTTGTTGATCATGTGGAATACTTCAATCGGTCTGGTTTTACCTGCCACCTTATGAGATACTAATCAACAATGCGTGTCCTCTGTCACTGTTTCTTGTAACTGTGGTCCAACGGGTCACTGGACGGATGTTATCGGCATATATAAATTTGCACAGTTTTTGGTAGATCACGGTATGTGGATTAAATACTGCAGGGGAGAGAACTGAACATGGAGGCAGGGCATTTTGCAGTATGGAATTTATTGAGCATGTGTTCAGAGTAAGCTCGAAACTGTCAGTTATTCAGCATATCGTCACACAATGAGATGCTCTTTATGTAGGAAGTTCGATTTCCCCCAAATCATGATTGCAGTGACCAGGTGCGCTTCTTAATCACATGTTCGTAAGTTGCCTTTAAGGAGAAACAGAGATACATTACTTGACTTCAAAGAAATAGTAAATACTTTTGCTTCGCTCAAGGTAGTTTTTCAGTAGGGTGGAGTTGGAAATATGGAAGTAGGCTGGGGAGAGGAAACACAGTGAGTATGAAAATACTGAGATTTGGCACGTAAGGGGGTGAGAGGGTGGGTGGAAAGCACAGTTGTAGCAGTTCTGCCAGGGGTGCGGTATCACCTTGACACGGTCGAGGACGGAGCGCCTTCGCACACTGTGGGGCTCGCTCAAAAACTGCTACTACGGTCGACTTCGCGAAAAACCATGCCCTTCGTCATACTTTATGGCACTAAAGACCTCCAAGTTCTTCACTTTTCATGCCTTGTGAGTTTTGTTATGAGGCAAATTGAAGTCACAGGAGGCTGACGTTATAGACTATGAAAGAACTTGTTTGCCATTATATCTCCCTAATAACAACTTAAATGTCCCCCAATGCTCTATATTATGTTGTGCATTGAAGGTTGTGTCCGTGATCGCTGGCAACTTTGTAACAGAAGATAATCATTAATTGTACTATCCGTGAAAATTTGACTACTCCTCCTATACATTTTACGTGAGTGATAAAATACCATGAACATTAAAAGTAAGTTATTGTATTATTGGGCGAATGTTCAATCAGCAAAAGGCGCTCCATTGTAATGTGCCTAAATTACAAAGAAATATTGTACCACTTCACACAAACATTGGTCTAAGAAATCTGTACAAATAAGAGCAAGTTTCCATGTTGCAGATGGTTTTCGTTAGACAAAAATTAAAAGCTTTGAACTTTGTCACATAGAAAAGGCAAGATAATATCGTAGACAGGCAGTGATCACTAGGCTACACAGAGTGAAACCAAAAGACATATTACGATATAAAATCTCCTGTGAGAACAAGCAACGCAAGCTACAGCGTTCTTTTAAATAACAAGATTGGTCTGTGAAATGTCGGTGGGCATTGATTCCTCAAATCTTGCTATTCTCTCTGCAATAGAAGACAGGATCTCTGCTCCACTCACAATTCTTATGGGCTACTGTACAAGGGCGTGATGAGAAGTTGAGAGATTGTAGGGCACTCTCACTTCTGATTCGGTGTAGGGAATACGATCTACTGCGATTTGACTTCATACATTATGATGAAATGGTTGGCAGTAGTATATGGTCTTGTTTGCGTGTTCTAGGGGAGGAAATACGGCAAGCTTTACCTGCGTTCAAAGGAACAGGGTGCCGACTTAAATGACTGCAGTAAAAGCACGGCGTTGGTGGGCCGACAAAGCACGTTTCTTTTTCTGGAGAACGGTGAGGAGACATTTCCAGACGACCGCATGCCGCCCAGACATCCAGACTTTGTTTCAAAACATGTTTTGTCCATGTACGAAGCTGTTTGCGTACCTATAGCCGTTCTGTGCTAACTTGGAAACGGACGCAACAGGGAGATAACAAGCTGTTTATGGAGGAGGGCTATGCTTTCACCCTGTATTGTGTTAGCAAAAGACACGGCAAACGTGTGGGAAAGAGGCCGTGAAGCTGAATTTTTTCCGTTTTCTGCCAATTAACTTTAAAATCTCTGATTGGTCAAATCGGTTTGCAGTGCAAAGACCATTCTCCGAGCTTAGAATGCCGGGCTCCAGCTCGTGATTGGCTTGTGTGAAAGTGGGGGAAGTCAAAAAAGAGAAATGTGCTTTTGAAACCGAGCTGAGGTGGAAACGGAGAGAAAGGAAGAAAGATCACTCTTGTATAAGTCTCTTGTACTGGCGCTTCGCTAGTAAAGAACTGCAGGTCTCTACCTAAACAGTGAGACTTGGTGTCCTTTCCTAGTGTGCGACTTAGAGCCTGTGCCGGTCACCTTCTGAACCGTCAGAGATATTGCTTATGTCATCACGGTCACAACGAGTGACGCGTGCGTGTACTTATTTGTCTTGAGTCGGCCGTCTAAAACATTTGACGTATTCCGACACGCACAGTCGCGGCACGGAGTCAAATTGGTTTGGCAGACAGCAAACGGGTCCACTTGCACACTGGAATCCATCGGGGTTTCAGAGGCTCATAGGGAAGTACCTGCGTTCTGAATTAACCGAACGCGAGACCGAGTACTTGCTTTTTTCGGGAACGCGCATTTAAACAACACATTGCCGCAGTCCATGACTTCAGTCGCCGCACGCATCGTGGTGTGCCGCCTTGACCAGCAGAAAGGTAAAGTATTCGCTGCTGCGACGTAGGGCTATAATATATACTTCTCAGCACCCTGTTCTTTCGAGCCATATATATAATTTTTTTTTTGTATCGTAGAATATAGATGCTTGGTGGTGGCGTACTTTGATGCCATAACCTGGATTCACGTGTATGAAGTGAGATAGAGCGAGTAGTGTTCTGGTTAGTGTCGTGCGTCGATCTCCAGCAGATCGCTTTGTCCACCATAGATCCCATTTTAGTAAAGCTTTTTTTAAATAAATATTTTTTGTATGTTGTTGTTGTTGTGATCTTCAGTACTGAGACTGGTTTGATGCAGCTCTCCATGCTACTCTATCCTGTGCAAGCTTCTTCATCTCCCAGTACCTACTGCAACCTACATCCTTCTGAATCTGCTTAGTGTATTCATCTCTTGGTCTCCCTCTACGATTTTTACCCTCCACGCTGCCCTCCAATGCTAAATTTGTGATCCCTTGATGCCTCAAAACATGTCCTACCAACCGATCCCTTCTTCTAGTCAAGTTGTGCCACAAACTTCTCTTCTCCCCAATCCTATTCAACACCTCCTCATTAGTTATGTGATCTACCCATCTAATCTTCAGCATTCTTCTGTAGCACCACATTTCGAAAGCCTCTATTCTCTTCTTGTCCAAACTAGTTATCGTTCATGTTTCACTTCCATGCATGGCTACACTCCATACAAATACTTTCAGAAACGACTTCCTGACACTTAAGTCTATACTCGACGTTAACAAATTTCTCTTCTTCAGAAACGATTTCCTTGCCATTGCCAGTCTACATTTTATATCCTCTCTACTTCGACCATCATCAGTTATTTTACTCCCTAAATAGCAAAACTCCTTTACTACTTTAAGTGTCTCATTTCCTAATCTAATTCCCTCAGCATCACCCGATTTAATTTGACTACATTCCATTATCCTCGTTTTGCTTTTGTTGATGTTCATCTTATATCCTCCTTTCAAGACACTGTCCATTCCGTTCAACTGCTCTTCCAAGTCCTTTGCTGTCTCTGACAGAATTACAATGTCATCGGCAAACCTCAAAGTTTTTACTGCTTTTCCATGAATTTTAATACCTACTCCGAAATTTCTTTTGCTTCCTTTACTGCTTGCTCAATATACAGATTGAATAACATCGGGGAGAGGCTACAACCCTGTCTCACTCCTTTTCCAACCACTGCTTCCCTTTCATGCCCCTCGACTCTTATAACTGCCATCTGGTTTCTGTACAAATTGTAAATAGCCTTTCGATCCCTGTATTTTACCCCTACCACCTTCAGAATTTGAAAGAGAGTATTCCAGTTAACATTGTCAAAAGCTTTCTCTAAGTCTACAAATGCTAGAAACGTAGGTTTGCCTTTCCTTAACTTTTCTTCTAAGAGAAGTCGTAAGGTTAGTATCGCCTCACGTGTTCCAACATTTCTGCGGAATCCAAACTGATCTTCCCCGAGGTCCGCTTCTACCAGTTTTTCCATTCGTCTGTAAAGAATTCGCGTTAGTATTTTGCAGCTGTGACTTATTAAACTGATAGTTCGGTAATTTTCACATCTGTCAACACCTGCTTTCTTTGGGATTGGAATTATTATATTCTTCTTGAAGTCTGAGGGTATTTCGCCTGTCTCATACATCTTGCTCACCAGATGGTAGAGTTTTGTCAGGACTGGCTCTCCCAAGGCCATCAGTAGTTCTAATGGAATGTTGTCTACTCCCGGGGCCTTGTTTCGACTCAGGTCTTTCAGTGCTCTGTCAAACTCTTCACGCAGTATCTTATCTCCGATTTCGTCTTCAGCTACATCCTCTTCCATTTCCATAATATTGTCCTCAAGCACATCGCCCTTGTATAAACCCTCTATATACTTCTTCCACCTTTCTGCCTTCCCTTCTTTGCTTAGAACTGGGTTTCCATCTGAGTTCTTGATATTCATACAAGTGGTTCTCTTCTCTCCAAAGGTCTCTTTAATTTTCCTGTAGGCAGTATCTATCTTACCCCTAGTGAGACAAGCCTCTACATCCTTACATTTGTCCTCTAGCCATCCCTGCTTAGCCATTGTGCACTTCCTGTCGATCTCATTTTTGAGACGTTTGTATTCCTTTTTGCCTGCTTCATTTACTGCATTTTTATATTTTCTCCTTTCAGCAATTAAATTCAATATTTCTTCTGTTACCCAAAGATTTCTATTAGCCCTCGTCTTTTTACCTACTTGATCGTCTGCTGCCTTCACTACTTCATCCCTCAGAGCTACCCATTCTTCTTCTACTGTATTTCTTTCCCCCATTCCTGTCAATTGTTCCCTTATGCTCTCCCTGAAACTCTCTACAACCTCTGGTTCTTTCAGTTTATCCAGGTCCCAACTCCTTAAATTCCCACCTTTTTGCAGTTTCTTCAGTTTCAATCTGCAGTTCATAACCAATAGATTGTGGTCAGAATCCACATCTGCCCCTGGAAATGTCTTACAGTTTAAAACCTGGTTCCTAAATCTCTGTCTTACCATTATATAATCTATCTGATACCTTTTAGTATCTCCAGGATTCTTCCAGGTATACAACCTTCTTTTATGATTCTTGAACCAAGTGTTAGCTATGATTAAGTCATGCTCTGTGCAAAATTCTACAAGGCGGCTTCCTCTTTCATTTCTTCCCCCCAATCCATATTCTCCTACTATGTTTCCTTCTCTCCCTTTTCCTACTGACGAATTCCAGTCACCCATGACTATTAAATTTTCGTCTCCATTCACTACCTGAATAATTTCTTTTATCTTAATGTTTCTTTAATAATTTTATTGTCTTGTCATGTTTAAGATCAATAAATCGATTGTGAATTAGACTACAGCTTCTCCCTGAGTTCTGATTAACAGTTCCTTCGCATTTTTATGGCAGTCTGGAACTGAAACATAGGAGTTGCTTTTTCACTTAGTGTCCACTGCGTGGATCTTTTACTTCATTAACATTAATCTTCTTTCAAAGTAATACCTCCGAATTTTTAATGTGAAAACTCTTAAATCTTTTTAAACAAACTAAACGTTGTTAACAATCCACAGCCGGCCGCGGTGGCCGAGCGGTTCTAGGCGCTTCAGTCCGGAACCGCGCGACTGCTACGGTCGCAGGTTCGAATCCTGCCTCGGGCGTGGATGTGTGTGATGTCCTTAGGTTAGTTAGGTTTAAGTAGTTCTAAGTTCTAGGGGATAGATGGCCTCAGATGTTAAGTCCCATAGTGCTCAGAGCCATTTGAACCATTTGAACAATCCGTATCTCTATTCTTCACGTGCTGTGTGTCACGTAACTATGTTGGCGCATGAGAAACAGCTTGTTGTTGTCGAATTTCGAATTTGAAGAGCTCGTCCTCACATGCAGCACCCTATCCTTCAGGATGATACTGTCAGAGCACACACGTGAGCTGCGACATCTGCACCAATCCGACAACTTGGGCTCTCTGGCATCCATCATCCTCCATACAGTCCCAACTAAGCGCTATCCGATTTTCAACTGTTTCCAAAACTTAAAGAACGTCTTCACTTTGATAGTGATGAAGCAGTGCAAGCAGAGGTGAGGTTGTGACTCCGTCAAACATTCTACAGTGACAGTATCAATAAACTGGTCTCTCAGTGGAAGAAATGTGTTCGTCGCCAGGGTGACAATGTTGAGAAGAAATAAGATGCAGAATGTTAAGAACGTTTGTTTTCTTTGATAAGCTTTAAGAGTTCGGAGACACGGCTTTCCAGCAGGGCCTGTACATTTTCGGGACGCTCCCTTATCAATCGATCAGTTTTACCCCATACGAGCAGAACGCGGGAAACGGCTGTATGCGTATTTTGTGTAGAGTCTCCTTGTCAGGTCAGACACAGTTACATAACACTCCTGCGTCGCAAAGAAAACATGACTCAGGGCGAGGTCGCAGCTGCAATAGAATTATGAGTGACATTCTTGATTACGCCAGTGGATATGTTTCCGAGACTCTGTTCTGTATTTTATGGGTACTCGGTCGAAACTGGAGGATTCACAATATTTTCTTTAATACAACAAAAAAAAAATGGTTCAAATAGCTCTGAGCACTATGGGACTTAACATCTATGGCCATTAGTCCCCTAGAACTTAGAACTACTTAAACCTAATTAACCTATGGACAGCACACAGCACCCAGTCATCTTAATACAACATATTTTATACACAAATATTTTAGCAGTCTCCGTAAAAAGGCGGAGTCACAATCACTGTGTTACCTGAGACCTTCAGGAATGCGGGAGCGTAATTTGCAGGTACACTAATTTGAATTCAAATAATGCAACTAATTATGAGAAGAATTTTGTTATGCTTTTATCGTTTTTGTGCTGCATAAATCAGCCGGTTACAAATCTGACAGCGCGCCTATGAATTTCTTCTACCTCGTCCTTTAACCTGACCTGATACGAAAGGATTTAAAATATTCGAACAGTATTCAAAAATGGATTGCACAAGAGTCTTGTACGCGAACGCATTTGTAGCGGCATACCACAGTCTCAAAAATCGTCCAATAAATCTGTAGTCCTTTAGTCATCGTTAAACTGATTTTTATTTTTCTTTCCGCTTCACAGTGTTTGGCAATTTAACATCTATGTACTAGATTCGTGTGTCTGAAACAGCGACAGATCGCAAATGATACAACGAGAAACCGACGAATTCTTCCACCTGTTTGTATTCCTTATCCTACATTCATCCTCATCTTATACACGCTAACAATAGAAGTACACTAGCTCGAACGGCTAAAGCCGAGTTAAGAGTATTTGAAAATACGAAGGCGTGTCTGTTCCACCACCCATCAAGATCATTTATTTGTAAAACTCTGCATATCTGTACAAACGATACTTGAGGGTTAACGAATTTCAGACCACAGATGCACAACTCACAGAAGAAGCAATACCGCGTAGCAGATAATTATGACTAACAGATTCACATGAGTCGAAAATGGGAATTATTTGGTAAAAGCTGAACATTTGCTTGAGAAAATACTTGTTAACTTATGTTACATTTGTAGAGCTTTACTAGCCAAAATTAAGCGTGGCTGATTTGTCGTACGTTCTTCACTTTCTTGTCACCCAAGTGCAAATGTGGAGTTTCAATGAAGTGCTTAAAGTACAGCGGTATAGAACAGTGTGCACACTGGACAAGGGCAACATGTGAATATCCTTTGTCATTTTCGGTGTGTCCGCACTATAGCAGTCAAACACCAAAAGCCACTGCGATTATGTAAAGCAGGTCTCTGCCACGAGCTGTTCCATTTTACTGTGTTTTGACTTCTTCAATGATAATTCACATACGCACTTCGACAATGAGTAAGGCAAGAAGGTATGACAAAGAGCAACTTTAATTTTGGGTGATGTGACTCAGAAGATACTTCAAGTGTTAAGATGCGCTCTAAGACAAAGAAAGACACACCACGAAGGAATTATTCAAATGGGACGGTAATCTGTAGGTGTGATGTACACATACAGACAAACAAATTATTACAATTTCAGAAAAATTGATTGATTTATTCAAAAGAAAGAGCACCACAAACTGAGTAAGTCAGTGACGCGTTGGTCGACCTCTGGCCCTTCAGCAAGCAGTTATTCGGCTTGGTGTTGATTGATAGAGTTGTTCGATGTGCTGCTCACGTTACATAATCAAAATCTCGAGAGTGTTCGAGGACCCTGCCCTAATGCTCCAATCTGGCGATCTTGTTGGCAGACTTAGAGGTTGGTAAACACGAAGACAAGCGGTAGAAATTCTCACCGTGTATGGGCGGGCGCTATCTTGCTGAAATATAAGTGCAGGATAGCTTACCACGAAGGGCAAAAAATGGGGTGTAGAATATCTTCGACGTACCGATTTGCTGTAAGGATGCCGCAGATGACAACCAAGAGGGTCCTGCTATGGAAAGAAATGGCACCCAGACCATCACTCCTGGTTGCCCGTCCGCATGGCAGGCGACAGTCAGACTGGTATCCCCCTGTCTCTGGGACGTCTCCAGATATATCTTAGGCCTGGAATTTCATTGACTGGAGCAGAATTATCTTCAGTGATGAGTTTCGAACTGAGCCCCAATGACAAGTGAAGACGTGTCTGGAAGAGCCTCGGATAGCAGTGGGGTACCAACCTGACTGTCGCCAGCCATAGATCCCGACAGTGAAGTGTGATGGTTTGGGGTGCCTTTTTTTCGTATCAGCATCCCTTTTGGTTGTCACCGCGGCACCCTAACAAAACAGCGGTACGTCGACGATAATCTATGCCTCGTTTTTTTGTCCTTCATGGCAAGCCATCCTGGGCTTCCATTTCATCAAGATAATGCCCGCTCGTACTCGCCGAGAGTTTCTGTTGCTTGTCTTCGTGCTTGTCAAACCCTGCAGTGGCCAGCTTGGTAGCCGGATCTCTCCCCAACTGAGAACGTTTGTAGCATTACGGGCAGGGCCCTCCGACTAGCTCGGGATTTTGACGATCTCAAGCGCCAGCTGGACAGAATTTGGCACAATAGCCCTCGGGAGGACATCCAACAACTCTATCAATGAATGCCGAACCGAATAATTTCTAGTATCCAGAGGTCGACGAACACGTTACTGACTTGCTCAATTTGTGAGGCCTTTTCTCTTGAATACATCATCCATTTTTCTGAAGTTGTACTCATTTGTTTGTCTGTACATGTGCATCACATCTACCGATTTCCGTTCCATTCGGATAATTCCTTTGTGGTGCACTGTTTTTCTTGTATTAAGCTATTTCAAGCTAAAGTTTTACTTTTATCCAAGAAATACCTCCGTTATGACTATTGTGAATCTGCTGGTCGTTAACTGTTTTTTAAACGGCATTGTTTGTTCGTTTACCTTCAAACATATATTTTAGACGTATACAGGCGTCTGACTGGTGATATAAAATATCTCCTTCTTTTCAAATAACTTTGCTGAGGTACTTCGCTAGTAAGTAGAATTCCTTTATAGCGATTTATAGCGATTCTGCTGCAAAAAATGTAAAAACCTTGTGAGTGCTGCTCACATTGTCCGATGAGGAACATCATATAAGCACGGGGGTTGAATATAAATATGGAAACACCGAAAACACAACATATTACCGCGCCTAATACGGTGTAGGAAAGTTAGTGGCAATCGAAATAACTTCCAGTCGTCTCGGAATGGTTCAAATGGCTCTGAGCACTATGGGACTTAACATCTGAGGTCATCAGTCCCCTAGAACTTAGAACTACTTAAACCTAACTAACCTAAGGACATCACATACATCTATGCCCTAGGCAGGATTCGAACCTGCGCCGTAGCGGTCGCGCGGTTCCAGACTGAAGCGCCTAGAACCGCTCGGCCACACCGGCCGGCTAGTCTCGGAATGGATCAATACAGGTCCTGTATGGTTTTCAAGCGAATCTCATACCATTCTTATTTATTATTTATTTATTTATTTATTGTTCCGTGGGACCACATTTAGGAGAAGTCTCCATGGTCATGGAACGAGTCAATACATGAAATTATAACACGATTGTAGAAACAGATAAAATGAAATATAAGAAACATATTCAGGCGACAAGTCGTTAGTTTAAATAAAGAAAATCAAAAATGTACACTGGAATTTGCTTAATTTTGTATCTCTTCCAGGAGCTCCTCGACAGAATAGAAGGAGTGAGCCATGAGGAAACTCTTCAGTTTAGACTTAAAAGTGTTTGGGCTACTGCTAAGGTTTTTGAGTTCTTGTGGTAGCTTATTGAAAATGGATGCAGCAGAATACTGCACTCCTTTCTGCACAAGAGTCAAGGAAGTGCATTCCACATGCAGATTTGATTTCTGCCTAGTATTAACTGAGTGAAAGCTGCTAACTCTTGGGAATAAGCTAATATTGCTAACAACAAACGACATTAAAGAAAATACATACTGTGAGGGCAATGTCAAAATTCCCAGACTATTGAATAGGGGTCGACAAGAGGTTTTCGAACTTACACTATACATAGCTCGAACAGCCCGTTTTTGAGCCAAGAATACCCTTTTTGAATCAGAAGAATTACCCCAAAAAATAATACCATATGACATAAGCGTATGAAAATATGCGAAGTATACTACTTTTCGTGTTGAAATGTCACTTATTTCAGATACTGTTCTAATGGTAAATAAAGCGGCATTTAGTTTCTGAACAAGATCCTGAACATGGGCTTTCCACAACAGCTTACTATCTATCTGTACGCCTAGGAACTTGAACTGTTCCGTCTCGCTTATAACATGCCCATCCTGTCTGATTAAAATGTCAGTTCTTGTTGAATTGTGGGTTAGAAACTGTAAAAACTGAGTCTTACTGTGATTTAGCATCAAATTATTTTCCACAAGCCACGAACTTATATCATGAACTACATTATTTGATAATGTTTCAATATTACACACAAGATCCTTCACTACCAAGGTGGTGTCATCAGCAAACAGAAATATTTTTGAATCACCTGTAATACTAGAAGGCATATCATTTACATAAATAAGGAACAGCAGTGGTCCCAGCACCGACCCTTGGGGAACGCCCCATTTAACAGTGCCCCATTGGGACTGAACATCATTACCACTCTCAATATTGCGGAGGATTACCTTCTGCTTTCTGTTCTTAAAGTAGGAGGCGAACCAATTGTAAGCTACTCCCCTTACTCCATAATGTTCCAACTTCTGCAGTAATATTTTGTGGTCAACACAGTCAAAAGCCTTCGTTAAATCAAAGAAAACACCTAACGTTTGCAACCTTTTATTTAATCCGTCCAAAACCTCACAGAGAAAAGAGACTATAGCATTTTCAGTTGTTAAGCCATTTCTAAAACCAAACTGTACATTTGACAGCAAATTATGTGAATTTAAATGCTGCAGTAACCTTGTATATGCAACCCTCTCAATAACTTTAGCAAACACCGATGGCATAGAAATAGGTCTATAATTGTCAACATTATCCCTGTCTCCCTTTTTATAAAGTGGCTTCCTGCAAAATAGTGGCCAGTTCAGTGATGATGGAAGTGGATATCGGCCACGCACCCTTCTCTCCGAAGTAGGCAACAAAGGCTTCGTGATGTTGAGATCTCGTGATTGTGGTGGCACCAGGGGAGATGCAGCAATCCATCCTCATGCTCAAACACCTATCCTGTATGATGTGAGCCGTGTTATCGGGGTCCCTGTCATCTTGAGGACACAGCATCATCGTTTGGATGGGCCTGATCATCATACAATTCTTGGTAGTAATGCGAACTTGTCGAGTAAACCAAGGGCCCATGAACTACCACCACAGGCTGACCACATCATCACCGTACCTCAATCCTGTTTCACGCTTGGGAAGTAAACTCGACCAGACATTGGAAACACTGTGAAGCAAGAACCATCCGACTCATTAACAGCATGCTCCATAGTCCACGTTTTATGGTTTCTTCACTAAAAAATGTTCAAATGTGCGTGAAATCTTATGGAACTTAACTGCTAAGGTCATCAGTCCCTAAGCTTACACACTGTAAGAGGTCCGAGCAGATGTACTTTCGATGTATTGCTCATGCGCTGCCTGCGATATGCAAGGTATAGGAGAATCTCTGACCAGAGAGTAGTATTGACTGCAGTACGAACTGTGTAGCTGTAGCAGTAAGTTGTTGCTAGTCTGGTGTCTGCTCTGGTCTGCTCTGGTGTATCGTGTTGGCTGGCCGGTCGCGGTGCAGCGATGTCGGAGCCTGAGTATTATTGTATAAATCTTTCTCATAAAAAGTAACTTTTAACAACCATTCATTTCAATTTAAAGAATTTACTAATTTCTCTCATCCATGATCATCCCGATTGTTGCAAAAGAAAAATCAGTTGCTTCCTTTCATAAATGACAAATCTATCGGCCAGCATTGCACAGGGCTGTGCCAGAAAACATTATTTTAAGAGCAGATATATATGCGTTATCCGGCGACTTCATTGAGATAACAATTTTTCTCTTTTTTATTCAGAATGATCTTTCAGGGCCATGACGCAGCACTTCTGACGTCCAAAATTTACCAGGTTAAATTCACAGTCAATTATTGAAAAGTTATAAGTGAGTGACAATTTAATTGAGAGGTTAGTTACATTGTATTATCACCAGGTTATTGAATTTATTTTTTTGTTGGGACGTTACATTGAATGTGAACGACATAATTATAAATTTTTACTGTTGAGAGGTTTAGGAATTTTTCTGTTTTGAGGTTATACTAAACGTGAATATTATTTATGTTAATATTTTCTGTTGAGAGGTTACGGTGAATTATTTTGTGGGAGGTTACACATGACGTGAATATTATTTATGTTGGCTACATTTTGTGGGGAGGTTACAACACTACTTAATCTAAATTATCCTAGGGACAAACACACACACCCATGCCCGAGGGAGGACTCGAACCTCCCCCGGGACCAGCCGCACAAGCTGGCTGGGTGGCCGAGCGGTTCTAGGCGCTAAAGTCTGGAACCGCGCGACCGCTACGGTCGCAGGCTTGAATCCTGCCTCAGGCATGGATGTGTGTGATGTCCTTAGGTTAGTTAGGTTTAAGTAGTTCTAAGTTCTAGCCATTTGAACCAGCCGCACTGTCCTAATCCCGCGCGGCTTTCGTCGCTAATGAGGGGTTTTGAAATTCCAGATCGCCCTGAAATTCCCTGCTATTGGAACTCCCTTCGTGTTGTTTAGCTGGTGACAGGTTTCACGACTGTGACATTCAGTTCTACAGTGACTTTTGCAGCTCTCGTCCTTGTATTTTTCATCACGGTCCTCTTCAATTACACTCTTTCGCAATGACTCAACACACACTTTCATCCGTATTCTGATTTCGCGGATGATGTTTTTTCGATTTCGCAGTATGCGGTATAAATATTCGATGTAGTACCTCTTGAAATATCAAATACGAGGGCTGTTCGGAAAGCAAGGTTCGATCGGGCGCGAAATGGAAACAACAGTAAAAATCCGATGAAGCTTTACGCAGCTGTGTTCTGCAGTGTCTCTAGTATGCCTATCGATCGCGTCACGTCACTCTTTCCAGTTCTGAGAGAGCAGTGAGCACATGAAGATGCCTAGAAAATAATGTCTCCCACCAAGGATAAGAGCCTGATGCGAGTTTTCGCCTCATGTCACGCAGCCCTCGTAATGTAACTGTCATGTGTTTCTTTCTTCAGGTGAATTCGCAACCACACTCTGCAGGGCCAATGAAGATGCGCCTGCAGCATTTTCGATGGGAAGTGTTTGATCGCCCACAATACAGCCCATTATTGGCTCTCCCAGAGTTTGATTTCTACTCACATGAACCGCTGGCGATGAAGACAACATCGTGGCACAGACAACGAGCTGTAGAACAGTGTAGAGAATTGGCGGAAAGGACAGGCGGCTGCCTGCTATGACGAGGGTATTGGGAAGTTGGGTCAACGCTGCGACATATGTCTCAGTTGGAGAGACATCCATGAAGAGAAGTAGCTGGAAGGTGTACCTAACTGTTGCAAATAAAACATTTTTGATTTCCACAGTGTAGGGAAGCAGCCTACTCACGCCTTATAAAATTCACATCAGTCTTTCCATTGTGTGCCAGCCTAGTCCGCTGTAACTAGCTCTGACGTCATAAATGTTGCGCAATACTTTAAAAATCAAGTAAATAACCTGAAACGTTTCTATCATGTCAGGAGTAATACTAAATCAATATGCGTTGAATATCAGTTCAATGACTTTAACCATTTTCGAAATTTGGACATTTTTCTGTAAAAATCATTGGCGCAACAGAAAAGAGCTAGAAACTTAAAAATTTTTATTTAGATTCCTTTTTCATAATAATTTAGTAGAAACAGTATTCTGGATCTCACAAATTAAAATTTTAGTTGAAATTCATGATTTTCTGGGTTTTGTCTTAGAAATTAAGGAAGCAAGATAGATTAAGTAGGCGAATAAATAAGGCTAGGATGTTTAAATTTAAGTAGAAGGGAGATCCGCTATAATCATAAAGATGTGAGAAGTTTCAACTGAATAACTAAAAAACTATAGCGATAGCGTATCTCCAAAAGGCAAGTTCAGAGGTTGTCTACTGCGTGTAGTGTAATTAAATTAATTCTCTCGCCAAAAATATTTGACTTAGCCACGTCAGACTTTTATTATGATTACTTACCTGTGTGCTGATTGCACATTTAAATTGAGAGCTTCATCAGCCATCAGCAAAGGAAGCAATGATTTATTCGATAACTTAAAGTGGTGCATTACTAACCCAGCGGCTAGTCGGGAGAGCGGATTTGATCAGGCGTTCCCTTAGCCGTCCGCTCCGCGGCTTTATATATAAGAACGCTGCGCGAGAAAGAAAGGCTCCAGTTCTCTCCAGACGCTGATTAGCGCACCACCTGTGCCGGGAGTCGCGTCGCGTCGGTATCATTGCTATAAACAGCCTCGGATGCCGTAATAAAGTTACTCGGGATACGCGTAACCATGAAATTGTTTTCGAGTGAAGTGTTAATTCTGGGATGACTTTAATGATCTATTTTCAGTTTGCGTATGTCGTAATTTCACGTGCCGCCGCGGGACAGACATTCTACCATTATTTAGCGTGGCGTTTGATGAACATTATCATCAAATTTTGGCGAGCATTCACTTAAACATTTAATTTGAACAGTTATAGTTGCATCAGCGCATTAGACTCTGAACTGCTCTGGTAGTTAGTTGGATTGTGTGGATTCTTTTTGGTCTGTGACTTTCAGAATACAGTGAACATTTTAGAGAAAATGGTTTTTGATTATGAATCCCAGACAATCTCCTAATTCCTCAGAGCTATAAGCTGTAGCTATAAATGTATTTCTCAGATGAAGTGGGCACTAGGAGTTCTAATTACAGGCTTCACGTTTTGCTAATCACTTCCTGGTTGCCAATGTTGTAGTTAGAGAGCCAGTGTTGAGAACGTCAAACAGCATTAAATAGATAACAGGAACATTTAATAACAATTATTCCGCCCGCCGCCCCACATATGTTGCTAATCGGCCGGGAAAGCATCTTTTCTACATTACATTCTACATTTAATAACAACAATAATTCCACCCGCCGCCCCACAACAGTGCTTTCCAGATGGAATAAGGAGGCCAGCGACGTGTTTTAGGCGGGTATTCTGCCTCAGTGGCTGCAGACCTAACCCTTGGGCCAAGGCAGAGCGCTGCCTAAGCGGATGTGACTGGTTGGTGAGTGCTCCCCGGCTGCCTGGCTAAAGAGTGTAAGACGTTGCTCGCTGAAGCCATTATTCACTCACCATCTTGCATAAGCGAAACAGAAAAAAAATGTGAGCGACATTCTCATTCCAGATATAATATTAGTCTGCGCTCATTTTCATAGTGTCTTTCGACTACTACGTAGTTATTGTTGATTGATAGCATATAGAGTAGTCATTTACATGTTCTGCTGTGTTTTATACGGCGTTATTCCAACACAAGGGGTTTTGTCGATTCCACGTCTAAGGAAACCTATTGTTTGGAGTTGAAGGCGCTACGTTTGAAAAGCAATTTGACTTTAGAAATAGTTTGCAAAATTACAATAGGACGATAATGCATGCCATTGAGTGTATGTTAACGGCTGATTGGAGGTGTAAAAATGAAGAGAAGTATGGGAAATTGGTGAGCAGAGTGCTACGCAAAATCTAAGTGACAGTGGCCTTCCCGACCGATGTTTTGAAGTGTGTTCGAAATTTCTACCGACAGTATGCGAGTTTGTATTAGCTGACTAGCTGGAGCGTGAATTTCAGTTCATCCATGGAAAATGTGTTACTTCACTTCAAGATAAGTGTCTTGGTTACGGTTTCGAATATCAGATTTTATCGATAAAGGAGGGTTGTGAGACTGCATGTTTCATCAGTCCAGAGGCCGTAATCCTCATTCAGCGTCCGAAATGGTGTAAATACGAAGGACTCAGATTACTGACAGCATTAATTTACTTCATATATTGTTAGATAAACAGTAAAGGATGAATTCTGAGAATGCGAGATAATGCAGGGAATGTAGATTATCAATGAATCAGGCTCTGGGAAAGCCCATTTACTTCTGTCATCATCTTATAGTCCGGCTTTTTCATGTTCCAGTTCGTTCCACCAGGTGCAGTTCCTTCTGTTGTGTGTCAACAAGGTGTGAGTCGTTGCCTACAGATGTCAGTATACCTGAGAATCAATGTATGGTGCACAGTGCCTCTTTTAATGTAACAGATGGATAACATCATCTTTTGTACATGGACATACATGCATGTACTTGATGAGACAGACTAAAAACCCTCGCACTTAAAAAAGGATGTAATAAGTGAGTCATGGTTGCAAAATATTGACACATACACTCCTGGAAATTGAAATAAGAACACCGTGAATTCATTGTCCCAGGAAGGGGAAACTTTATTGACACATTCCTGGGGTCAGATACATCACATGATCACACTGACAGAACCACAGGCACATAGACACAGGCAACAGAGCATGCACAATGTCGGCACTAGTACAGTGTATATCCACCTTTCGCAGCAATGCAGGCTGCTATTCTCCCATGGAGACGATCGTAGAGATGCTGGATGTAGTCCTGTGGAACGGCTTGCCATGCCATTTCCACCTGGCGCCTCCGTTGGACCAGCGTTCGTGCTGGACGTGCAGACCGCGTGAGACGACGCTTCATCCAGTCCCAAACATGCTCAATGGGGGACAGATCCGGAGATCTTGCTGGCCAGGGTAGTTGACTTACACCTTCTAGAGCACGTTGGGTGGCACGGGATACATGCGGACGTGCATTGTCCTGTTGGGACAGCAAGTTCCCTTGCCGGTCTAGGAATGGTAGAACGATGGGTTCGATGACGGTTTGGATGTACCGTGCACTATTCAGTGTCCCCTCGACGATCACCAGTGGTGTACGGCCAGTGTAGGAGATCGCTCCCCACACCATGATGCCGGGTGTTGGCCCTGTGTGCCTCGGTCGTATGCAGTCCTGATTGTGGCGCTCACCTGCACGGCGCCAAACACACATACGACCATCATTGGCACCAAGGCAGAAGCGACTCTCATCGCTGAAGACGACACGTCTCCATTCGTCCCTCCATTCACGCCTGTCGCGACACCACTGGAGGCGGGCTGCACGATGTTGGGGCGTGAGCGGAAGACGGCCTAACGGTGTGCGGGACCGTAGCCCAGCTTCATGGAGACGGTTGCGAATGGTCCTCGCCGATAACCCAGGAGCAACAGTGTCCCTAATTTGCTGGGAAGTGGCGGTGCGGTCCCCTACGGCACTGCGTAGGATCCTACGGTCTTGGCGTGCATCCGTGCGTCACTGCGGTGCGGTCCCAGGTCGACGGGCACGTGCACCTTCCACCGACCACTGGCAACAACATCGATGTACTGTGGAGACCTCACGCCCCACGTGTTGAGCAATTCGGCGGTACGTCTACCCGGCCTCCCGCATGTCCACTATACGCCCTCGCTCAAAGTCCATCAACTGCACATACGGTTCACGTCCACGCTGTCGCGGCATGCTACCAGTGTTAAAGACTGCGATGGAGCTCCGTATGCCACGACAAACTGGCTGACACTGACGGCGGCGGTGCACAAATGCTGCGCAGCTAGCGCCATTCGACGGCCAACACCGCGGTTCCTGGTGTGTCCGCTGTGCCGTGCGTGTGATCATTGCTTGTACAGCCCTCTCGCAGTGTCCGGAGCAAGTATGGTGGGTCTGACACACCGGTGTCAATGTGTTCTTTTTTCCATTTCCAGGAGTGTATTATTTAAAGAAGCCAAACAAGTGGAAGATCAGATTCTGGAGAAATTCTGGAACATACGGAGTAATACTGAGGCTACCACTTACCTTAGAAAACAGGTTGCGCAATGGTACACCTCCATATATAGCATTTGCAGACATAGAGAAAGCTTTTGACAATGTTGACTGGAATAAGTTCTGTGAAATTCTGAAGGTGGCAGGTTTAATACAGGAGTGACGGATTATTTACAACTTGTACAGAAACCAGACTACAGTTATAAGAGTCAAAGGACATGAAAGGGAAGCAGTGGTCGTTAAGAGAGTGAGACAGGGTCGTAACCTATCCCCTATGTTATTCGCTCTGTTCATTGAGCAAGCTCTAAAGGAAACCAAGAAAAATTTTAGAAGGAGAGTTAAAATTCAGGGAGAAGAAATAAAAGCCTTGAGGTTTGCCGGGGGCGTTGTAATTCTGCCTGCAATGTGGCAGCGGATGTGGACCATCCAGAATGTGTGCAACGTCTAAATCACTCGCCCACCTTACATTTTTAATACATACTTACGCCGTTTGCATCTGGTTTCGCGGAATCATTCTGAATATTTCTCCTTTTCACCTGGGAGTAACCAAGTGGGGCAAGTAGTGATTAAATGTCGCATTTCACACAAATAGCAAATTTTATAGTAGATGGAAACAATTCAGTTATCTTTGATCCCTATGAGCGAGCCACAGTGCGCCTTGTGCGATGAGGCGAGGGAACGGTTAGTCAGGACAGTTTAAAGCGGCCTCCACGGGAGGCCCCGGAGAAAGCCAGCTGACATACCACCCCCAGCGGGCAGCAGGCTTTGTATAGGATGCAGGTGGGGTGGAGCCCTCATCCTGCACCGTAAAACTCAAAGCTGACGGACCATGTCAGCGAGGGGCGCTCCTTAACGCCCTCACATGCTCTTGGTGTAGGTTTCTGGAGAAACGTAGACTGGCTACAGTATGAAAAGCACTTCTGAAAAAGAAGAATTTGTTAATATCTTATATGAATTATATATGTGTTAGGAAATCTTTTCTGAAGATATTAGTCTGGCGTGTAGCTGTGCACAAAAGTGAAACATAGACAGTAAGCAGTTCTTGTGGAATCCTGTCCACTCAAATCTTATAGGATGCCTAGGAAACTGTTTTCTTCGATAGCTATGAGGCGTGTTTTTTAAGTAAGTACCGTTTTGAAATTAAAAAAAGAGATGTGCTAATTATCTCAATAATTTTATTTTTAAATAAAAGCCTGTACCTTAATCTACTTAATTTCCGTCAATATTGAGGCACTTGTCTTAATGTTGTACCAGATTTTGAATACCCTCCTCATAGAAGTCTGCCGCCTGACTTGTTAACCACTGCATCACCATTGTTTTGACTTCGTCATCGTCTTGAAGACACTGACCGCCCAGGTGTTTCTTCAAGTGCAGGAACAGATGGTAGTCACTGGGCGCAAGATCAGGGCTGTACGGAGGATGATCTAGTTTCCCATCGAAAAGATGTGATGAAATCTTTGGTTTGATTTCCTACATGCGGACGGGCATTGTCTTGCAGCAAAACGATGCCCTTGCTCAACTTTCCACATCTTTTGTTCTGATTTGAGCGGCGCAGATTGTGCAATGTCTTACAGCAAGCTGCTGCATTGATTGTCTCTTTACGAGACAGAAATTTCACAAGCAATACTCCTTTTCCGTCCCAAAAAACTGTGTACATGATTTTCCGGGCAGGAACTGTTTGCTTTAGCTTCACTTTTCTGGGTGAATCTAAATGCCGCCATTCCATGGACTGTTGCTTTCATTCTGGTGTGACATAGGCCATCCATGTTTCATCGCTCGTAACAGTTTGGCTGAAGAAATCATCACTGTCATTGTGGTACCGCTCAAGGAAAGTCAATGCATTGTCTAAACGTTTGGTTTTGTGCACATCCGTCAACATTTTCGGTACCCAACGTGCGCACAATTTTCGGTAATTCAAGTGCTCGGTCGCAATGCCAAACAAAACACTACGAGAAACATTAGGAAAGTCATCCCGCAATGAGGAACTCGTAAAGCGTCTGTCTTCTCTCACCTTATTGCCCACTTCCTGCACCAAACTTTCATTAACGACCGAAGGACGCCCACTCCATTGTTCATCATGCATATTTGTGCGGCCATCTTTAAATGCTCTCACCCACTGTCTTACCATTCCATCACTCATAATGTTTTCTCCGTAAAGTGCGCAGATCTCACGATGAATATCCATCGCTTTTAGGCATTTAGCACTAAGAAATCTTTTAACAGCCCGTACTTCACAGTCGGCGGGACTCACGATTATCGGAGGCATCTTAAACACTCAGTACACAACGTAAACAAGGAAGAATCAGACTGTAATGGCGTCAGTGCGTAGACAACAGATGTAGGTACCCAGTGCGCATGCGCAGAATGTCGACCGCAGCGCTGCGGCTGCGGCGTGGCAAAACGGTACTTACTTAAAAAACACGCCTCATAGATAACATACAAGCAAATCATATTAACAGAATTTATTACATTAATTGTATTGTTAATACTTAACTCTGTATTTACAACTAGTTGTCGCAAGCAGTTGGCGACATGCAAATAATCAATGTCCTTCGGTATATACAATGTCCATGCAATTACTCACACAAGTTCATATGGACCACAAGTAGGGCTCTTCTAGCGCTCTCTTCTTGTCCAAGTCTACTAGTGTCCGTCTGAGGCTGGCAGGAGCAGCGCTTATTTCTATTTGTATAGAGGCCGTTCCTGTCGTGGTGCGGTCCTAGTCAGCATACCATCGGCTGATGTCGTCTCACAGCCTTCTCTGCGGTTACGTTCTTGATCTTCATGTCGGCGCTTGTCGTTACATCGGAACAGTTCTTTTGTATTCATCAATAACTTTGGTACCCAACATATGTTTGCAGGAAGCGGACCCTGAGCTACAGAGCTTTGTAGACATACGACAGTGGCTCATTTGCACACTTACGAGGGGCGGTCACGTCACAGACAGAGCAATATATCCGAAACAGAATGATTGTGGAGACACATGAGAAACAAGAATAATCATGTATTAAAATAATATGCATCAAAATCTATTCAACTTAAGCTTTTTTACAAAGATGTGGCCTCCATGTAAAGTTGTGAACCTGATCTAAACTAACACAGTAGATGATTACTATCTAAACTAATAATGGAAGTTTAATTTGGCCTGCAGTTAGACTTTATAAGTTCACCCCATTAATAAATACCTAGACTATCATTATGACTAATCTCCAAGACTCGGCATTAACTGTCCAATTGTAACGTTATGTGTCTGTAAGCAGGCTATTTGGCTGCATGGAGTTGCTAGGAGGAAAAGTGAGTTTGCCTGTGCGCTCCTGGCGCTCAGAGTGCTGCATGACCACCTTAGCCAAAGCACCATGGCAGGGCAAACCGCAGCAACGGGTACAGGACAGCCTGGTACAAGGACGAGCTGCGTCGCCGAAAATGGTTAAATCCCAAAGCTGGGAATTGGGATGGCTACTGTTTGCATGTTCTTTGTGAAGCAGAAATTGCTCCAAAAATGGTTAAATGTCAGACAAACTGAAAGATGGCTCCTTGCAGCTCTTTGAGAGCCTATAATAATGTATAATCAAATATTAATGCAGCTGTGAATTCATCACTGATCCCAGAAAAATGAAGTAATCCAACGACACAACAATAATTTCAATATTTTTAAAGCAACAAATGTTAATAATTCACTGTGACTAAACATTTTCACAATGAACCTCTGAATTAACAACTTTTAAGCACTTTATGTCATTTCAACATACGAAATCACAGGTGATAGCATTGCACTATAGCTAAAATCACTGAAAGCTACGTATCCATACCTGTTTTGTTTCTTGTTTTATTATGTTTTTTATATCTTTTCATTATGCAAATGTTTGTCAGAACATTGTATCCTCCACAATTTCATAGCAAATGAATACTGCATGAATACCTCATATTTTGCTGTACTTTTGTATTTATTTAATGAACAACTTAATATTTTGCCAGTAACTTTATTTAAATATTAACTACAACTGACAATACAAAAACATGGTAATTTAAGAAGTGGTCAGTCGCATGTGTTAGCTGACACCATCTTTGTAACAGAGTGCCAAAAGACATTCCTGACAAGCAGGTCTAAATAATTGTTTGGACAATATTAATGACTATCTGTTGTCATTTATCATGTGCACAATTGTGCAAAAATACTGGATACTTATTTATGGACAAATCTTCATTTACATTTATTGTGAATGGTTTGAGTGTGACTGAATGTTTGTAACATTTCTTTATTTACAAATTGTTGTAATATAACTGGTCGTGTAAGTGGTCAAAATCAATCAAATTATGTTTGTGGAAAGTAAGAACGACGTTTTTTTGGGGTGATGGCCTTTAGCCAATGGAAAAACAGATAGTAACGCAACACTACAGAAGTCAAGTGGAGACTGGGACGTTTGGAGTGAACACCTCAAGGGAGCGATTCTGGACACTTGGAGGTTGGTTCCGGAAGAAAGCAGACTTGTCTGTGGTGTTCTGTGGGTTTTCGTGGACTGGGTGATAGATTCTGGACGGTGAATGACCGTTACCATACTTTAACTTTTAAAGGGATTTTTTTTTTTTCGAGAGGTCTGAGCCTGCTCCAGAGTAGGATTCTAACTTTTTATGTTTGTATTAAGGAAGTGAGGATAGACAGAGTATGTTTGCTATTCTTTGTATTGTGTTTGTTAATTTGTAAACCATCATGTTGGACTCTGAACTGCTTTGAGCTGGTAGATGCAACAAGTACGTCGAAACGTACATAATTATTCCGTATCTTTGATTGCAGTTTAGCATGGGGATTTTGATAGTATTCTCATGATGTTCTTAGCATAACTTTACTGCATTTGATAAGAGTATTTTCTGTCTGTATTTTCACTCAATATCTAGGACCTTTTTCTTTTATTTGGGATGTCCTTTCCTGAATAAACTTATTCAACATAATTCTCTGTCAGCTATATCAATTAAAGATTGTAGAATAGAGCCCCTGTTACTGAATTATTCATTTAACTTTTATTTTGTATTTCTATGTATTTTATTAACTCACTATTCTAGCCAATGCATAGACTATTTGACTGCAGAATCACAGCTTCAGATTATTATTTACAGCAAACTAGCTGCAAGGCGTGAAATCAGACGTGCGCTGCTCGACCCTAAGATTACATCGGCCTATTCTTTTTAAACAGAGCCGTGCGTAGCCTAAGTGCCTAAAGTATGAGTAACCACAGGCAAAGATTCAACTGGTTTGCTTATATGGGATTCTGTTTAGAAGAGCAACTACTCAGCAATAACCGTTAAGTACCGTTGCACAGTAATTGGAACAGGTCAGCAGTTACAGATAACATGTTGGCAATTGCTGGACGATAACTGTAGAGAACTGTCTCCCAAGTCTAAGCAACTGGAACTGGAACAATTGGAAGGGGCAGAATGCTGGCTGTGGCTGCTTAAATCTGGTGCTCGGGTGAGCAAGTGGTCTTCTGGCAGACGCATCAGATTTTTCTGAGCTTCAGCGCTGTCTCTGATGCCAGATGACTGGCCTAATTGAATATCTTGTTGAGGGAGCATAAAGTAGTTCCTGGTATATGCGCCACTTAGGTATCGAGTGACCATATTAAGTGTGGCACCTTGCTGAGACTGCGGAGTGTGGCACCAATTGAGAGCTATCACTGTGTATTACATCTGGCGGACACACAGTACATTCAGCCAAGAAGAGAGTAGAGGTTTTTCAAATGTGATGCTGTAAAAGAATGGTAAACATTGGATGGGGATATCAGGTAACTAATGATGAAGTACTGAATCGAACTGGAGAAAAAAGAAACTTGTTGCACAACCTGTTGATGACGTTGATAGGACACATTCTGAGTCATCTAGGTATTATGAGATTGGTAATGGAGGGAATTGTGGGGAATAAAAGTTGTAGAGGGAGACCAAAAGCATGAAAACAGTAAGGAGGTTCAAATGGATGTAAGTTACAGTAGTTACGCGAAGATGAAGAGACTTGCACAGCATAGAGTAGCATGGAGAGCTGCATCAAACCAGTTTTCAGACTGAAGATCACAGCGACGACGTATGAACGAATGTTTTTGCATCCGGTGGCTGTACGAATAATATCTTTGGGATTCTGGACTGCAAAATACACTCCTGGAAATGGAAAAAAGAACACATTGACACCGGTGTGTCAGACCCACCATACTTGCTCCGGACACTGCGAGAGGGCTGTACAAGCAATGATCACACGCACGGCACAGCGGACACACCAGGAACCGCGGTGTTGGCCGTCGAATGGCGCTAGCTGCGCAGCATTTGTGCACCGCCGCCGTCAGTGTCAGCCAGTTTGCCGTGGCATACGGAGCTCCATCGCAGTCTTTAACACTGGTAGCATGCCGCGACAGCGTGGACGTGAACCGTATGTGCAGTTGACGGACTTTGAGCGAGGGCGTATAGTGGGCATGCTGGAGGCCGAGTGGACGTACCGCCGAATTGCTCAACACGTGGGGCGTGAGGTCTCCACAGTACATCGATGTTGTCGCCAGTGGTCGGTGGAAGGTGCACGTGCCTGTCGACCTGGGACCGCACCGCAGCGACGCACGGATGCACGCCAAGACCGTAGGATCCTACGCAGTGCCGTAGGGGACCGCACCGCCACTTCCCAGCAAATTAGGGACACTGTTGCTCCTGGGGTATCGGCGAGGACCATTCGCAACCGTCTCCATGAAGCTGGGCTACGGTCCCGCACACCGTTAGGCCGTCTTCCGCTCACGCCCCAACATCGTGCAGCCCACCTCCAGTGGTGTCGCGACAGGCGTGAATGGAGGGACGAATGGAGACGTGTCGTCTTCAGCGATGAGAGTCACTTCTGCCTTGGTGCCAATGATGGTCGTATGCGTGTTTGGCGCCGTGCAGGTGAGCGCCACAATCAGGACTGCATACGACCGAGGCACACAGGGCCAACACCCGGCATCATGGTGTGGGGAGCGATCTCCTACACTGGCCGTACACCACTGGTGATCGTCGAGGGGACACTGAATAGTGCACGGCACATCCAAACCGCCATCGAACCCATAGTTCTACCATTCCTAGACCGGCAAGGGAACTTGCTGTTCCAACAGGACACTGCACCTCCGCATGTATCCCGTGCCATCCAACGTGCTCTAGGTGTAAGTCAACTACCCTGGCCAGCAAGATCTCCGGATCTGTCCCCATTGAGCATGTTTGGGACTGGATGAAGCGTCGTCTCACGCGGTCTGCACGTCCAGCACGAGCGCTGGTCCAACGGAGGCGCCAGGTGGAAATGGCATGGCAACATCCAGCATCTCTACGATCGTCTCCATGGGAGAATAGCAGCCTGCATTGCTGCGAAAGGTGGATATACCCTGTACTAGTGCCGACATTGTGCATGCTCTGTTGCCTGTGTCTATGTGCCTGTGGTTCTGTCAGTGTGATCATGTGATGTATCTGACCCCAGGAATGTGTCAATAAAGTTTCCCCTTCCTGGGACAATGAATTCACGGTGTTCTTATTTCAATTTCCAGGAGTGTATTATCAAACTTAATCGACGTTTCGTTCTACGATTCAAAGGCCATCAAGGTGACAGCTGAGGCATTTTGCTCGTTAAACCTACCAATGTACTGTTCCTGCTCTTTGCAATGTCACAGTTTAATTCACACTAATTAGTACTGGGCAAATTAAACTGACGAAAGATCTATGGATTAAAATCTGTAAGACACAAAATATTATTCTCGCGGATCAACTAGCTTGTTTTCGTATTTCGTGCTCATGAATATTTGGAATATCTTGAGTGTGCTAATTTGATTCACACTGGGTAATCAGACTTTTATAATCAAATGATATGCACTTTTTAAGCAAGTACTACAATTCCTAGTTATCTCAACCAGATGGCCACAATAGCAGCTAAATAAATATCGCCCAAGCATGTTATTTGCGCTCATGCAACAAGAGTCACCCACACCTCCACTTGGGAATCTGTCAGTAATGTATTAAAGACATTAATGGTAATAAATAATAAAACAAGAGTCATCACTTGAACGATATAAATAATTATTCACATTTATGTGTGTTTGAATGATACATACATCTTAACAGACCAAGGCCAGGAGGAGGAAAAGTAACGAAGGAAGACACAAAAGAAGACAGATGAAGACACATAAATGATAGGGATCATGTCACAAAGATATCGTAATTTATACCACTTCCTCTAGATTTTGCAGAACTTTGGATTCATATTTTGTAAGTAAGACTCCTTACTTTGTCACTAGTGACTCAGTGCATAATTCAGGTATTATACTTGGCAAAAAGTAATTTTACTAATACAAGAAAAACTGGAAAAAATACTGATATGTTGTTATAACAATCATTTATCATTGGATGATAGCACTTAAAATTAGAGCGTATATCAGAATCATCTAGCGCCCAAGTCTCATAATTTGAGCAAACAGTTACCGAGCCTCAGCTTTATGGTATCCAGCAATATTGGACACTCAGAGACACACCAGCATGAATACGAGAAAATGAAGGGTCTTTAGACCTTTGAAGCATTGTTGATTCAGTGTTACCACATAAAAAATAATTTTGTATTGTATATCTAACTAGATTTGCTACTGGATCGATAATTTTTTGATGAGTAACTTACCAAGTAGAAGAGAGGTATTCATTATGCAGGCAAGAAACAAGTTATCCTATACAAAGAATTATATACAGACACTGAATAGATTTCAGGTGTGTCTCAAAGTAGTTTAGTAGAGAATCGTTCATGTTCATGTTATACATTAATGACAAAGTTTGGGGGCATGGACTGCTTTATAAAGTATTAGAAGTTGTCCCATGCTGGCAACAAAACTAATTGACAACATTTACAGTAACTACGGGAAAAGACTCTAGCTGTCCAAAAGTATTGAGTAATTCCGGATCTGGCACTGCTCCTCTCTTGTTTAATTTTTATATATATATATATATATATATATATATATATATATATATATATATATATATATATCTGATATTCCTCGAAAACAGTCCAGAAAGTTTGGCTGTGCAGACAACTGGCCAATAGCCACCCAACACAAAACAGTTGAAACAACAGAAGAAATCCTAACTTCTGATCGAGGCATCTTAAGCCAATATTTCCGTAAATGGAGGTTACAACCAAACTCAAATAAAACAGGAAAAGTTGCGTTTTCAATTGTCCAATAGATTGGCACACAGAGCCCGTGTCGTCTATTTTGAGGGAGACAAAGCTCATCACAACATGCATCCAAAATACCTTGGGATCATTCTAGATAGGATACTTTCTTTTAAGGAGCACTTGACACGAGCATCTGGTAACCTCAAAAGCAAAAACAACATTCTCAATAAACTCTGTGGCACTCGTTGTGGATCGTCAGTAAACACTCTTCGAGTATCAGCACTCGGATTGGTATACTCAGCAGCAGAGTACTGTGTGCCTGTCTAGTTTAATAGTCTGCACGTAAAAACGAATGATAGATGTACAAGTTAACAAAGTCATGTGCATTATTAGTGGGTCGGTAGGAGCTATTCACACGTACTGGTTACCTATCATGAGCCACATTCCACCTCCTGAGATCAGATGAAAGGGCGGGCTATTGCATGAATGGCAGAAGACTGCCGATAAACCGGCGTTCCAATATTGAACAATGTATTCCCTGCTGAGCAGAAGAGACTAAGATCAAGACATCGCACTCCTGTCGTAGCCAGGACTCTCACGGGTGGATGGAAACGTTGCTGGCAACAAAACTGCGCTCCACATTGCGTGAAACTACCCTGCAACCAGAAGAACCCCATTGGATTTGAGCAATCTCAGGCAATTTGGGCTACCATGAACTGCATCTGAACGGGCCATGGAAGATGTGCATACACTCTCTACAGGTGGGGCAAATCTTCATCACCATCATGAGACTGCAGTGCAGAGTGACAGACAAATGATCATTTGTATCAACACGTCCCACATGGTCCTACAAGAGTTATTTCGAAGATTTCCTGACAGCGACGAGTGGTGTGACAAAATACATAAAAGATCTTGAAATCCCTGTATAGCTGTCGTCGTTTGTGTTATTGTGTGATGGAGAGCTGTGTTTAAATGTTGACATGTAGGAATTTTGAAATCCTCGCATGTGTATTGACATACAATAAACAAATAGAATATATGAATTCCCTTCAAAAAATTCCGGATTTTGTCCACAAAATATTTTTACTCTTACCTTTCACTTAATGTGCTTGGTCTCCTTCTAAATACTCTCCTTCACATTTGATAAACCGCTCCTAATACCGTTCCCACTTCCGGAAGCAGTCTTGGTAATCCTCTTTCTGGACTGTGTGAAGCGCTATCTGCGAATTTTCTTTCATCTCGTCTATCGTTGGAAATATTTGTCCTTTCAACGGGTTTTCACTTTTGGACATAAAACAAAAGTCCACAGTGGCCAGGTCTGGAGAGTACAGAGGATGAGGCAAAACAGTGCTTTCGTTCTTTGTGTCTCGCACGTACGGGTGCGTTAACCTGATGCGAGATTAGATTAGATTAGATTAGATTAATACTAGTTCCATGGGTCATGAATACGATATTTCGTAATGATGTGGTACGAGTCAAATTTTCCATAATTAGGTTAATTTAACAACATACTTAAGTTAATATAACAACTTTATTTTTTTGTGTTTTTATATTTTTATATTTTTATTTTTTTTAATATTTTTTTTTCTTAATTTATATCTAAAAATTCCTCTATGGAGTAGAAGGAGTTGTCATTCGGAAATTCTTTTAATTTCTTCTTAAATACTTGTTGGTTATCTGTCAGACTTTTGATACTATTTGGTAAGTGACCGAAGACTTTAGTGCCAGTATAATTCACCCCTTTCTGTGCCAAAGTTAGATTCAATCTTGAATAGTGAAGATCGTCCTTTCTCCTAGTATTGTAGTTATGCACACTGCTATTACTTTTGAATTGGGTTTGGTTGTTAATAACAAATTTCATAAGAGAGTATATATACTGAGAAGCTACTGTGAATATCCCTAGATCCTTAAATAAATGTCTGCAGGATGATCTTGGGTGGACTCCAGCTATTATTCTGATTACACGCTTCTGTGCAATAAATACTTTATTCCTCAGTGATGAATTACCCCAAAATATGATGCCATATGAAAGCAATGAGTGAAAATAGGCGTAGTAAGCTAATTTACTAAGATGTTTATCACCAAAATTTGCAATGACCCTTATTGCATAAGTAGCTGAACCCAAACGTTTCAGCAGATCATCAATGTGCTTCTTCCAATTTAATCTCTCATCAATGGACATACCTAAAAATTTGGAATATTCTACCTTAGCTATATGCTTCTGATTAAGGTCTATATTTATTAATGGCGTCATACCATACACTGTACGGAACTGTATGTACTGTGTCTTATCAAAATTCAGTGAGAGTCCGTTTACAAGGAACCACTTAGTAATTTTCTGAAAGACAGTATTGACAATTTCATCAGTTAATTCTTGTTTCTCAGGTGTGATTACTATACTTGTATCATCAGCAAAGAGAACTAACTTTGCCTCTTCATGAATATAGAATGGCAAGTCATTAATATATAATAAGAACAACAAAGGACCCAAGACTGACCCTTGTGGAACCCCATTCTTGATAGTTCCCCAGTTTGAGGAATGTGCTGATCTTTGCATGTTACGAGAACTACTTATTTCAACTTTCTGCACTCTTCCAGTTAGGTACGAATTAAACCATTTGTGCACTGTCCCACTCATGCCACAATACTTGAGCTTGTCTAGCAGAATTTCATGATTTACACAATCAAAAGCCTTTGAGAGATCACAAAAAATCCCAATGGGAGGTGTTCGGTTATTCAGATCATTCAAAATTTGACTGGTGAAAGCATATATGGCATTTTCTGTTGAAAAACCTTTCTGGAAACCAAACTGACATTTTGTTAGTACTTCATTTTTACAGATATGTGAAGCTACTCTTGAATACATTACTTTCTCAAAAATTTTGGATAAAGCTGTTAGAAGGGAGATTGGACGGTAATTGTTGACATCAGATCTATCCCCCTTTTTATGCAAAGGTATAACAATAGCATATTTCAGTCTATCAGGGAAAATGCCCTGTTCCAGAGAGCTATTACACAGGTGGCTGAGAATCTTACTTATCTGTTGAGAACAAGCTTTTAGTATTTTGCTGGAAATGCCATCAATTCCATGTGAGTTTTTGCTTTTAAGCAAGTTTATTATTTTCCTAATTTCAGAGGGAGAAGTGGGTGAGATTTCAATTGTATCAAATTGCATAGGTATGGCCTCTTCCATTAACAGCCTAGCATCTTCTAATGAACACCTGGATCCTACTATATCCACAACATTTAGAAAATGATTATTAAAAATATTTTCAACTTCTGACTTTTTGTTTGTAAAGTTTTCATTCAATTTGATGGTAATACTGTCTTCCTCTGCTCTTGGTTGACCTGTTTCTCTTTTAATAATATTCCAAATTGTTTTAATTTTATTATCAGAGTTGCTGATTTCAGACATGATACACATACTCCTGGATTTTTTAATAACTTTTCTTAATATAACACAGTAGTTTTTATAATTTTTGATAGTATCTGGGTCACTACTCTTTCTTTCTGTCAGATACATTTCCCTTTTCCGGTTACAAGATATTTTTATACCCTTAGTAAGCCATGGTTTGTTACAAGGTTTCTTACGAGTATATGTAACTATTTTCTTGGGGAAGCAGTTTTCAAATGCATTTACAAAAATGTCATGAAATTTTTAATTGGCATCAGGTTCACGGTACACCTCATCCCAGTCTAACTGCTGTAGGCTTTCCCTGAAATTTGCAATTGTTAAATCGTTGACTGAACGTACTACTTTGGAGGACTGTTTAGTATTGCTGAATGGAGCTATGTCATATATTGTAACTAGCTGTGCACCATGATCAGAAAGACCATTCTCAACAGGCTGAGCATTTATCTGGTTAAACTTATCTTGGTCTATAAAGAAGTTATCTATCAGTGAGCTGCTATCCTTTACCACCCGAGTAGGAAAATCAATAAGGGGTGTCAAATTGAAAGAACCGAGTAATACTTCAAGGTCATTTTTCCTATTACCCTCTTTCAGAGAATCTACATTGAAGTCCCCACAAATAATAATTTGCTTCCCCCTGTCTGACAGATAGCACAACAAGGAGTCCAAATTTTTCAGAAATAGATGAAAATTTCCTGATGGGGACCTATATACAGTTACAATTATAAATGTGCCTTTATTTAATTTAAGCTCACAGGCACATGCTTCTATATGTTTCTCTACACAAAACTTTTTTGTTTCTATACTTTTTGCACAATGATAACTTTTGACATATATGGCAACTCCTCCTTTCTCCATATTTTCTCTCATTACATGTGCAGAGAGCTTATAACCACTTACATTTACCGTATCCATATCAGTAACAATGTGATGCTCAGACAGGCATAGTATATCTATTTCATTCTCAGCTTCTAAATCTTCTAAACAAACCAGAAGCTCATCTACTTTATTCTTTAAACTCCCAATATTTTGATGAAATATACTTACATTATTTTTAATTATACTTTTATGAGAACCTTTCGTTATTCTAACATTTGCAGTACTCTCCTGTCTGAGTTTCTCATTGTGCTTAGGCCTAGTTCCTATACCAGTGGTCACATGGTGTTCAGAGAGGCAGATTATGTCAACTGGGTTGGGTGACTTTAATTCATCAATGGAATTACCTAGGACTGAGATACAACTTGGTGGAGATAAAATTTCTGGTGATTGGTGAAAATTTATAACTGATAGCTGTGATTGGTGATCCAATGTGCTAGAATTGTGCTGTTTAATTTCTTTCCTAAACTGAAGATTTGTTTCAATCCTGACCTCTCGTAGAACTTGACATCTTTCTGTCTTACCTATCCTAAAAAAGGTGCTGCTCCAACACCTGTAACCACTGGTATTTTACCATTCGTGGCAGTGCCTCCCCCCCTTAAATTTCCTGCTATTACCCCAGCCAGTTTCCCCTTCCCTTTCCTGTTGAGATGTAGGCCGTGCCTGGTATAGTCCCACCTACTGGCAAGAGCCATGAATTGTCTCGCCTCGCCAGCCGGTGTGGCCGAGCGGTTCTAGGCGCTTCAGTCTGGAACCAAGCGACCGCTACGGTCGCAGGTTCGAGTCCTGCCTCGGGCATGGATGTGTGTGGTGTCCTTAGGTTAGTTAGGTTTAATTAGTTCTAAGTTCTAGGCGACTGATGACCTCAGAAGTTAAGTCGCATAGTGCTCAGAGCCATTTGAACCATTTTTTTGTCTCGCCTCATTTCAGGCCGTTTCCTTCTCACATTTTCTTGCAGGCGTCATAACACGTCATATTACATTCTTCTGCAAACTCTCGGACAGTCAATCTTCAATACGCACGGAGGGCTTCGTTGTCGTTCCTGACATGAGCGTCATCGGTAGACGTCGAAGGGATTCCTGAACGGGGGTCATCTTTAACATCCGGCTAGTTTTAAAGAGTGTGAACCATTCGTATCACCGAGTACGGCTTAAACACTCATCACCGTAGGCCTCCTGCATCATATGGTGTGCTCTGTAAAGGTTTTCTTGAGATTCACGCAAAATTTAATGCAGACGCATTGTTCTGCTATCTTGAAATTCGCAAACTGTGCAGCACAACGTTCTACTCGATACAGCACTGAACAATAACAGACGTACAAGAATGAAACTTGCGGCAGTTACACATTAAACACAGGGATATGCTGAGATGCCAACCGCATTTCGCTTCGACACACCATTGGCACGAAATTACGGATGTTCCGGAATTTTTTGAACAGATCTCCTACATTAATGACTCAGGAGACAGTATCAGTCATAATTTCAGGCTTTTCACAGGTGACGCAGTTACCTGTGAGGAAATTCTGCCTTGTAAAAACTGGGCTAATATCCAGTTCGATGTAGATAAAAAGTCAGACTGTTTCAAAGACTGCCAACTACCTTTTAAATATGGAGAAATGTAAAGTTCTGTGTTCCTCAAAATACATAAGTATGTAACAGCCTTTCACAATAAGATTAATTATCATCACAATGTCAATATGTCATACAAATATTTGGGAGTAACAAATTCTAGTGATATGAAGTGGAACAAACACAAAGGCTCAATTGTAGGGAAAGCAAATGGCAGGCTCCAATTCACTGCTAGGACACTAGGATGCTGAAGTTTGTATACAAACATTGCTGCGTGCGAAATATTTACATGGTCCCTACTTGAATACCGCTCAAGTATGTGGGTTGCATATCAGATCGAACTGCCATACAATGTCGGCAATACACATACACACATCTCAGTAAAGCCTTCCAGACGCCATATTTATGTGGCTCCCTCTCATTCCTCCCCCTCCGTCCATGCTGCATGTGTATAACGTAAAGGAGGATGAGTTGAACACACACACACACACACACACACACACATATATATATATATATATATATATATATATATATATATATATACAGGGTGAGTCACCTAACATTACCGCTGGATATATTTAGTAAACCACATCAAATACTGACGAATCGATTCCACAGACCGAACGTGAGGAAAGGGGCTAGTGTAACTGGTTAATGCAAACCATAAAAAAATGCACGGAAGTATGTTTTTTAACACAAACCTACGTTTTTTTAAATGGAACCACGTTAGTTTTGTTAGCACATCTGAACATATAAACAAATACGTAATCAGTGCCGTTTGTTGCATTGTAAAATGTTAATTACATCCGGAGATATTGTAACCTAAAGTTGACGCTTGAGTACCACTCCTCCGCTGTTCGATCGTGTGTATCGGAGAGCACCAAATTACGTAGGGATCCAAAGGGAACGGTGATGGACGTTAGGTACAGAAGAGACTGGAACAGCACATTACGTCCACATGCTAACACCTTTTTATTGGTTTTTTCACTGACGCACATGTACATTACCATGAGGGGTGAGGTACACGTACACACGTGGTTTCCGTTTTCAATTACGGAGTGGAATAGAGTGTGTCCCGACATGTCAGGCCAATAGATGTTCAATGTGGTGGCCATCATTTGCTGCACACAATTGCAATCTCTGGCGTAATGATGTCGTACACGCCGCAGTACATCTGGTGTAATGTCGCTGCAGGCTGCCACAATACGTTGTTTCATATCCTCTGGGGTTGTAGGCACATCACGGTACACACGGTACATGATGGCCACCACATTGAACATCTATTGGCCTGACATGTCGGGACACACTCTATTCCACTCCGTAATTGAAAACGGAAACCACGTGTGTACGTGTACCTCACCCCTCATGGTAATGTACATGTGCGTCAGTGAAAAAGACCAATAAAAAAGTGTTAGCATGTGGACGTAATGTGCTGTTCCAGTCTCTTCTGTACCTAACGTCCATCACCGTTCCCTTTGGATCCCTAGGTAATTCGATGCTCTCCGATACACACGATCGAACAGCGGAGGAGTGGTACTCAAGCGTCAACTTTAGGTTACAATATCTCCGGATGTAATTAACATTTTACAATGCAACAAACGGCACTGATTACGTATTTGTTTATATGTTCAGATGTGCTACCAAAACTAACGTGGTTCCATTTAAAAAAAACGTAGGTTTGTGTTAAAAAACATACTTCCGTGCATTTTTGTATGGTTTGTATTAAACAATTACACTAGCCCCTCTCCTCACGTTCGGTCTGTGGAATCGGTTCGTCAGTATTTGATGTGGTTTACGAAATATGTCCAGCGGTAATGTTAGGTGATTCACCCTGTATATACACTCCTGGAAATGGAAAAAAGAACACATTGACACCCGTGTGTCAGACCCACCATACTTGCTCCGGACACTGCGAGAGGGCTGTACAAACAATGATCACACGCACGGCACAGCGGACACACCAGGAACCGCGGTGTTGGCCGTCGAATGGCGCTAGCTGCGCAGCATTTGTGCACCGCCGCCGTCAGTGTCAGCCTGTTTGCCGTGGCATACGGAGCTCCATCGCAGTCTTTAACACTGGTAGCATGCCGCGACAGCGTGGACGTGAACCGTATTTGCAGTTGACGGACTTTGAGCGAGGGCGTATAGTGGGCATGCGGGAGGCCGGGTGGACGTACCGCCGAATTGCTCAACACGTGGGGCGTGAGGTCTCCACAGTACATCGATGTTGTCGCCAGTGGTCGGCGGAAGGTGCACGTGCCCGTCGACCTGGGACCGGACCGCAGCGACGCACGGATGCACGCCAAGACCGTAGGATCCTACGCAGTGCCGTAGGGGACCGCACCGCCACTTCCCAGCAAATTAGGGACACAGTTGCTCCTGGGGTATCGGCGAGGACCATTCGCAACCGTCTCCATGAAGCTGGGCTACGGTCCCGCACACCGTTAGGCCGTCTTCCGCTCACGCCCCAACATCGTGCAGCCCGCCTCCAGTGGTGTGGCGACAGGCGTGAATGGAGGGACGAATGGAGACGTGTCGTCTTCAGCGATGAGAGTCGCTTCTGCCTTGGTGCCAATGATGGTCGTATGCGTGTTTGGCGCCTTGCAGGTGAGCGCCACAATCAGGACTGCATACGACCGAGGCACACAGGGCCAACACCCGGCATCATGGTGTGGGGAGCGATCTCCTACACTGGCCGTACACCACTGGTGATCGTCGAGGGGACAATGAATAGTGCACGGTACATCCAAACCGTCATCGAACCCATCGTTCTACCATTCCTAGACCGGCAAGGGAACTTGCTGTTCCAACAGGACAATACACGTCTGCATGTATCCCGTGCCACCCAACGTGCTCTAGAAGGTGTAAGTCAACTACCCTGGCCAGCAAGATCTCCGGATCTGTCCCCCATTGAGCATGTTTGGGACTGGATGAAGCGTCGTCTCACGCGGTCTGCGCGTCCAGCACGAACGCTGGTCCAACTGATGCGCCAGATGGAAATGGCATGGCAAGCCGTTCCACAGGACTACATCCAGCATCTCTACGATCGTCTCCATGGGAGAATAGCAGCCTGCATTGCTGCGAAAGGTGGATATACACTGCACTAGTGCCGACATTGTGCATGCTCTGTTGCCTGTGTCTATGTGCCTGTGGTTCTGTCAGTGTGATCATGTGATGTATCTGACCCCAGGAATGTGTCAATAAAGTTTCCCCTTCCTGGGACAATGAATTCACGGTGTTCTTATTTCAATTTCCAGGAGTGTATATATATATATATATATATATATATATATATATATATATGTGTGTGTGTGTGTGTGTGTGTGTGTGTGTGTGGGTGGGTGGGTGTGTTCAAAAAGAAACCGAACTTATGAAATAGCGCGCCAACCAACAGAGAGAGCGCACTGCGCCTACTGAGCGCACCTAGCGGTAGCCTTAGGCAACAAACTTCCATTTGCCTCGCGTCGCTCAGAACATTAGCAAGCGAAGGAATCACGTGTACAGCCTGCTCATCGGATTAGTGCGATGAGGGAGCTTGAAAAACAATGTGTGTGTGTGACATTGTGCTACAAACTTTGCAAAACTTTCAAATAGACATTTCAGATACTTAGCCAAGCATACGAGGAGGACTGTATGAGTCGCACGTAGTGCTACGAGTGGTTTAAAACCTTTTCAACAGGGCATAATGTCGGTCTGTGACGATTCCAAGTCTGGACGTCCTTCCACATCAACAGATGATGGCCATGTGGATAGCGATCGTTCTGTGATTCGCGGAAATCGTCGTTTAACTGTTAGGGAAGTTGCTGAGGAGGTTGACATCAGCGTAGGATATGGCATCAAATTTTGAGTGAAAAACTTGAGATGCATCGTGTTAATGCAAAATTTGTATCGCATTTGTTGAATGAAGATCAGAAACAGACTCGTGTTGAAATGTGCGAGGAACTGCTTGCCACTGTTAATAACAATGAAAACTTTCTTAAGAACATCATAACATGCAATGAGACGTGGGGGTACGCCTATGATGCTGGAACGAAGATGCAGTCGTCGCAGTGGGTGGGAAAATGGTATCTCGTCCAAAAAAAGCACGCATGAAGAGACAGGAAGAGCAGTTTAATGGTGAATGCAGCATCTACAGGCAGTATGTGGGATCAATGAAGTGATAACTGTCACAGGTGAGAAAAACTAAAAATATAGCCAAGCTGAATGATATCCTATTAAAAGAGCAAATAGACCCAGTTTGGCGTCGTCATGGTGTGGATATGTCAGGGGCATCAACAAGTAGGTTGATTTCCCTGCCACATATAGAGCGACACTGCGACAAAGTGGAGGACGATTTCTGTAACAACATACAGAACAAACAAAAGTTAGCTAATATGCATATTTGACAGTGTTCTCCATTTACTTAACAGCAAGTCTTTGGTTGACTGTACTTGCGTTCTTGAAATTTGTGTATTTTTTTAAACAAATGGTGCTATCATATTTGGTAATAATTCGAAATCATTAAATGATATCCAAGTGAAGTTAAAGAAACCGGAGCTGTCTTCCATATTCATGTCCCAAAGCAAGTTATTCCTGCCCACCAACGACGACGACGAAGGCTTTCATTTTGTTTGCGTTCATCTTCCGGTGTTAATGGTGCAGCACCAAGTATCGTTACAATTTTCTCGTCACTCAGCCTAATGCAACAGACGACATTAAAACAATATCACAAGTGGCGCTGCAGATAATGCGAATACACTACAGAAACTGGTTGCCACCTGTGTGTACACGAACAGTGACAAGAGTTTCAAAACCAGTTGCAAAACACTACAGGAAACAACGTTTCCACCTGAAGTATGACTACACTGCCACTGGAAACATGTTTCAGTTGGAAACACTGTTTCTAGTGGCAGTACGGACACTGCTTAAGGTAGACTATATACTGAAGCGCCAGAGAAGCTGGTATAGGCATACGTATTCAAATATGGAGGTATGTAAACAGGCAGAATACGGCGCTGCGGTCCGCAATTGATAGATCGGTTACTGCTGCTACAATGGCAGTTTTGTAAGATTTAAGTGAGTTTGAACGCGGTGTTACAGTCGGCGCACGAGAGATGGGACACAGCATCTCCGAGGTAGCGATGGAGTAGGGATTTTCCCATACGACCATTTCACGAGTGTACTGTGAATACCCGGAATCCGGTAAAACATCAAATCTCTGACATCGCTGCGGGCGGACAAAGATCCTGCAAGAACGGGACCAACAACAACTGAAGAGAGTCGTTCAACGTGACAGAAATGCAACCCTTTCGCAAATTGCTGCAGATTTCAATGCTGGGCCATCAACAGGCGTCAGTGTGCGAACCATTCAACAAAGCATCATCGATGTGCACTTTCAGAGCCGAAAGGCCACTCGTGTAGCCTTTATGACTGCACGACACAAAGCTTTGCGCCTCGCCTGGGCCCGTCAACAGCGACTTTGGACTGTTGGTGACAGGAAAAATGTCGGACGAGTCTCGCTTCAAATTGTATTGAGCGCATGGACGTGTACGGGTATGGAGACAACCTCATGAATCCATGGATCCTGTATGTCAGCAGGGGACAGTTCAAACTGGTGTAAGCTCTGTAATGGCGTGGGGCGTGTGCAGTTGGAGTGATATGGGACCCCTGATACGGCTAGATACGGCTCTGACAGGTAACACGTACGTAACCACGCTCTCTGATCACCTGCTTCCATTCATGTTCATTGTGCACTCCGACAGACTTGAGCAATTCCAGCAGGACAATGCGACACCCCAGACGTCCTGAAATGCTACAGAGTGGCTCCAGGAAAATTTACGCTGGTCACTAAACCCCCCAGACATCAAAGTTATTGAGCATACCTGGGATGTCTTCCAATTTGCTGTTCAGAAGTGATCTCCACCTCCTCGGATTTCTGGACAGCCCTGCAGAATTCATAGTGTCAATTGTCTCAAGCACTGCTTCAGACATTAGTCGAATCCATGACAAGTTGTGTTGCGGCACTTCTGCGTGCTCGTGGGGGTCCTACACGATATTAGGCATGTGTACCAGTTTCTTTGGCTCTTCAGTGTATATACTGACAGACATTTTAGACTTGGTACTAACATATTTTTGATAAATAATTCAGGTTATTTGAATACTTTTGGACATGGCGCAAAATTCAGGTCATTTGGGTATTTTTGAACATGCCAAGATGGCAGCTATATTCTGATTGGACGTTTCCATTTAATGGCTGAAAATACTGGGATGTGATTGGTTCAAATGGCTCTGAGCACTATGGGACTTAACATCTGTGGTCATCAGTCCCCTAGAACTTAGAACTACTTAAACCTAACTAACACACATCCATGCCCGAGGCAGGATTCGAACCTGCGACCATAGCGGTCACGCGGTTCCAGACTGAAGCGCTTAGAACCGCACGGCCACACCGGCCGGCGCGGGATGTGATTGGAAGATGTAAATATGTATGTCTGAGAGAGAAATGAAATTTATTGATAATGCAGAATTTTTGCTTGCAGAACTACTGGGTTACTGTTGACCAAACATCTTTCACGTACACCTAGGCAAGTCACAAATGTCACATCATGAGTACGGTACTGAGACACATCGTGCCAGCAGAGGACTCAGGGTCAGTAAAGGTGAGCAATATCGCCATAGCCGTTCTATTGGCGTGCCGGCCTGTCATTTTACCTGCCACTCTAACATCCATTAATTCACATCCTTTCCATCGACCATCCATGCTATCAGTCAAATTCATTTCCACTTCTACTTTTTCTCGCATTTGTGATGTAGCTTTAACTAAATCAGTTCTTCTTCTAACATTCTCTATAAAAATAAATCCTTCGTAAGCAGCCAACCACCAGATTTTCCACTCCTAAAAATATGTGTTCCAGCATTTTGCCACTAATTTCCCATTTCGACATGAGCTTAACTCTTCATTGGACATGTTTAGTTACCTGACACCCCCTAGACTTCAATTTTGCTCACTGGTAGCGTTAGAATTTTTGTCTTTTTAGCCGTTACACCTCATTTCTGCAGTCGCAGTTAAACAGGTATTATAGGTTGTTTATCGTCTTTCGCTACTATAACAAAAGTCTAATATGGCCAAAATGCGTTACGCTTTATTTAAAACGCCTCAGTAGTCATGCAACAATGAGGTCTCTCTTATAAATCTGTTTGCCAACATCGTAATCAGTTCTCATATTTTAAATTACTTTTATCAAACAATGTTAAATATTGCAACCCCCCCCCCCCCCCACCGAAACACACACCATTCGAAAAATATAAACACATACGCTCTAGAATAGCAGGGGCTTCTACAACCACAAAAACCATACTGATGACGATTGCATCCTGCAACATCAGAATAAAGAGCACGAGCTGTGAAGGGATCTACATGACATGAAAACGAAAATATAATGTTTCAGTGAAGTGCAATGAACTAAAAACGAACTCCTATATATACAAACATTTTAGGAATGAAGTTAAAAAAATCGTGAGTGATACACTGATGAGCCAAAACATTATGACCACTTGCTAAATAGCTTGGTCCGTCTTTGGAACGAAATACGTAACTGATTCCGCGTATCAGGTATGCGACAGTTTTTTGGTAGGTTTGTGCTGGTATGTGGCATTGGATGTTTACGCACAGGTCACGCAATTCGCGTAAATAACGGGCCGCTGATTTGCGTACGCGGTGATGGCCCTCGATAGCGACCCAGATGGGTTCCATAGCATTTGCATCAGGGGAATTTTTATCGGCGAGACATCAACATGAGTTCACTATAATACACCTCAAATCACTGTAGCACGGTTTTGGCTCCAAGATACGGACAATTATGTTACTGAAAGATGACATCGCAGTCGGGGAAGACACGAAGCGTGGAGTGATGCATGTGATTTGCAGCTGTCAGCGTGTCTTCGGCTACCACAGGTCCCACGCAAGCGCAGGAGGTCTCCCATAGCATAATACTGCTCCCATTAGCCTGCATCCATTGAGCGCAGCACGTTTCGAGCGACCGTTTACCTCACCAACTGCGTTTGTGGAGACCACCAGCGACCAAGTGTAGCAAAAGTGTGATTAACCAGAAGAGCCGACATGTTTCTATTGGTCGACGGTCGAATCACGACGGTCCCGTGCCCACTGCTATTGTAACTGACGATGTAGCTGGGTCAACATGTGAACACGTAGGGGCGGTCTGCTGCGGAGCTCAATGTTCAACAATGTGCAATCATCGGTGTGCTCCAAAACACTTGTTCGTGCACCAGCATTGTGCTCTTTCGGCAGAGAGGCCACAAATCACGATCTGTCCTACTTTACAGAGCAGACAAGTCGCTGAACCCCACGTTCTGTGAAGATTCGTGGACGTCCAACCATTTAGCATCTAGAGGTAGTTTCACTGGCCTTCTACCTCTTTCTATAGTTGCTCACGACAGTAGCACGTGAAGATTCGAGCTTCGCCTTCTTCGAGATACTCGTTCAGAGGCTGCGCGTAATAATACTCTGCTCTTTGTCAAATTCGCTTATCTCATTGGATTTCCCCTTTTGCAGCCCATATCTTCGCTAATCCCACGTCCCTGTCTGTTCCGTAACATACTTTTGTTGTCGCGTCACGTGCCAGAACGCCACCAGGCGGCATCCAGCATCGCGCTGGGCAGTGGTCATAATGTTTTTGCTTATCAGCGTAATTGTAATTTAGTACTTTTCAATAGTAGTAATTTAAAACATGAGAATTGTTTACGAACTGTGCATAAAAATTTGTAAGAAAAAGAACATTGTTGCAGTGACCACAGAAGCCTGTTTGAAGAAAGCTAAATGTGTATGGTCTAAAATGGTTCAGATGGCTCTGAGCATTATGGGACTTAACATCTGAGGTCATCAGTCCCCTAGAACGCGGTTCCAGACTGTAGCGCCTACAACCGCTCGACCTCTACGTCCAGCCGGCCATTACACTCAGTGCTTATGTTCATATACGTTTTTGTACAGAATTCTACTGAAAACAGCACTTCGACACGCACTGCTTATTGATATTAAAATTTTAACTTGTGTTTTGATGTCTTTAGTTTTCGTGAAGTCCAAATCTACACAAACTTCCCCCACACATTTTTCTTTTGTCATGTGGTTGGCAGACTACAAGATCTCATTCGGCGTAGAAGTTAATGAAAGAGAAGAATCAGTGCATTAATTTTACATCGCAATTAGTATTTGTTTTATACTTTCCTCACAGTTATATTGTTCTCTGACTCAGATCCGAAGACTACAGTGAAGTCGCTACATCCTGGAGCACAGTGACCGAAGTTTCGCGTTCCTCGTTGTTGGGTGCTCTGTATTCCTATTCTGCACGAAGACAATTAGGCATCTGCGGAAATTAATTAAAGTTTGTCGTCGGTTTCTTCTTGGCAGGAAATTTCCAGTCAGGCTCTACTCTTTTTTAGTCCTAAAACTTTAGGAATACCGAATTTCATTGAGGGGGTGATCCATAATATTTGGTATTAATAAATAAAGCCCTTACATAATCGCTTTGTCTCTCTGGAGGATGATATGTGCTCCTTAACAACAACAATGCCACCTAGCGCAAGAACACGCAGATGCGTCCATCTACTACAACAAACAGAATGCTAGAGAGTGATATATTAGACTGTAAGAATCTTCATTTATCCTAAAGAAAAGCAATTTGAGAAATTTTGAAACACTGGTGAAGTACACAGAATGAAGGTGACATCATTCTTACCTGCTTTGTATGGTTTCGCTGCATACCAATTCGATGTTTCTCGCTGCCACCTCCATGGTGCTGTAGTTTTAAAGCCAGAGTATACTGTATATATTGAGCGAGATGCTGCGCCTTAGAGCCTATTCCAACCAATATCAGTTTTCGCGAGAGGTGGACGACGTGAAATACGCCAACATATTATCGTTGGGGTAAGAATGACATGAAGCGGTGACCTCAAACTCAGTTTATTAACCTGATTCATATTCTGTCATTAATTTCGTTTCGACTTGAACAAGCATATACTGCGCCGGTTGTACTGTTATTAAACGACATTTGAACATAAAAGATAAACAGTTATCATTTTGTAATTCCAGAATACCTTTTAGAAGAAGTGAAACTAGTTTTTCGTTAGTATTTATGAAAAAAACTCATGCAAATGTTAGGAGCATTTTTCAACCAATAATCTTCATGATATAAGCAGCTTAATAAAAAGCATTGTTATGGAACACATTTTATGAATTTCAATACTAAAAGCTAAAAGCTGTGTAAAAATTCACGTTGCAATGTAAGAGGAACAAATTAAAACGTAACTGGACGTGGTTAGTCGCTATAAACGATCAAGATTTTGACTCTAATTTATAAATTTTCTGTTTCTAATCATGGATGACGTAAGCAGAAATATATATAGGTCTAAGCAGGGCGAATCAGCCATCGGTGCCGCAGTTTTCCGACAGAATTTTGTGAGCACAGTTTTACGCAATAAATATGTAATTCTGAAAAAAAACAACGAGTCATTCCGAACTTCTTGAAATTTCTCTTGGCACTCAGCTCATTAGCTACACAGTCAAGAACTCTAGCAAGTTCCAACAAATTTCGATGCAGTGGATTCTCGCAAAATTCTTTTATAGCTACTGCAGCTCAGAGTTCGCCGAGAAACGACCATAAGTATTTGCTAATTAACTGCTACGCCTTGGCTAGTTTCAGACGGTTTGGCGGTTATGGATCGGAAAGTGATACTGTTTTGTCACACCATGAACTTCGGCGAGAACTAAACTGGAATAATGTTAAAAGCATTTTCACATCAACAATCTATATGAAAACTTGGAAGCGATGTTGTTCTATTGATAAGAATTCTTCTTCTCTTTGTGCTGCTATATCCTTTGATATTTTATGCAGAATCGACGCCTTTGGGAACTTTCTTCGATTTAAACTTGTCGTTTATGTCATGCCTCCGTACTAATCCAAGGTCTTCATCTTTCTTCGTAGTCTTATTCTACCGTCTCTTTCTTGCAGTGTGAGTCTGATATCTCTTCGCATGTCCATACCTCTTGAGCCTTCACTCCAGACTTTCTTTGTTTTTTAGCCGTTAGACTTCCCCTGCTACCGATGAAGATGATGGTAAGGTGAATGTGCGGAGTCACGAGAATAGGAAAGATTTCGACTGAGAATGCAACGAACTTTATAAGCTGGTCCCCTTTCTTTTTCTTTGTTCTACTAGGTCTAGAACTTTGCTTCCGCCGTTTTTTCTCTAAGTTCGTGGCTTTATTGTGAAAACCTTACAAAAAAAATTATGAGTCATAGTGTTACCCATCGCTGGCCACTACATTCTCCCATCTTTCGGATAGCATACGAATGCCGCTGCGGAAGAACTGGGCGCCGTTTTTGGGGATCCATGAATCAATTCAATTTTGCACTTGTTCATACGATCGGATTTGCTGGTCAGCCAGACTGTATGCCACTGATCGAAAAAGGTGGTAGTCAGAGAGAGCAACGTACGGAGAATACTGCGAGAGGGATAGGAGTTCTCATTCCAACGTTTCCATGTATATTTTGACGGGTTTTGCGACATGAAGTCGAGCACTGGTCTGCTGCAAAATTAGCGTTACGTGTCTATCGCTGTATTGTGGCCGTTTGTGTTTCAGTGCTGGGCTCGAACGCATCAATTGCTTTCGCTAATGATGTCCTGTGACTGTCTTCGTCTGTTTCAAATAAATAAATAAATAAATATATAAATAAAATAAAAAATGGTCAAATGTGTGTGAAATCTTATGGGACTTAACTGCTAAGATCATCAGTCCCTAAGCTTACACACTACGTAACCTAAATTATCCTAAGGACAAACACACACACCCAGGCCCGAGGGAGGACTCGAATCTCCGCCGGTATCAGCCGCACAGTCCATGACTGCAGCGCCTTTAGACTGCTTTCTTTCTTTTTTTTTATTTAAATCTCGTTTTTTGTTCTATATTGTTTGTTGTCTTTGTTCGTAGCGGACGTCGGATGACACCCGTTCAGGTTGTTCGTTGATCCGTTCACTCAGTTTTTTTTTTTTAATTGCAGAGGGTATCTAAACCCTCTGACCGAACACGCTGAGCTACCGTGCCGGCGACCGCTCGGCTAATCCCGCACAGCTCGTCTGTTTCAGTAGCTACGAAAACGTTCTGCCTTCCCCATGCATGCCGGTCTTCGACATCAAAATCACCGTTCCTAAGGCGTTGAAAACATTCTCTGCAGGTTCCCTCACCATTGGCCTTACCCAGCATTTTAAGAGCCACAGCCGCAGATTTCTTCAAGTTAAAGCAGAAAATTAAAACTTCCCGCAAATGGCGAGAAATGGGTACGTAAGTTGACATACTTAATCGAGAATAACCTTATGATGCAATCACAAATCGACTAGTATTTTTATGGCATTATGTTTTCAGATGCCTAAGCTTATTGTATTACATCTATGACCAACCACCTGAACCCCACTTGTCGCTACTGCCGTATATTGCAAAACGGCGGAAGCAAAGTTGTAGACCTTATAATTTTGTTAGCCGGAATAAGATTCGCTTTCTTATCTTATTTGTCTCTAGGCAAGTGCGGCTGCAGAGAGAAACACCAATTGGCCGGCCCTTATTTGGCTGTGGCAGCAGTTACAGCGAGCTGCAGCATTGATCGAGGGCTCGGCGTGCACTGCGCATGCGCGCGCTCTCACCAGCTGCCTCCCATCCCACACTTTTCGCGATGCGGCGACCGTGACCCGCATACGGGACCAGTTTCCTGGCGCAACGCTTTCTCCTCGCTTCCGCAGCCACATCTGGATAGCAGGTGTGCGGTGACCTTTATTGGACGCGCTGGTAGCGCTGTCAATGGACAGAGCTGCCATGGTATTAAGCGACCTTGTCAGGTTCCACGTCAGTGCACGACTAGGAATAGTTCCACACATCAGACATTGTAATTTAACTCTAATTAATTATTAGTTGAGGCTGATTCCATTGTTACGACAACACGAAATTTCACTGGAAGAAGTTAAAGCAAAGGCGTTTTTCGTTGCGGTGGGATCTTCTCATGAAATTTAAATCACCAGTTTTCATCTCTGATTGCAAAAAACTTCTGTTGGCACCCACCTACATAGGGAGAAATGATCATCACGATAAAGTAAGAGAAACCACGGCTCACACAGAAAAATTTGAGTGCTCGTTTTTCCCGCGCGCCGTTCGAGAGTGGAACAGTAGAGAGACAGCTTGAAGGTGATTCATTGAACCCTTTGCCAGGTACTTTATTGCGAATATCAGAGTAATCATGTAGATGGAGATAGGTGTATGTTCGACGTGAACGTGCAATAAACACTCACAGACGGCAGGTGCTGGCGCGAGCAGCGAAGAGTATATAAAGCGACTCGGACGGGTGGGAGGAGAAGGGGGAAACGGCGAATGGTGCGGTCGTTGTCCTAATGCGGAAACGGAGCGATTTATTTGACGTCCAAGAGGGCACTGTCATTGGCTTTCATGGCAAGGGTGGAAATATTTCCGAAATGGCTAAGTTTGTAAACTGTCGGCGTGACGACGTGGTTAAAGCACACAGTAAATGGTTAAAATACACCGTAAGCTGCAAAATGGCGCTATTCAAATCCGGCAGGTATGTTCACCAAGAGCGATGGATGACAGGGGTGAAAGGCGGCTGCGGAGATGTGTAAGGGCGCACAGACGAGCAACGGTTGAGCAACTGACCGCCTAGAAGAACAAAGGGGCTACCGACAGTGCCTCCTCAACGACCGTTCATTGAACTTTGCCGCGCAGCTTCACACTCCCACGTTAACTGCTGTTCGTCGTCGACGAAGGCCAGAATTTGCACTCCAGTACTGCAATTGAACGTCCAGCGAGTGGTGACAGATGGCGTTTTCAGATGAATCACGTTCCATCGGACAAAAATGGTTCAAATGGCTCTGAGCACTATGGGACTTAACTTCTGAGGTCATCAGTACCCTAGAACTTCGAACTACTTAAACCTAACTAACCTAAGGACATCACACACATCCATGCCCGAGGCAGGATTCGACCATAGCGGTCACGCGGTTCCAAACTGAAGCGCTTAGAACCGCACGGCCACACCAGCTGGCTCCATTGGACAGCTGGCCGTTGAAGTTTTGTGTTAACAGATGATGTTTTGTTTACTGTCAACCTAACCTCACTTTCCCGTTTCCTGTACATGTGCTCAGTACAATGTCTAATCGTGGTTGTAAAAACTCTGCTGACAGTTTTTGTTATATTTGCGGTGAATTTGTGATTTAAAAACCCAAAGAAACACAACAGACTTTGTGAAAAAGGTTTATCTATCATACTTTGGATCTAAACCTGGTGATCAGATAAATCATGGGCGCTGCATAATGTACGTTATGTGTGTGTTGAAGATCTTAGAAAATAGTCCAAAAAGGAGCAAAAAGCCTTTGGATTTGCTGTCCCTATGATATGGAGGGAGCCAAGAAATCATTTTGATGATTGCTACTTTTGCAGTGTTGATATTGCTGGACATAATTCGAAAAACAAGGCGGTAATAGGCTACCCTAACCTTCTGTCCGCCATCCGACCAGTAGGGCATGGTGTAGATTTGCCAGTTCCTGAACCACCAGATGATTTAAATTCGATTCCAACAGAAATATTTTTGATGTACAATCTGATTTAGATGAACCAGATGAAGATGAATTCCATTGTAATACACAAAGTCTAGAGCCCAAATTGTTTACTCAGACCGAGCTTAACGATTTGGTTAGGGATCTGGGCTTAACGAAAGAAAATGCTGCATTGCTTGGCTCTAGATTAAAAGAAAAGAACTTATTGGCAGTTGGAACCAGCACATACATATATAATAAAAGAGAGCAGAATTTTCCAAATTTTTTCAACAAGAAGGTGGTTTAGTATACTCCTCAGACATTCCAGGTCTGATGAATGAATTTGGTATTGAATACAAAAAGGAAGACTGGAGGCTGTTTATTGATTCATCCAACACTAGTGATAGAAGAACGCTACCAAGGCCGCTGGAACACCAACATGATGGGGCACTACTGTTGGTCACTTCACCGAGAAGTTCAGCAAGCGACTCATCGTAGAAAAAGCTGCACAGGAAGCTTCAAAGAAAAAAGAGAAAGAAAATACAAACCAAATCCAGCCGACAAGTGAAACCTCTATTAACACATGTCATTGTTTTATGTAGCTTACTGTAAATACGAACTATGCTTATCGTCTAACAAAGTTTTTCATTAATTTTCCCATTTACTGTATAGCATAGGATTTTTATACTATATAGTAAAAAGTATATTGCTCTAAAACTATGGGTGATACAAAAAACTAAGGTTATATTTGGATTCAGCTCATAAAAATCTATAAAGATCAGCTATCAAAGCAAAAAAAGTATTTTAAAAAAATTTCGTTGGCCTGTGTTATGGAGAGATTGACATGTCATCTCCAGATTGGACATAAGCCACCGCCCACGGTATAACGGAAATCAGATCTGGCGTCAACAATAGCGAACGGGACGGACCCACAGGAACGACAGGTTCCTCCAAAGAATCTCATTCTGACAACTAACTTTCCTACGGCTAGTTTTATGTACTTATTCAACTTTAACTCGATGTTTAACGATTGTGACTGCTTCCCGTGGCTTTTCAACAATCTTTTAATCAAATAATAACAGATATTTCCACTTATTTATGGCCAAAACTTTACATTTGCTTATGTGGAGAGTCAACTGCTAGCTCCTGTGCCAGCTGCCGGTTTTCTGCAGTCTTCCTACGTTTTGATACAATTTTCCAGCCTTGAGACTTCCCTATATACAACAGCGCCATCTGCGAACACCATAGTAGACGTTCCGACATTATTGTCTATGTCATTTATATCCGTTGTGAAGAGAAATGGTCCTGTTAACTCCCTTGTGGTATGCCCAAATCTACTTTACACCTGAAAATTTTTCTCCACTAATAAGGACACTTTGGGTTATATTTGCTAGGAACTCTTCAATCCAATCACAAAGATTGTCTGATATCTCGCACGATCGTATTTTGTTCGTAAGGTGACAGTGCAGAACTGTAACGAACACCTTCCGAATGTCAAGGAATATGGCATCAATCCGCACGCTTGAATCTACTGTTTTCTGGCCTAACAGACGAACGGAGCGAGCTGGTTTTCACAAAATGTGTATTGATTCCTTTAGATATGGTTTTAAGTGTCCTGATAGATCATACTATGCGAGCATAATACGCGTTTCAAAATTCATCGATGGAGTGACAGCTGCGATTTAGTTGTGTGCATCTGTTCGGCGACCCTTTTTTAAAATAGGAATGACTTGCACCATTTTCCAGTCACTTTGTTCTTTCAGCAAGGACGAAGCGAATTCGGTCCTGGGGGGAGGGAGACGGGGAGGAGGTCACAGTTAATTACTGTTGTAATGTTGATGCATTAATTTGTTCTGAAAGTGGTGCTGATATTCAAGACAATAAAAGTGGGTTAAAAGCTGTGAGCTATCTGGGGAAGTTAACCTTGCATTATTGAGCAACTGTTTCACCAGGTATCCAGTCTAGATTACCAAATTCCCAACCAGACTAACATTAATTATAATCTTTTAATAGTCATCTTATGACAACCGGTGATATATAAAGAGAATTTAAATAAAGAGAAATAAATCAGTTTATATTTGGACATTTATTTCAACATTGACCATTGTTCCGTTAAAATTTCAGCATAGTAAACTTGATTCATAACTGAACTGGTGCCTTATTTAGGATTGTGAAAATGTGAGTTTGTAATCTTACGGAACACATCAAATATGGAGCCAAGATTGTGAGACTGCATAGAACACTGCATTCATAAAATAACACACGAAGAACGTTGAAACATATGCAAGAGGAAATTAACCACAGCCAACCGATTCAATTTTCAGCCAAAGAAGTTATGGTCGTAGCACAATCCTGTCCGTCATGAAATTACCACACACTGGTATACTAAATTCATTCTAACTCTCTGTGAAATCTCCCCGAAAAGAATAGCTGAGGGCTACTTTGATGATTACACCACATGCTTCACGTGGTCAACTTGGTTTACACAATAATTTTGATAATTAAAACAAATTACATCGAAACGTAATTTACAAAAGAAAAACCTCGAACTGGTTACTATCGTCTTACTATTAACCTGATGGTCAAACAATTGTGTAAGCACGTGATACTGGTCTCACAAGGTACACCCCACGTGGGTTGAACATAAAGAAAAGCTGCTATATTGAAAAATGTTGTCAAGACGAGACGTTATAATCTCACACACATTCACTTTAAGATTGATGATCTCAGTTAGAGTTACTGATCAACACGTGGTTCCACTTTACTCACAAAGTAGTGACAAAGCAACTACTGGAAGATATTCTGAACTTCACACTCTAATTACACTGCGTTGCAATTTAAGATATTAGATATTTTAGATCTAAACCTGAAATAAAGGTGATTAAATTTTCGGTTAGGCTGAACTTAAGAAATCCATTGTCCTACGAACTTAGCAGAGACGTGCTTAGCCGGAGATCTTACCACTTCAGACGCTCGCCGCGGACAGACTTCCGTGGGCCGCTACCAAGGGTGCTTCCAGATACAAAATGGAAGTGACCAGAGAGGCAGCTTCCTATACCAACATGACAAGTGACGGACAGGACCATACTAAGAATAGAAACCTCTTTGCTTTTAGAAAGCGTAGCTACCTGTTCCAACGTTGGTCCTACTGTTCTCTAGCAGACAGGCTTGTCTGCTACCATCAAGCATGTAACTAGAAATACATTTGCTCATTCATCCTTTCACACAGAAGGGGAGAGGGATGACAGTATCTTATCATATACAGTATACAAGGTGAGTCACCTAACATTACCGCTGGATATATTTCGTAAACCACATCAAATACTGACGAATCGATTCCACAGACCGAACGTGAGGAGAGGGGCTAGTGTAATTGGTTAATACAAAACATAAAAAATGCACGGAAGTATGTTTTTTAACACAAACCTACGTTTTTTTAAATGGAACCCCGTTAGTTTTGTTAGCACATCTGAACATATAAACAAATACGTAATCAGTGCCATTTGTTGCATTGTAAAATGTTAATTACATCCGGAGATATTGTAACCTAAAGTTGACGCTTGAGTACCACTCCTCCGCTGTTCGATCGTGTGTATCGGAGAGCACCGAATTACGTAGGGATCCAAAGGGAATGGTGATGGACCTTAGGTACAGAAGAGACTGGAACAGCATATTACGTCCACATGCTAACACCTTTTTATTGGTCTTTTTCACTGACGCACATTACCAAAAGGGGTGAGGTACACGCACACACGTGGTTTCCGTTTTCAATCACGGAGTGGAATAGAGTGTGTTCCGACATGTCAGGCCAATAGATGTTCAATGTGGTGGCCATCATTTGCTGCACACAATTGCAATCTCTGGCGTAATGAATGTCGTACACGCCGCAGTACATCTGGTGTAATGTCGCCGCAGGCTGCCACAATACGTTGTTTCATATCCTCTGGGGTTGTAGGCACATCACAGTACACATTCTCCTTTAACGTACCCCACAGAAAGAAGTCCAGAGGTGTAAGATCAGGAGAACGGGCTGGCCAATTTATGCGTCCTCCACGTCCTATGAAACGCCCGTCGAACATCCTGTCAAGGGTCAGCCTAGTGTTAATTGCGGAATGTGCAGGTGCACCATCATGCTGATACCACATACGTCGACGCGTTTCTAGTGGGACATTTTCGAGCAACGTTGGCAGATCATTCTGTAGAAACGCGATGTATGTTGCAGCTGTTTGGGCCCCTGCAATGAAGTGTGGACCAATGAGGTGGTCGCCAATGATTCCGCACCATACATTTACAGTCCACGGTCGCTGTCGCTCTACCTGTCTGAGCCAGCGAGGATTGTCCACGGACCAGTAATACATGTTCCGTAGATTCACTGCCCCATGGTTTGTTAAACCCGCTTCATCGGTAAACCGGTAGAACTGCAACACATTCTCTGTTAATGCCCATTGACAGAATTGCACTCGATGATTAAAGTCATCACCATGTAATTGCTGATGTAGCGACACATGAAACGGGTGAAAGCGGTGACGATGCAGTATGCGCATGACATTACTTTGACTCAAACCACCGGCTCTGCAATGTCCCGTGTACGAATGTGTGGGTTCATGGCAACAGCAGCTAACACACCAACTGCACCCGCTTCTCCTGTGATGGGCCTGTTTGCGTGCTACGACCATACCTGTTGCATACAGTTGACGGTAGATGTTTTGCAATGTGCGGCACATTGGATGCTCTCTGTCCGGGTACCGTTCTGCATACACCCTGCAGGCTTCAGCTGCATTTCGTCGACACTCGTCATAGATGAGTATCATCTCCGCCTTTTCAGAGTTCGAATACACCATGGTCACTGTTCTTACAACACTACACTATCACAGACGTCTGGTAACACGGTGTACCACAGTTGGTCTGCGTGCGGGGACGAATGCAGAATAACAATAGCAGCAAGCGCTACATGCGGACACTGCGACAGCTAGACCAAACCACAACAGTGCACTACAGCCACACTCGTAAACACGGTCGTCATCGTAAACATGTCCCTGCAGATGCTGCTTGCCGACCGTGGCCCGTGTTTGTTACAACACGCAACTGAACGTCGGAGGTTTCAAGCGTCAGCTTTAGGTTACAATATTTCTGGATGTAATTAACATTTTACAATGCAACAAACTGCACTGATTACGTATTTGTTTATATGTTCAGATGTGCTAACAAAACTAATGTGCTTCCATTTTAAAAAAACGTAGGTTTGTGTTAAAAAACATACTTCCGTGCATTTTTGTATGGTTTGTATTAAACAATTACACTAGCCCCTCTCCTCACGTTCGGTCTGTGGAATCGGTTCGTCAGTATTTGATGTGGTTTACGAAATATATCCAGCGGTAACTTTAGGTGACTCACCCTGTATAAAAGAAAGCGGATGTAGGTTCCGTATGAGACTGTGCGACATGAATTACATATAAACTGTGTTTTAAAGTGTAGTAGTGTGACAGATCGTTCTTGATTATGTTTAAAAGTGACATGTTCCACTGCTCAGTCTCCTCCCAGATAGTCAGAAACACCACAGTAAATTTAGAAGTGGAATGTATGTCGTAAATGTCAACAGTTTTAAAAAATTAACATGAAAGGATTCCAACAGAGATCTTTCATAACCCCAACCCTACGGGAACAGACTATGCAGGGAATTTTCTGGCCATGCTAGGACACCCAACTTAAACCGAAATGTGAAGGAAAGACAAAAGGTCACCAGCTATTTGCTAAAACACAATAATTTCAACACATCTTTTGAATCTACCAATTTCATAGAGAGGAAAAAAAAAAAACAATCTGTGACACCTATTTAAAAGATAGTGTAGATCTAATTCGGTAAGCAAGTAAAAACAATTGTCCCTGTGTCATTAATATGAAAACAATTTCTGGATGTTACCCATATTGAGTTCACCAGTATTTGCTCATAGCAAGAGCCAAGTGATCACAGGAAAATATATGACTGTTTATTAACAAGTAAAATTTATGAAAATAGCAAAGGTGCCACAGCAATTAAAAAAAAACATGAAAATAACATCAGTATTATAAAGCAGAACATTACAATGCACAATCCGCAAAAGCGAAAAAATTATAATAAGAGACAAAACATCTTTTACAAAGTGGTTATCGCAAAAAAATTCTATATTTTATAAAACAAATAATTTGTAGAATTAAAATAACTTTGTGGCACTAATTTAATCACTCTACTATATTTCAGTTAGTTAGCAAATAATGATCACTGTGTCGTTATACTGAAACTACAATTAATTATGTGATTGTTACCCTTAAGGGGATCCTCACTATAAATATGCCCCATGCAAAGGCTAATCGATCATAGTCCAATGAGAATGAATAGCTATCTGACTGATAAACGAAGCAATGCCATAGGAATGAATTTACGAAACAAAATATCACAAATATAATACATCACACAAAAACAAACATTGGTAAATAAAACAGTTCTGAAAGTAAAATAGTCAACGTCTTAAAATAAACACCAATAAATAAACCACCTGCAAAATAAAAGAGTCAAAGTCTAAAAAAACAATAAATAGAACACCTGCAAAATACAAGAGTCAGTCTAATAAAAAAAAACCCAATAAATCGAACCCCTGCAAAATACATGAGCCAAAGTTTCTCTGAAAGAAACACCCGTATATGCATTGGACTAAGAACCGTATAATCACTGTTCACTTGCACACACAGTAGTTCCACTGTTCTGAGGCACATTATAAAGGGGGAGGGGGGCAGCTTGTCGCCGCATCTGTCAGTAGGGATTTTTGTCCATCTGTTACGTGCAATCCCGCCGTCTCTCCCCTCTCATGAAGTTTAGTGGCCAGTGTCACGTACATCTCGATTTGGTTCCATGTTTATGTTGTCAAATTCGTGCGGTATCCTCGTTTGACTCGCCTGGTTGATATTCCTGAGCAAGGATGACACTTATTGGCTCCTCTTTGTGTCACCCTTAGCGACCAGAGAACATCGAAACATGATTTACTGTCACTTGACAATGGGCTTCCGCCAAGAAATGTTGATAGTCGTCGTTGACGTCTGCAAGTTTCTCTGGACAGTACCTGTCAAAAGGCTCCACGCCCCTTTATCTCCTGTCTTCTGTCGTTTCACCGCAGCCGTCTCGTCACGGTTGCATGCGTGTGGTGCGTTGGCAACAGATGGATTTCCGCGCGGTGGACTGCTCAGCCATCTCAGGTCATCGTCTCCACGAAGGGTCGCACTGGTGCGGTCGGCCATTACCTCTGGGTGCAAGGGAAAGTGTTTGCCCCGCACCCTTCTTTTGTTGTCGAGCGCGCTCCAGAAGTGGCCCGGCTGACAGTGTGTCCTGCTGGGAAACCTGCCTGTTTACAACTAATCCTCCTCCTCGCTGCTCCTGCTGTCTCGTAAGAGTTTAGCCGGTTCGCTTTCACGTTCTCAACTGCATTTTAAATAAAAAAGTTACATGAATCGACAATATAAAAAGAAAAGTTAAATGACTTGACAATATAAAAAAAAAAAAGTGAAATGACTTGACAGTATAAAAATAAAAATTAAATGAACTGACAATATAATATCTAAATCCACATCACTAATGTGGTATGTTTCAAATTTAAACAATTCACTTGTGTTTTAATAAATCAAACGCTACTTATTCATTCACTAAAATGAATAGGATTGTGCCTTGTGCAAGTATAGGTCAGGACAGCATAGTGTTCACATGTTATTTACACACACACATGCACACCTGTTGTCTATTCTACAAACATAAACATGAATTACTCAAAATTTTACTTCAATCCACTACTATGTAATCCAACAAGCTACTTCAATGCTACTTCAACACAGTGTTTATACCACTACAACATTGTTCTAATTCGTCCTCTTCTTGATGCTCATGGCATATGTCATGTCACATGCTAAATATGGAGAAACTTTCCTTAAACATAGATAGTAAAAAGAACAATGGTTATTTACACGCAAAAACATTTGTACCAGTTGACACACCTGATAAGAGACTCGCAATTATACATTTATCATACTCATATGTCTATACATAAAACAGTAAGACAATTTCATCTAAAATTACGTTATCACAAGAATTAATCACACAAATGTCTCTGAGAAGGGTAAAATATTTTCATCATACAGGTTATACTACATTTTCTTACCCATTTTGCTCGAATTTCGTTCCTTCTTTAAGTTACCTTTCGCTTCCAAATCAGTTATTTCGCCTGTGGTGGTTATTCTGGATTCATTTCTCATGAATGGCAAAATTGTTGTCTCCTCTATTCTGTAAAATAGTTTCATCTTAACATTTGTGATGTTGTTACTTTAATTTGCTATGAAAGCGGTACTGATAGACAATAAAAGCGGGTTAAAGCTGTGATCTGTCTGGGGAAGTTAACCTTGCATTACTGCACAAATGTTTCACCAGGTATCCAGTCTAGCTTACCAAATTCCCAACGAGACTAACATTAATTATAATCTTTTAATAGTCATACAACAACCGGTGATATATATATATATATACATATACATATATATATATATATATATATATATATATATAAAAGAGAATTTAAATAAAAAGAAATAAATCAGTTTGTATTTGGAAATTTATTTTAACATTGATCATTGAAATTTCAGCATATTAAACTTGAGTCATAACTAAGCTGGTGCCTTATTTAGGACTGTGAAAATGTGAGTTTGTAATCTTACGGAACACATCAAATAGGGAGCCAAGATTAGGAGACTACATACAACACTGCATTCATAAAATAACACACAAAGAACGTTGTAACATATCCAAGAGGAAATTAACCACAATCAACCGATTCAATTTTCACCCAAAGAAGTTACGGTCGTAGCGCAATCCTGTCCGTCCTGTAATTACCACACACTGGTATACTAAATTCATACAAACTCTCTGTGAAATCTTCCCGAAAAGAATAGCTGAGGGCTACTTTGGTGATTACACCACATGCTTCACGTGGTCAACTTGGTTTACACAAAGAGTGTAACTCCACCATAATTTTGATAATTAAAATAAATTAGATCGAAAAGCAATTTACAAAAGAAAAACCTCGAACTGGTTACTATCGTCTTACTATTAACCTGATGGGTCAAACAATTGGATAAGCACATGGTACTAGTCTCACAAAGTACATCCCACGTGGGTTGAACAAAAATAAAATTTGCTATATTGAAAAATGTTGTCAAGACGAGACGTTATAATCTCACGCACATTTGCATTTAAGATTGATGAACTTAGTTAGAGTTACTGATCAACACGTGGTTCCACTTTACTCACAAAGTAGTGACAAAGCAACTACCAGAATATATTCTGAACTTCACACTCGAATTACACTGCATTGCAATCTAAGATAACATAAGATATTTTAGAGCTAAACCTGAAATAAAGGTGATTAAATTTTCAGTTAGGCTGAACTTAAGAAATCAATTGTCCTACAGACTTAGCAGACACGCACTTAGCCGGAGATCTTACCACTTCAGACGCTCGCCGTGGACAGACTGCCATGGTCCCTTCCTGAGGGTGGCTCACAAATACAAACGGAAGTGGGCAGAGAGGCAGCTTCCTATACCAACATGACAAGGGAGAGACGGGAGCATACTAAGAATAGAAACCTCTCTGCTTTTAGAAAGCGTAGCTACCTGTTCCGGCGTTGGTCCTACTGTTCTCTAGCAGACAGGCTTGTGTGCTACCCTCAAGCATGTAACTAGAAATACATTTGCTCATTCATCCTCTCACACAGAATGGAAGGGGGATGACAGTATCTTATCATATACAGTATATAAAAGAAAGCGGATGTAGGTTCCGTATGAGACTGTGTGACATGAATTACATACAAACTGTGTTTTAAAGTGTAGTAGTGTGACAGATCATTCTTGATTATGTGTGAAAGTAACACGTTCCACTACTCAGTCTCCTCCCAGATAGTCAGAAACACCACAGTAAATTTAGAAGAGGAATTTATGCCGTAAATGACAACAGATTTAAGGTTAACATGAAAGGAATCCAACAGAGACCTTTCATAACCCCAACGCTCCAGGAAAAGATTGTGCAGGGAATTTTCTAGCCATGCTAGGACATTTCCAAGCAGGCTTCTCACACCCTACTTAAACCAAAAAATGTAAATAAAAGGTAAAAGGCCACCAGCTACTTGGTAAAACACAACAATTTTCAACAAATCCTTAAAATCTACCAATTTCAAACACAAAAAGAACACAATCTGTGACACCTATTTAAAAGATCATGTAGACCTAATTCGGTCAGCAAGTAAAAACAATGGTCCCTGTGTCATTAATATGAAAACAATTTCTGGTTGTTACCCTTATGGAGTTCACCAGTATTTGCTCATTGCAAGAGCCAACTGATCACAGGAAAATTTATGACTGTTTGTTAACAAGTAAAATTTATGAAAATAGCAAATGTGGCACAGCAATTAAAAAAGAACATGAAAATAACATCAGTATTATAAAGCAGAACATTACAATGCACTATCCGCAAAAGCAAAAAAAGTGATAGGAGAAAAAGAAACATGTTTTACAAAGTGGTTATCACAAAAAAATTCTATATCTTATAAAACAAATAATTTGTAGAATTAAAATAACTTTGTGGCACTAATTTAATCACTCTACTATATTTCAGTTAGTTAGCAAACAATGACCACAGTGTCATTATACTGAAACTACAATTAATTATGTGATTGTTACCCTTAAGGGGTTCCTCACAATAAATCTGCAACATGCAAAGGCTAATCGATCACAGTCCAATGAGAATGAATAGCTATCTGACTGATAAACGAAGCAATGCCACAGGAATGAATTTACGAAACAAAATATCACAAATCTAATACATCACGCAAGAACAAACATTGATCAATAAAACAGCTCTGAAAGTACAATAGTCAACATCTAAAAAAAAACACCAATAATTAAAATACATGCAAAATACAAGAGTCAGTCTAATAAACACCAATAAATCGAACCCCTGCAAAACACACGAGTCAAAGTTTCTCTGAAAAAAAAAACACACGTATATGCATTGAACTAAGAACCATATAATCACTGTTCACTGACACACTCAGTAGTCCCACTGTTCCGAGGCACAATATAAGGGGAGAGGGGGCGCGGTTCGTCGCTGCAGCTGTCAGTAGGGATTTTTGTCCATCTGTTGCGTGCAATCCCGCCGTCTCTGCACTCTGACGAAGTTTCTCTTGGTGGTCCGTGCCACTACATCTCGATTTGGTTCCATGTTTGTGTTGTCAAATTCGTGCAGTATCCTCGTTTGACACGCCAGGTTGATATCCCTGGGCAAGGATCACACTTAATGGCTCTTCTTTGTGCCACCCTTAGCTACCGGAGAACATCGAACTATGATTTACTGTCGCTTGAGAGTGGGCATCCGCCAGGAAATGTTGATAGGTGTCGTTGAAGTCTGCCAGTTTCTCTGGACAGTATGTGTCAAAAGGCTCCATGCCCCTTGTGTTGTTACATTCTTGAGTTATCCTCAATTGGCTCGCCGGTTTGATATTCCCGGGCAAGGATGACACTTAATGGCTCTTCTTTGTGCCACCCTTAGCGACCAGAGAACATCATCCATAATTTACTGTCGCTTGACAGTGGGCATCCGTCAGGAAATGTCGATAGGCGTCGTTGACGTCTGCAAGTTTCTCTGGACAGTACCTATCAAAAGCTTCCACGCCGCTTTATCCCCTGTCTTCTGTCGTTTCACCGCGGCCGTCTTGTCACAGTCACGTGTGTGTGGTGCGTTGCCAGCAGATGGATTTCCGCGTGGTGGACCGCTCGCCCATCTCAGGTCATCGCCTCCACGAAGGGTCGCACTAGTGCGGCCGCCCATTAGCTCCAGGTGCAAGGGAAAGTGTTTGTCGCGTGCCCTTCTTTTGTTGTCGACCGCGCTCCCGAAGTGGCCCGGTTGACAGCGTGTCCTGCTGGGAAACCTGCCTGTTTACAACTAGTCCTCCTCCTCGCTGCTCCTGCTGTCTCGTAAGAGTTTAGCCGGTACGCTTTCACGTTCTCAACTGCATTCACAGAAATTGTTCATCATAGTTATGTGATTGCAATATGTCATCCATAATACCACTTAGTATTGTCTTTCACAATTTTTTAAGAACAAAAGTGAGACTTATTCTTTTCTTTAAATGAAAAAGTTACATGAATCGACAATATAAAAATAAAAGTTAAATGACATGACAATATAAAAAAATAAAAGTGAAATGAATTGACAGTATAAAAATAAAAATTAAATGAACTGACAATATAATACCTAAATCTACATCACTAATACACAAAACAGTAAGACAATTTCATCCAAAATATGGTTATCACAAGAATTAATCACACAGATGACTCTGAGAAGGGTAAAAATATTTTCATTATACAGGTTATACTACATTTTCTTACCCATTTCGTTCCTTCTTTAAGTTACCTTTCGCTTCGAAATCAGTTATTTCGCCTGTGGTGGTTATTCTGGATTCATTTCTCATGAATGGCAAAATTGTGGTCTCCTCTATTCTGTAAAACAGTTTCATATTAACATATTGAACTTACAACAGACACAAAAGATCCGAATCCTCCTGTAGTTGAAATGACAAATGTTTTGCATTTCCTCTGAATTATTCGGCAATGCATTTTCGGAACCATCTGACGCGTTAATATTCGAAATCAAATTATCCCCTTGGCCCATGATGCTTAAGTTATTGGACCGCCTACTTTTAGCTTGGTTACGTGTCTGAATTTGTTCAATTTATACCCGGTACGCAACACACTAATCAGAATAAATGTATCCCCCAAAAATTACGACAGTCACACGAAGGGTACCCAACCCAGTACGCACTTTTTCACACACAAAACAAATTTATATCTTTGATCGACGTCAGTGCAATTTACAAGCGAGAAGAAAAACACATACATATAAAACACACAAATATAGATAACAAAAGAAGGCAAACAACAGAACGCCGCTCAACAACGCCATGAATCTTTTGAAAGTCTGCTCATAAACAACGCAGAAGTTGTTTGAGCGCTGCAGGGAAAAAAATTAAGATTATACAACACTCGGAATCTAACGTTTCAGAGATTCCAGAGTCTAGCGGAATCACAGAACAGGGTCGCCATGTGTAATGTTGTTGCACTAATTTATTCTGCAAGCGGTGCTGCTATTCAAGACCATAAAAGTTGGTTAAAACCTGTGAGCTGTCTGGGGAAGTTAACCTTGCATTACTGCGCAACTGTTTCACCAGGTATCCAGTCTAGCTTACCAAATTCCTAACGAGACTAACATTAATTATAATCTTTTAATAGTCATATGACAACCGGTGATATATATATAAAAAAGAGAATTTAAATAAAAAGAAATAAATCAGTTTATATTTGGAAATTTACTTTAACATTGATCATTGAGATTTCAGCATATTAAACTTGAGTCATAACTAAGCTGGTGCCTTATTTAGGACTGTGAAAATGTGAGTTTGTAATCTTACGGAAACATCAAATAGGGAGCCAAGATTGGGAGACTACATACAACACTGCATTCATAAAATAACACACGAAGAACATTGTAACATATCCAAGAGGAAATTAACCACAATCAACCGATTCAATTTTCACCCAAAGAAGTTATGTTCGTAGCGCAAGCCTGTCCGTCATGTAATTACCACACACTGGTATACTAAATTCATACAAACCCTCTGTGAAATCTTCCCAAAAAGAATAGCTGACGGCTACTTTGATGATTACACCACATGCTTCACGTGGTCAATTTGGTTTACACAAAGAGTGTAACTCCACCATAATTTTGATAATTAAAATAAATTAGAGCGAAAAGCAATTTACAAAAGAAAAACCTCGAACTGGTTACTATCGTCTTACTATTAACCTGATGGGTCAAACAATTGGATAAGCACATGGTACTAGTCTCACAAAGTACATCCCACGTGGGTTGAACAAAAATAAAATTTGCTATATTGAAAAATGTTGTCAAGACGAGACGTTATAATCTCACGCACATTCGCATTTAAGATTGATGAACTTAGTTAGAGTTACTGATCAACACGTGGTTCCACTTTACTCACAAAGTAGTGACAAAGCAACTACCGGAATATATTCTGAACTTCACACTCGAATTACATTGCGTTGCAATTTAAGATAACATTAGATATTTTAGAGCTAAACCTGAAATAAAGGTGATTAAATTTTCAGTGAGGCTGAACTTAAGAAATCAGTTGTCCTACAGACTTAGCAGACACGCGCTTAGCCGGAGATCTTACCACTTCAGACGCTCGCCGCGGACAGACTGCCATGGTCCCTTCCTGAGGGTGGCTCACAAATACAAACGGAAGTGGCCAGAGAGGCAGCTTACTATACCAACATGACAAGGGATGGACAGGACCATACTAAGAATAGAAACCTCTCTGCTTTTAGAAAGCGTAGCTACCTGTTCCGACATTGGTCCTACTGTTCTCTAGCAGACAGGCTTGTGTGCTACCCTCAAGCATGTAACTAGAAATACATTTGCTCATTCATCCTCTCACACAGAATGGAAGGGGGATGACAGTATCTTATCATATACAGTATATAAAAGGAAACGGATGTAGGTTCCGTATGAGACTGTGTGACATGAATTACATATAAACTGTGTTTTAAAGTGTAGTAGTGTGACAGATCATTCTTGATTATGTGTAAAAGTAACACGTTCCACTACTCAGTCTCCTCCCAGATAGTCAGAAACGCCACAGTAAATTTAGAAGAGGAATTTATGCCGTAAATGACAACAGATTTAAGAAATTAACATGAAAGGAATCCAACAGAGACCTTTCACATTCTATTGAACTTACAACTGACACAAAAGATCCAAATCGTCATGTAGTTTAAATGACAAATGTTTTTCTTCATCCTTATTACATTAAACCAAGCGTTCGTTCGGTCTGATAACCAAAATTATTTAATCTTCCTCTACCTTCAAGAGGGAAATTTCTTCAGTTCAACTCATATAGGCTGCAGTGCATCCTGCACCAGCGACAACAGTAAGCTGTAATGCTCACAGCATCAAAAAAACTCATAAACGTCGCTTTTCTAGGACAAGTATTAACGCAGAATAATTTTTCAGGCTCTGGCTCAACATCAATCAAGACTACAGAAAGGATCCATATTTCTGTTCCATTCTCCATTTGCTGAAAAACTGTTCGAATTTGCCTACCACAATAATATTTCAGGGCCACATAAATTACACAAACCACAATTCTTCTTTCACCTTGAAGTGAATCAATATACTGACGAAATCCACAGACAGCACTTTACATACTCAGCTATAAAGAACAAAAAGATGTATATCATCAATATTAACATATTAGCGAATATTTGGAAGCCATTAGTTAAACAATCGCATTATTGCATCCTGTTTTCAAAATTCTAAACTTACTCATTCCCTTCTCAGAGTTCTCCTATCTTAAAATATTCATACAGCACGCATACTATAGTAAGAGATCCTCATTTATACTGACCAATATAGAATAGTAATAGATAGATAGTAGTACTGAAAGCAGAAAATCGGAAACAAGGCTACTAACAGCTGGGGACCTGGGTTTGCCAGACCCATAATACCCACAGATCGGATATTCCACTGGTTTTGCATTAATTCAACACAGATCTTCCTTCCCTCAGGAGCGACTCTTTTCAATTTACACAAAAAAAACCATAAACAGCATTTCACTCGTTCACAAAGAAACCTTTTATCTTCACATTTGAACCAACCTAAATCCTAATTGCACAAGGAAAGAAAAAAAACCCACAAACATCAGTTCAATCAATCACATAGAAACATCTTTATCATTATTTTTACCAACATATTATTCAAAATGCATATGTCACAAATGTAAACTAATCAATTCTTTCTCCTCACCGTCCTCCCTACTCCTCACTATCCTCTCTATATACCCTGTGTACTCATTTGCCATGTCGCTCATTTGTTCCGATTGGGCACCTTCTGCGCTGATCATTTGTCATAGCCAGTTTTGTTCATTTCCATTTGCTGGATTGTGTCTAGGGTTGGCCGGCCGAATTTCAACATCATGTGGTGCTACACCTACAATCCTATTCCCATGGTGTTCATCGTAGTATCAATTCTGGTTGCCGCACCTGTTGCGTTCACGATCTTGTCCACGTCCTCGATCATTTCCGTTGTTCCATCTGTGTTCGCGACTGTTACCCCAGTTTCTATACGGCCGGTCCCCGTTATTGTTCCGTTCGCGTCGCGATGACCAGTCACGCCATTGATTAGTAGTACTACGGCCACGACTTCGGTCGCGCTGCTGTGACCCGTAATAACTTTGTGCCTGATTGGGCGGGCATTCCCCTGTATTATATTCCAACTCTTGGAGAAGTGTCTTAAACGTTTCCACGTCCTCTGTGCATCGTCCCCCAAGAATGACGTGGCGCAAGTGCATTGGCAATTTGATGATGCATATCCTAAATAGTTCCGCAGGTCCGTATGGATCATATAGAAATTGATTCGCCTGCAGCATGTGGTCGAATATGTGTGCTGGGCTGCCGAAACCAGACTGGTTCACATTTGGCAGCGTAATTATGCCATGATTGACCCTATCTTGTGCCACTTCCGACCAATAGGCGGACAGAAAGGCTTGTCGAAACTCCCGAGTGTAGTTGCAGTGTCGCGCTGCCGATCTCATGCGAATCCCCGGTTTGCCTTCCAAATAGCCACACATTTATTTTATCTTATGTGAACTTGCCCAGTCAGGGGGAAGACAGAATTCAAATTGCTCGAGCCATGCTAGTGGATGTATTCCTTTTTGCGAATTTCGAAATATCTCAAACTTTCTCACCGTAAGGAAATATTTGAAATCAAATCCCCGCATTTCCTCCCGGCGAGGCCCTTGAATGTTTCTATTTTTCTCATGTCTGCTCCTCAAAATACATTCTTCCCTCGTGGCTGGAGTCCCTCTCTGCACTGTTTGTATGGCTAGTTTTAGTGCTATTGGCGAGTTCGTAATCACACGCCATGCGGTTTTCGAGATGCACCACGCGTTCTTGTAATTCGCCTGTTACAGCTTTGTGCCGCCTGTTCACCTCGAACTGTCCCTTCTGAAATCTAAGAAGCGAACGCATTTCTTCGGTCTCTGCAATCGCTACCGGTGTAGTATTGTTATCGCTCTCTGTCACCTTCATCGTGCCTACGATGTCAGCTAATGCCGCAATCTTATCATGTATTTGTCTGTTGTCCTCCGCCCCAGTCTGCTTCAATTGTTCGAGTGTGTGAATCGCTTGACTGTTGTCCGGTACTGTGTTACTAATGGACGCGGGACAATGCGTTTCCGCCTCCTGGACCCTGGAGAGTACCTGCTGGTGTTCCCTTTGGCATTCTTCTCTCAGCGCTTGGAAATTCGTAAGTGGCTGTTCCTCGCTCTCTTTCGATTCCGCATCGCGACTCCACTTGCCCTGTTCTAAGGCTTGAAGACAATCTTTGATTTGTTCAAATGTACGGCCTAGTTATTTCATGATACCACTTTTTATTTCGCTTGCCAGATTGTTTACTCTTTGTGAGATATCATCGGACACTCTCTGCATCGACTTGTCGACTTTATTTGTTTGCTGGATTAGTTTTTCGTCTATTTGTTCGCCTGGCTCGTGGATCGATTTTTCAGATTTCGGCGTCATTTGTTTGCCTAGCTCACGGATCGATTTTTCAGATTTCTCTGCGTTTTCTTTATTTTGTTGCAATAAGGCTTTCATGAGTTCTGCCAAATCAATTTGGTTAGTTGGAGGCAAATTAATGTCTGGCTCTGATGTGAGCCCGTCCGTCCTGTTTTGCATTTCCTCTGACGTGTTCCCCACTGCATTATCGGAACTGTCCAATGCGTTAATATTCGAAATCAAATTATCGCCTTGGTCCATGTTGCTGAAGTTTTTGGACCGCCTACTTTTAGCTTGGTTACATGTCTGCATTAGTTCAACTTATATCCGGTACACAACACACTAATCACAATAAATGTATCCCCCACAAATTTCGACAGTTACACGAAAGGTACCCAACCTAGTATGCACTTTTTCTAACGCAAAACAAATTTTTATCTTTGATCGAGATAGTGCAATTTACAAGCGAGAAAAAGAACACACACACACATATAAAACACACAAATATAGAAAACAAAACAACAAGACAAACAACACAACGCCGCTCAACAACGCCGTGAATCTTTTGAAAGTCTGCTCAGAAACAACACAGAAGTTGTTTGAGCGCTACAGGGAAAAAAATTAAGATTATACAACGCTCACAATCATAACGTTTCAGAGATTCCAGAGTCTAGCGGAATCACAGAACAGGGTCGCCATGGTAATGTTGATGCATTAATTTATTCTGAAACTGGTGCTGACATTCAAGACAATAAAAGAGAGTTAAAAGCTGTGAGCCATCTGGGGAAGTTAACCTTGCATTTATGAGCAACTGTTTCACCAGGTATCCAGTTGAGCTTACCAAATTTCCAACCAGACTAACATTAATTATAATCTTTTAATAGTCATCTTACAACAACCCGTGATATATATATATATATATATATATATATATATATATATATATATATATATATGGTTCGTGGTGTGGGTTCCTGTAATCATGTCCTAGTTCATGAACCATGGGCAACGTATGAGTGGCCAAGTAAGTGGTCCCGGCAGTCGGGATACCAGTTGCTTTGGAATAAGACTGGGCATCTCGGACATATTCTGAGTCGTGGTCACCTTTGTACTCATACGGTAAAGACTACCAAATCCATTGGTTAGTCCCTCAACCGATAGGAGTAAAACTCAATGGGACTCGGGGCAAGTAAGGCTAGCAACCTGCTTCCCTGCTACTTTAAATATGATGCTGGCTACAATCAGAGCAAAATGCCTCGGACCTTTGGAGGTGACGGAGTCCCACCTCTAACTGAAAAACCAGGGACTCCTAAGATACGACTTGGCAAACGAATGGTATGAGATGGGGAGCTATTAATATCAATGGGGCTACTCTGGGAAGAAGGTAGAGCTGGCAGAGGCTGCAAGTAAGAAGGGGCTGGACGTTTTAGCTGTTAGTGACATTCGGGTAAGGGGTGAGAAAGAAGAGGAAGTGGGAGAATTCAAGATCTACCTGTCAGGAGTCAAAGCAGGAATAGCACAATGGGGTGTAGGGCTTTACATCAGGAAAGAAATGGAACCCAGCGTAGTCGCAGTAAGGTATGTAAACGAACGACTGGTGTGGGTAGATTTGACAGTGTCTAGCAAGAAAATTAGGATTGTGTCAGTATATTCGCATTGTGAAGGGACAGATCAAGATAAGATGGATAGTTTTTATGAGGCACTCAGTGATGTAGTTGTTAGAGTAAAGGACAAGGACAGTGTTCTGCTCATGGGTGATTTTAATGCCAGGATTGGAAATCGAACAGAAGGGTATGAAAAGGTTATGGATAAATTTGGAGAGGATATGGAGGCCAACAGGAACGGGAAACAACTCTTGGATTTCTGTGCCAGTATGGGCTTAGTAATCAACAACTCCTTTTTTAAACATAAGAACATTCACCAGTATACTTGGGAAAGCAGGGGAATCAGATCTGTCATTGACTATATAATAACAGATCATGAATTCAGGAATGCTGTGAGGGACACACGTGTATTCAGGGGATTCTTTATGACACTGATTATTATTTAATCTGCAGTGAAATTGGTATTGTGAGGCCGAATGTGCAGGAGGTCAGGTCCATATGTAGGAGGATAAGAGTGGAGAAACTTCAGGATAAGGAAATCAGGCACAAGTACATAACAGCGATCTCAGAAAGGTACCAGTTATTTGAATGTAGTCAGTTACAGTCATTGGAAAAGGAATGGACAAGGTACAGGGACACAGTACTAGAAGTGGCTAAAGAATGTCTTGGAACAGTAGTGTGTAAAAGTAGGATGAAGCAAACAGCTTGGTGGAATGACACAGTCAAGGCAGTCTGTAAAAGGAAAAAGAAGGCGTATCAAAAATGGCTACATACTAGAACTCAGGTAGACAGAGAAAGTTATGTTGAAGAAAGAAACAAAGCCAAACAGATAATTGCAGCATTCGAGAAGAAATCTTGGGAAGACTTTGGAAACAGGTTGGAGACTATGGGTCAAGCTGCTGGAAAACCATTCTGGAGTGTAATTAGCAGTCTTCGAAAGGGAGGTAAGAAGGAAATGACAAGCATTTTGGACAGGTCAGGAAAACTGCTGGTGAATCCTGTGGATGCCTTGGGCAGATGGAGGGAATATTTTGAAGAGTTGCTCATTGTAGGTGAAAATACGATCAGCAATGTTTCAGATTTCGAGGTAGAATGGGATAGGAATGATGATGGAAATAGGATCACATTTGAGGAAGTGGAGAAAATGGTCAATAGATTGCAGTGCAATAAAGCAGCTGGGGTGGATGAAATTAAGTCGGAACTCATCAAATACAGTGGAATGTCAGCTCTTAAATGGCTACACAGGATAACTGAAATGGCCTGGGAGTCGGGACAGGTTCCATCTGACTGGACAAAAGCCGTAATCACACCAATCTTTAAACATGGAAACAGAAAAGATTGTAACAACTACAGAGGTATCTCTTTAATCAGCGTTGTGGGTAATATCTTCTCAGGTATTGTTGAAAGGAAAGTGCGAGTATTGGTTGAGGACCAATTGGATGAAAATCAGTGTGGGTTTAGGCCTCTTAGAGGTTGTCAGGACCAGATCTTTAGCTCACAGCAAATAATGGAGAAGTGTTACGAGTGGAACAGGGAATTGTATCTATGCTTTATAGATCTAGAAAAGGCATATGACCGGGTTCCTAGGAGGAAGTTATTGCCTGTTCTACGAGATTATGGAATAGGAGGCAAACTTTTGCAAGCAATTAAAGGTCTTTACATGGATAGTCAGCAGCAATTAGAGTTGACGGTAAATTGAATTCATGATTCGGAGAAGTTTCAGGGGTAAGACAAGGCTGCAACCTGTCTCCACTGTTGTTTATATTATTTATGGATCATATGTTGAAAACAATGGACTGGCTGGGTGAGATCAAGATATGTGAAAACAAAATAAGCAGTCTTGCACATGCGGATGACTTAGTTGTGATGGCAGATTCGATTGAAAGTTTGCAAAGTAATATTTCAGAGCTAGATCAGAAATGTAAGGACTATGGTATGAAGATTAGCATGTCCAAAACGAAAGTAATGTCAGTGGGAAAGAAATATAAACGTATTGAGTGCCAAATAGGAGGAACAAAGTTAGAACAGGTGGACGGTTTCAAGTACTTAGGATGCATATTCACACAGGATGGCAACATAGTGAAAGAACTGGAAGCGAGGTGCAGCAAAGCTAATGCAGTGAGCACTCAGCGACGATCTACTCTCTTCTGCAAGAAGGAAGTCAGTACCAAGACTAAGTTATCTGTGCACCGTTCAATATGTCGACCAACTTTGTTGTATGGGAGCGAAAGCTAGGTGGATTCAGGTTACCTTATCAACAAGGTTGAGGTTACGGATATGAAAGTAGCTAGGATGATTGCAGGTACTAGTAGATGGGAACAATGGCACGAGGGTGTCCACAATGAGGAAATCAAAGAAAAACTGGGAATGAACTCTATAGATGTAGCAGTCAGGGCAAACAGGCTTAGATGGTGGGGTTATGTTACACACATGGGAGAAGCAAGGTTACCCAAGAGACTCATGGGTTCAGCAGTAGAGGGTCGGAGGAGTCAGGGCAGACCAAGGAGAAGGTACCTGGATTCGGTCAAGAATGATTTTGAAGTAATAGGTTTAACATCGGAAGAGGCACCAATGTTAGCACTGAATAGGGGATCATGGAGGAATTTTATAAGGGGGCTATGCTCCAGACCGAACGCTGAAAGGCATCAGTCTTAGATGATGATGATATATATATATGACTGATTATGCCTTTCAGCGTTCAGTCTGGAACGTAGCCCCCTTATAATGATCAATGTTAAAATAAATGTCCATATATAAACTGATTTATTTCTTTTTATTTAAATTCTCTTTATATATATATATATATATATATATATATATATATATATATATATATATATATATATAAAGAAATAAATCAGTTTATATTTGGACATTTATTTTAACATTGATCATTGTTCCATTAAAATTTCAGCATAGTAAACTTGATTCATAACTGAACTGGTGCCTTATTTAGGATTGTGAAAATGTGAGTTTGTAATCTTACGGAACACATCAAATATGGAGCCAAGATTGCGAGACTGCATACAGCACTGCATTCATAAAATAACACATGAAGAACGTTGAAACATATGCAAGAGGAAATTAACCACAGCCAACCGATTCAATTTTCAGCCAAAGAAGTTACGGTCGTAGCGCAATCCTGTCCGTCATGAAATTACCACACACTGGTATACTAAATTCATTCTAACTCTCTGTTAAATCTCCCCGAAAAGAATAGCTGAGGGCTACTTTGATGATTACACCACATGCTTCACGTGGTCAACTTGGTTTACACAATAATTTTGATAATTAAAATAAATTACATCGAAACGCGATTTACAAAAGAAAAACCTCGAACTGGATACTATCGTCTTACTATTAACCTGATGGTCAAACAATTGTATAAAAACGTGGTACTGGTCTCACAAAGTACACTTCACGTGGGTTGAACATAAAGGAAAGCTGCTATATTGAAAATGTTGTCAAGACGAGACGTTATAATCTCACGCACATTCACTTTAAGATTGATGATCTCAGTTAGAATTACTGATCAACACGTGGTTCCACTTTACTCACAAAGTAGTGACAAAGCAACTACTGGAAGATATTCTGAACTTCACACTCTAATTACACTGCGTTGCAATTTAAGATAACATTAGATATTTTAGATCTAAACCTGAAATAAAGGTGATTAAATTTTCAGTTAGGCTGAACTTAAGAAATCCATTGTCCTACGGACTTAGCAGAGACGCGCTTAGCCGGAGATCTTACCACTTCAGACGCTCGCCGCGGATAGACTGCCGTGGGCCCCTTACCAAGGGTGTATCCAGATACAAAACGGAAATGGCCAGAGAGGCAGCTTCCTATACCAACATGACAAGAGACGGACAGGGCCATACTAAGAATAGAAACCTCTTTGCTTTTAGAAAGCGTAGCTACCTGTTCCTACGTTGGTCCTACTGTTCTCTAGCAGACAGGCTTGTGTGCTACCATCAAGCATGCAACTAGAAATACATTTGCTCATTCATCCTTTCACACAGAAGGGAAGGGGGATGACAGTATCTTGTCATATACAGTATATAAAAGAAAGCGGATGTAGTTCCGTATGAGAATGTGTGACATGAATTACATATAAACCGTGTTTTAAAGTGTAGTAGTGTGACAGATCGTTCTTGATTATGTGTAAAAGTAACATGTTCCACTGCTCAGTCTCCTCCCAGATAGTCAGAAACACCACAGTAAATTTAGAAGTGGAATGTATTCCGTAAATGTCAACAGTTTTAAAAAATTAACATGAAAGGAATGCAACAGAGACCTTTCACTGTCTACCCCTTTCCCAAACATAACTTGCTGTCACCAATATTTTTAACGTGCCACAGATGCCTACGATAATAATAATAACTATAAACTGTACAATATATTTTAATACAATAACAATTGTTTACATCACTAAGTACAACGTTTTAGCATAACTTTCAAGAAATTCCGTTCCAGGCAAATAAGGCATTTGGAAAAGGAATCGTCCAGGAAGTTATGAGAACATGTGTCAAGCAGTAAATTTATGACCTGTGAAAACAACAAACTCTCACGCCTTTGGCAGCATCGAAATTTACACAATATACAATAGAAATGCACAATTTCTATTACATACCAGTGTTTCATTTGGCACTACGATTATGAACACAGGTCTGCAGAATATGGCGCTACGAGCTTATAAACGAGGGGAATACGGTTTCTTGTCATTTCCGTTTACATTCACCAAGTCAGTGTTTTTTTTTTTATTTCCTAATGGGTCGGTTCTTTCCCTTTCTGCATGCGCTACTTCCTTTCGGCAGACTGTGAATGGTCAGGACGGAAGCCCATCCACGTGGCCGGGAGACTGAAAAGTACCTTGCAAGGTCTTAGAATTCCTTGCCATTTTCGAGACTCTTGGTTTTTATGCTACTTTAGTCTCCAAAAGTTAGCTAAAAAATTTGGAAATATCTTTTTTGGCAGTGGGGAGGGAGGAATATCATGACTCGCTCTGCCCCCCTCCCCTTATTTAGATTGCTACTACAATAGCCTTTAGCTAGGGAACGACTTTCGCATCTTGTACGTGGAATTGTAAACTTTTACAGATATCACATCAGATTCAGTCGCTTTTTCTGTGTTGAGCAATTTCTTATCTCGCGCTCATTTATCTCGAAATGTCTCTTTGATTCCGATTTCTCAGAAAAAACAGTTTCAGAAAACGGAATTTAGTATTTATCCTTCTCTCTGTCATAATTTCGGAGCCAGTATGGTCACTGAGTGACTAGATAGATGACTTTGATACGTTTTCTGAGTTAACGAAAGATCAAACAACGTATTGGGGATTTCTGTCAGACTGGTGGATAAAATGTTACTTTAGAAGTCACTGAACGCTTAACAAATGCCTCTCTGTGCGCTCATTAGTACAGCGTTTCTTTGGTTGCACGAGGTCGTAACCTGGATTTTGTCAAGGGGAATTTGTATATAAAGTTTCGTTTCGGGAGGCCGTCAAACAAATAGTATCCGGTCTATAAAATTAAGTAAGAAAAGCTTTTCTTGAGAAGCTATAACAATATTCTCAACTCTGAGAAATACCCGAAAGAACAACTAAATATTTCTTTACTTGGGAATATGATTTTGCCATTTGAGCTACTGATGGCAGAATGTTGAGCAGAAGTTACAAAGAAATGTGACCATCAGTGTTTGGGTTATATTTTTTTGATCAACGCGATTTTCGGGCGAAACATGCAAATCCAAGTGTATTCTTAGCACATTTTAATTAAATGTTCGCGTGACAGTAATTTCCGTTCCGCTGCCTTGAAATACTGAAATACTACAACCCCAATGCTCTAATGGTCTCCAAATAACGACTCCAGTGCTAACGTTAAATTGATATATATAGGTAATTCGGCTATTATAGCAGTGGACGAATCAAAATAGGTTTTCCTCTTCGTTCTTGTTACGAACTTATCCGTAATTAGAAGCTATCCCAACAGCACAAAAGCAGTAAATGGCAATACTTAGATTAAATTCAACTGCAAATAAGAACTGGACTGATTAACTAAACAACAATTGCCGCTAGTAAGGCTATCAATGTACAGCAGTTTGTCTTGGCTGAAGTAGGGGTGGAAGATATCCGATAATGCTATCGATATATCGAGAGTTTAAATCTATCTTGCTCTTGTTTACTACTGATAGTGCCTATCCCTTTTTCGTCGTATGATTGAAAGCCAAAATATCCTACAACTGCACTCCACAGCAACTAGGTCGTGCATAATTTCATTTAGGTGGTGGGGGCGGGGTTTTCCGGACCCCCACTGACCCTTCTGTAGTGAAGTTCCCTTTGCTTTTGTAGCAGTTTTGAACCATAAGAAATCTTTCCCATCCCTCTCAACCTTGTTCGTCACTAACACGTAGCTTACATCGCTTTTTAATTATATCGGTTTGAGCTCCATGTCTTCGTTCACACACTAAAATTTCACACACTAAAATCTGATGTTGACTGCTCAGGTACGCTATAGTTTGTTTCCTGACACTCTTGCCAAGCAAGTATATTTTCCTTGTTGACTTTTAACATTCCTTGTAACACTTCTAGTTGCTGATGCTGTAGTAGCAGTATGGTCATTTGTTCCCTTCTCTATGTTAACTGATCAGAAACGTTCGGAGGTCTAATTGGCCTTTAGAGATACTCAGTTCAACAGAAGAAAATATAGACCTAATATTGCCGGTAGTTAACTGCAGGACCATTCAGGGGAAGGTACCAAAATTACTCTCATTGACGATAACAAAATTCCAATGAAGCCAGAAATACGAGAGTTGGAACTTAAATAGTGGGAACTATTTATTCAAAACCGATACAAAAGAGTTACATGTTTGCACCTGTTACTGTCCTTCGAAGTAGTCACCAGCGTTGTGTAGAACCCGTTGCCAGCGATGTGGAAGGCGTAGTATACCGTTAGCAGAACCTGTTCTGTTGATGGTGCGAATGGAGCGGTCTAAAGTTATGGCGATTCTCGTCAACGACTCTGATGGTGCTATCCTAACGCTTTACGTTCCTCCCAGGCAGACCGTCAATGCACAGTATTACTGTTCGTTTTTGGAGCATCACCTGCGACCAGCTTTGCGAAAGAAGCGGCTACACTTCCTGCGCAACCCACCCATTATTTTGCGCCGGCGCTTAAAGCGCAAACTTTGGCTGCTCTGTTTGGTCGGTGGGACTGGGTAGTACTGTATCATCCAGCACACTCCCCGGACATAAGTCCTTGTGACTTTGATTTGATTCCGAAGATGAAGGAACCATTTCATGGCATTCGCTTCACAACTGTTCCAGAGATTCGACAGTCAGTAGACCGCTAGATTCGAACCATCAACAGAACAGGCTCTGCTAACGGTATACTACGCCTTCCACATCGCTGGCAACGGGTGATACACAACGCTGGTGACTACTTTGAAGGACAGTAACAGGTGCAAACATGTAACTCTTTTGTATCGGTTGTAAATAAATAGTTGCCACTATTTGAGTTCCAACCCTCGTAAATGCCAGTGTAATGTTAAATGCTGACTGGGACGTATACTGTAAGAATAGCCTGAACATGGTGACTTTACAAGTGCGTTCTGCTACACCATGCGTGGGAAGCGATCAATTTGAGTGTCGCAAGCGTGTGATCTCTTCCAATAAACTTCCAAATGCCAATTCGCGTAAGGCAGAACAGTATTCACATGCATATATTTTACACCCACTCCGTCTCTACTTAAATCAAATCGAAGTCTGCAGACTTCGATTTCACATAAACATAGACACAAATGCAAAGAAAAATTCAGAGTTATGCTCTGATGAGTCAAAACATTAAGATCACTGCCCAGCGCGAGACTCAGTGCCGCCTGGTGACGTTTCGGGCACGTGAGGCGACAAGGAAAGTATACACTGAGGTGTCAAAAGTCATGGGATACCCACCTAATATCGTTGGAATCCCCTGTAGAAATAATAAGCTATGCTGCCTCTATAGCCGTCCTAAATTCCAAAAGTGTTGACGGTGCAGGATTTTGTGCACGAGCTTACCTCCAGATTATGTCACATGGATGGTGAAGGGGATTCATGTCAGGCGATCTTGGTGGCCAAACCATTCTCTCGAGCTGTTAAGAATGTTCTTCAAACTAATCGCGAACAACTGTGGCCCAATGACATGGCGCATTGCCATCTATAAAAATTCCATCGTCATTTGGGGTACATGAAGTCCATGAATGGCTGCAATTGGTCTCCAGGTAGCCGAATCTAACAATTTCTAGTCAGTAATCGGTTCTGTTGGACCAGAGGACCCACACCGATCCATGTAAACACAGCCCACACCTTATGGAGCCACCACCTCACCCCAGGAGAGGCGCTACAGGCGATGTCTTGTTGTTAACAGAGGCACTCGCGACGGTCGTCTGTTGCCACAGCCCATTAACGCCAAATTTCGCCACACTGCCTAACGGATATGTTAGTCGTACGTTCCACATTGATTTCCGCTGTTATTTCGAGCAGTGTTGCTTGTCTGTTAGGACCGACAACTTCACAAACGCCACTGCTCTTGGTCGTTAGGTGTAGGCCGTCGCAGGTTCGAATTCTGCCTCGGGCATGGATGTGTGTGATGTCTTTAGGTTAGTTAGGTTTAACAAGTTCTAAGTTCTAGGACACTGATGACCTCAGAAGTTAAGTCCCGTAGTGCTCAGAGCCATTTGAACCATTTTTTGTAGGCCGTCGATCATTGCGTTGTCTGCGGTGAGAAGCAATGCCTTAAATTTGGTACTCTCCGCACACTCTTGTCACTGTGGATCTAAGGATATTGAATTCCCTAACGATTTCCGAAATGGAACATCCCATACGTCTAGCTCCAACTACAATTCCGCGTTCAAAGTCTGTTAATTTCCATCGTTCGGCCATAATCATGGAAATATTTTAACATGAATCACTTGAGTACAAATGACAGCTCCATCAACGCACTGCCCTTTAATACCTTGAGTACGCGATAATTCCGCCATCTGTACATGTGCGAATCACTATCCCACGACTTTCGTCACCACAATGTTTAAGCGGAGCAGAGGAGACTGAGGACTAATTCTAGCAACGCTACGAGGCGGAAATAGCGAAATCCATGACATAAATGATTTTAACGGCAAGCACATTGTCATGGCCCTGCAACTGTGAACGATCATCTCGAAACTGCGAAGCTGGTCGGCCATTCGCGCTACTGTTATGAACATCTACGAATATGTGGCTGAACGACGGCGAAACTACGAGTAGGCGACAATCCGTTGGACGTTCACGGCCGTCACGCCTCAAAACAGGACGTGGAGGTCAGATGTTTGCCCGCTGTGAAAAACAGGATGGGCGGCCGTCAGTGGGGAGACGGGACGACAGAGTACAATGCTGGTGCAGGCATAAGTGTTTTGGGGCACACCGTGTGCGCATATTGTTGAACTTGGGGCTCCACAGCAGACGACACCTACGTGTTCCCATGTCGGCCCGAAGATATCCTCAGTAACGACTGTAATGTGCACGAGACCATCGCAATTGGACTGTGATCAATGGAAACGTATCGAGTAGTTGGATGAGCCACGTTCCATGTTACACCAGGTCGATAATTCTGTACGTATACGCCATCATCCAGGCTAACGGCTTCTCAAAACATGCTCCACGTCACGCACACAGACCATTGGAGCCACTGTTATGCTGTGAGGGACAACCACCTGGGCTTCCTTAGGACCTGTGGTAGTAATCGAAAGAACCATGACAGCTGTGGACTACGTAAACACTAATGCGGCCAGCTGCATCCCTTCATGATTAATGTCTTCCTGGACGATGATGTCATCTTCCTGCAAGATAACTGTCTGTGTCACAAGGCCAGAATCGTGCTACATGCTTTGAGGAACATGATAATGAACTCACGTTGATGTCTTGCCACCAAATTCGCTTGGCCTGAACGCGATGGGATCATCTGGGAAACTATCAGACGCCAGAATGAAATGTTTCGTCTTTTGACAGGGATCTGATACTTAACTTGAGTTACCTGCTTCGTATAGTTGATTTTGTCGCTGTTGTAGAAAAAAATAAGTTTGAAGTCTAGGTATAACAAAGACAGATCAAGTGGGCAGTAATGGCCGCATTAATACGTGCTACATCTGATTATGAGTTTCAACGTTGTTTATTTCTGCATTGAAGTCATGTCAGCAGTAAGACAAGCCACAGTGCAACTATACAATGTTGTCACAGTGTGTGCCTTCAAGAATTGGCCAAATAATGACAAATGAAATCGGCACAGAGGCCATTTCGAGATTATGAGCAAAACTAGGTCCACCAACAGTGGGTACGCATGAGCCTTATATACACTGAAGAGCAAAGAAACTGGTACACCTGCCTAGTATCGTGTAGGGACCCCGCGATCATGCAGAAATGCCACAACACGACACATTTCAGTAATAACCATCTTTGGAAATTATCCTGGTGGATAGGATAATTTCAATTACAGAGTAAGACTCACATTTTAATTTGATTCTGTTCTCGACTTTCAAGTAACAGCGGATGTATAATGGGCATTGAAAAAGAAATGAGCCGGTAGCATAATTACAGAAACACACAAGGCGGTGAAAGGCTGTCTCATAAGATTCCCAGGGCTGCAATATTAAGCAGTTCTGCACATACAGCTGGACGTCGTCGTCTGAGGTGAATCGTTTGCGCCTCAGAGCCTTTTTAAGGGGACCAAAAATGGCGTAATCACATGGAGAGAGGTCCGGACTGTATGGAGGGTGGCCTAGAACCTTCCATTTGAATTTCTGCTGGAGTGCCACGACTGTGTTGGCCGTATGAAGCTTTGCATTGTCATGGAGCAGAATGACCCCATGGGTGAGTCTGCCTGGTCGTTTTGATTTGGTCACTTGGCAAAGGGTGGGCATTCACTGTTGTCCCGTGCTGCAGGAAGGGAATCAGAAGGAATGAATTATTGGTCCCCTTAAAAAGGCTCTGAGGGGCAAACGATTCACATCGAGCGACGACGTCCAGCTGTACGTATGGAACTGGTTAACATTGCAGCCCCAGGAATTTTATGAGACACCCATGTGTCACAGTGGGACAAGTGTCTCAACAGCCGGGGTCAATACTTCTAACATACAGGTACCGTTTTCTGTAATTATGCCTCCAGCTTGTTCCTTTTTGAACGCCCCTCATAAAAAACATAAACATGTTTAGTGATTTTAAGAAAATGGTATGGTTTCAAGGCCGATGATCTTGCCGTAGTGGTAACAACAATTCTCATCAGATCACAAAGTTAAGCACTGTCGGGCTGGGCTAGCACTCGGATGGGCGACCATCTGGTCTGCCGAGCACTGTTGGCAAGCAGGGTGCACTCAGCTCTTGTGAGGCAAACTGAGGAACTACTTCATTGAGAAGTAGCGGCTCTGGTCTCATAAACTGACATACGGCCAGGAAAGCGGTGTGCTGACCACATGTCCCTCCATATCTGTATCCAGTGACGCCTATGGGCCGAGGATGACACGGCGGCCAGTCGATACTGTTGGGCCTTCCAAGGCCTGTTCGAACGGAGGTGGGGGGGGGGGGGAGGTTTATGGTTTCAAACATTCCTACCAATTACAGTGTCTACTTGAGGAACAGGAATACACTGCACAGGTTGTAAGGCATCCAGATTTTACGGACTTTACTTGAGCTTGATCCATAACAACAGTATGATACAGTATGTGATCCTCAAAAAATAATAAAATAATAATTATATTATACCAACAAAAGGCAACTGCAGTTAGTCTCTTGTACTGAAAACTAACAAAACAACATCTACCAATATATGGATAGGGGCATGAATAAACAAGTTAAAGTGAAACGCATTTTGAGGACCAACCAAGCATGTGGTTAATGACATCGGAGAACCCCATTTAGCAAGAGAATGGAGAGCTACAGCGCAGAAAGGGATAAGGCCAGAACAATACAATATTCCTTTTAACGTAAATACGGCCAGGACCGAGGGTAAGTGGCTGCAACCCAGCAAGAAAAATAAAATTCAACTCTTGCGAAACGGTGATTGGCTGAAGCCGTACTGGGCGACGCAAATGCGACACAGTGGGGAGACCCTCATTATATAAAAGCATTTTGAGAACTAAAATCTTGTAGATCTCTCTCGTCTCACGGCAGACCGCACAAGTGTGTGGAAAACTGCGAGGGCGATGAGAGCTTTGCTATCTGTGAAGTGAGGGCGATATGCTTCACATACCATGGTGACAGGTAGCTAAGAGGTAGATAATTATTCCTGTGGGAATTTTTGCAGGTATGGAAATTGTGCACGTCGCTCCAACCCTCAGCAAGTGTGCAATAGCCATTATTTCAACTAGGGAAAGATTACTGTTCTACAGAAAGCAGGAAAGTTGAGACTGAGTGAATTGAGTCAAGGCCAGAGTAGGGAATTAGCGTTTCAGATCCAGCACGGGGACAATGCTGTTTTGGATACCGCTTAGTAAAGTACCATCGCACATTAGGCCACAGTAAATGTTGAGTCTAGATTTTGCTCACTCCAACTTGTGTTCACTTTGACCATTGGATATCAAAAGCTTGGATACTAACCTACCCTCACGTTGCGTACATGAGAGTTTTTCATTGGTTCAAAAAGTAAATTTATTCTCCACCAGCTCAGTGCATTGACCAGCTATGACAATGTAGATGCAAATGAGTTGATGAAGATTTTTAATCATTCTTTCCTGTGATAAAAAATTTTTGTATGTAGAGATAACGATTTTAATAATCATCAAGTCAGTGTGTCCAAGAGGTAAACATTTTGTTATTGAGTGTCAAAAGTAATAGAACATGATTGTTGTGTAGCACTTGATCCCTGAAAGCACAGTTGATAAATTATATGTAGAATAAGAAAGGGAATAGCTGTTTTGCCTTTCTAGAATAGACCCCAAACTATCACCTTTATTAATTCATGCATTCTATTTACGTGACAGCAGCATTTTAATGATTTTTGTTACGATCTGCACCTGATATTAGCTGCCTTACACTTACTTAATGTAGAATTTGACGACTCCCCAGAATCTAAGTGTGAAATATTTTCACACTTAAAGAATACTTGCGAGGCTCTAAAATCCAAATTAAACACGATTACGCAGATGTGTGATGAGGAGACAAACTTAAAGGAAGTAGCAAGGTGTGAAAATGAGGATTTAAAATCTAGGTTGGTTGCTTTAGAAGCTGATCTAGAGGCAGCAAGACTAAAGTTGGACAATTTAGAAAAGGGAAGTGTTTCTCCCCAAACTCTCGATGAAGACCATCAAATGTTAATGGAAAATGACGCAACTATCGATATTCATAAACATCCAGTTGTGACGAAATAAACACACATACATCGGATAAATTACGAAGTAATTGAGGGCATATTAATGGAGGAAGTCGAAGAGAGACTACTTCAGAGATAAGTCCGATACTTCGTGTTAACAGTCAAGAATATTGTCGTTAACGCAATCGTAGATAGTGGGAGTGCGTTAACAGCGATATCATAGCCATAATTCAGTCGTTGCAATGGTGACAATGACTTATTCGAGCAGAACAAAGATCCAGAGGTGTTAAAAAAGGGTCAAACATAAGTGGAGAGACAAGAACTCGGTTGACATTTGTCAGCATTATTTGCTGAGGAATGACGTGCTGTTCTACAGACACTTTGGATAGGAATTCTTGCAGTGGTCATATGGCAACTACCCGTGAATACTGAGATATAAATGGATCACAGATGATACAGCAAAAGAATGTAGATATGTTTCAAGTAGCAGCAGATCTCAAGAGGCAGACAGGACGAGCTACAAACTTGTAAATTATTCTGTCTTATTCTGCTGTGTAAGTCGTGTGACCTTGAAGCGGACTTAGCCGCCGAGCGAGGCTGCCGGGCAACACGGGCCCTAGTATTACTAGGCCCGTGTTGCTGGAAAATCAAGATTGCGCAACACTGATAAGGCGCGCTGGCTCTGTGCGCGCGAGTGGGGGCCGGAAGTTCTGACGTCATGGTGCTTGATAACTGTGTCTAGAGGCAGCAGCAAGTTCATTCGACTCTGTATGTACAGAACAGGGAATCAGTGATCATAAGGCCGTTGCAGCATCCCTGAATATGGAAGTTAATAAGAATATAAAAAAAGGGAGGAAGGTTTATCTGTTTAGCAAGAGTAATAGAAGGCAGATTTCAGACTATCTAACAGATCAAAACGAAAATTTCTGTTCCGACACTGACAATGTTGAATGCTTATGGAAAAAGTTCAAGGCAATCGTAAAATGCGATTTAGACAGGAACGTGCCGAGTAAAACTGTGAGGGACGGGAAAAACCCACCGTGGTACAACAACAAAGTTAGGAAACTACTGCGAAAGCGAAGAGAGCTCCACTCCAAGTTTAAACGCAGCCAAAACCTCTCAGACAAACAGAAGCTAAACGATCTCAAAGTTAGCGTAAGGAGGGCTGTGCGTGAAGCGTTCAGTGAATTCGAAAGTAAAATTCTATGTACCGACTTGACAGAAAATCCTAGGAAGTTCTGGTCTTACGTTAAATCAGTAAGTGGCTCGAAACAGCATATCCAGACACTACGGGATGATGATGGCATTGAAACAGAGGATGACACGCGTAAAGCTGAAATACTAAACACCTTTTTCCAAAGCTGTTTCACAGAGGAAGACCGCACTGCAGTTCCTTCTCTAAATCCTCGCACAAACGAAAAAATGGCTCACATCGAAATAAGTGTCCAAGGAATAGAAAAGCAACTGGAATCACTCAATAGAGGAAAGTCCACTGGACCTGACGAGATACCAATTCGATTCTACACAGAGTACGCGAAAGAACTTGCCCCCCTTCTAACAGCCGTGTACCGCAAGTCTCTAGAGGAACGGAGGTTTCCAAATGATTGGAAAAGAGCACAGATAGTCCCAGTCTTCAAGAAGGGTCGTCGAGCAGATGCGCAAAACTATAGACCTATATCTCTGACGTCGATCTGTTGTAGAATTTTAGAACATGTTTTTTGCTCGAGTATCATGTCGTTTTTGGAAACCCAGAATCTACTATGTAGAAATCAACATGGATTCCGGAAACAGCGATCGTGTGAGACCCAACTCGCCTTATTTGTTCATGAGACCCAGAAAATATTAGATACAGGCTCCCAGGTAGATGCTATTTTTCTTGACTTCCGGAAGGCGTTCGATACAGTTCCGCACTGTCGCCTGATAAACAAAGTAAGAGCCTACGGAATATCAGACCAGCTGTGTGGCTGGATTGAAGAGTTTTTAGCAAACAGAACACAGCATGTTGTTATCAATGGAGAGACGTCTACAGACGTTAAAGTAACCTCTGGCGTGCCACAGGGGAGTGTTATGGGACCATTGCTTTTCACAATATATATAAATGACCTAGTAGATAGTGTCGGAAGTTCCATGCGGCTTTTCGCGGATGATGCTGTAGTATACAGAGAAGTTGCAGCATTAGAAAATTGTAGCGAAATGCAGGAAGATCTGCAGCGGATAGGCACTTGGTGCAGGGAGTGGCAACTGACCCTTAACATAGACAAATGTAATGTATTGCGAATACATAGAAAGAAGGATCCTTTACTGTATGATTATATGATAGCGGAACAAACACTGGTAGCAGTTACTTCTGTAAAATATCTGGGAGTATGCGTGCGGAACGATTTGAAGTGGAATGATCATATAAAATTAATTGTTGGTAAGGCGGGTACCAGGTTGAGATTCATTGGGAGAGTGCTTGGAAAATGTAGTCCATCAACAAAGGAGGTGGCTTACAAAACACTCGTTCGACCTATACTTGAGTATTGCTCATCAGTGTGGGATCCGTACCAGATCGGTTTGACGGAGGAGATAGAGAAGATCCAAAGAAGAGCGGCGCGTTTCGTCACAGGGTTATTTGGTAACCGTGATAGCGTTACGGAGATGTTTAATAAACTCAAGTGGCAGACTCTGCAAGAGAGGCGCTCTGCATCGCGGTGTAGCTTGCTCGCCAGGTTTCGAGAGGGTGCGTTTCTGGATGAGGTATCGAATATATTGCTTCCCCCTACTTATACCTCCCGAGGAGATCACGAATGTAAAATTAGAGAGATTAGAGCGCGCACGGAGGCTTTCAGACAGTCGTTCTTCCCGCGAACCATACGCGACTGGAACAGGAAAGGGAGGTAATGACAGTGGCACGTAAAGTGCCCTCCGCCACACACCGTTGGGTGGCTTGCGGAGTATAAATGTAGATGTAGATGTAGATGTAGAAATATAAGAGCAATAATACTAATCATTTGAATCATCAAAGTGAGACGTCTACAGACGTACTAATTAACTAACCTACACATCATAAATCCATGCTCATTCAAGAAGTAAAGGAACCGTTGTAAAATGAAGTAACTTGATGTGTAAATGAGATAATTCTTCTGCAAAGCACTGGAAAAAAAAACTGTTTAAACATTCATTTTGTATTATTCACGTAAATATTCAAATGTAAAGCTCACTGTAAAGAAACTTGTAAGTAGTAGCATTAAGCAAAAGTCATTGTAAAGAAATGAAACAAAGAAGACACAAACAATGTCACTGCAGTTGTCTGGGGAAGGAAGCCAAACTGAGAATAGAACCAGAAAGTCGGCGGGAAGCTACGGTTAGAGTGTGAGAGTTTATACAATTGCACAATATGACACTGGCGACAATGCGGAGACCGAAGTAAGGAATTCACTGTCTCAAGTTTCACATTAGTGCGGAGACCGAGCCATGTGTATTTTGAAGAATATTGTCCCACACCTCACCCCAACAGCGAGAGGATGGGAAAACCCAGCATCAGCGAGGGACAAAAGACGGGAGGAAGTCGAAGCGACCCCGTTAGCGCCAACGCACAATAGCGGCGACACACAATAGCAAACCGTTGGTAACAGCTCCTTAGTACAACCGCCTGGAAAAATAAACTCAGAATATTTCTCTCAGTGCCAGATGGAGAAGCTGATAACTGAAAACAGATATATCACTTGAGAAATTATCTATTCAGACTTGACCATATCTCATAACGACATAACTGGTAGTCCTTCCGAATAACTTTCGCTGAATAACATATCGTATCCCTATGTTAGAATAAAATAACTGCCATGGTTTTGTTGAATATCGCTTTTTGTTGATTCTGCAAAATCTCATACTGGTTTAAGGTATAGGATTTACAAAGGAATCTTCTTGTCTTCTGCCCTCATCTTGGGACTCTTTCTTCTCTTCGTTACTTGCTGTGTCTTCATGTCTTCTTTCCTGGAACACAATATAATTCAACATAAACGGTATCTCTTGGTGCAATGGGTATTCCGAATTGTTACGTACTTACCACTTTGATTTGCAACAGACGTAGTGACGTGTTAGATGTGCATCGGAATAAGTCAATTTGCCGTAATCGACCTTCGTGACAGGTTATGGATGCAAATCTTAACGAAAAAACTGTAAATAAGAAAGACGTTTACTACTTAATGCGAATGTTCTCTGTAGGACTTTTTAGTCTGTAGTCATTGTTAGATTATACAGGATGTCTCAAGTTGAATGGCCATTATTCAGGGATATGACGTAAACGATTATTCGAAGCAAGAAGGTCTTGTAAACAAGGACCTTAAGAGCTACGAGAACTTCTTCACTTTCGATATTGTGAAACAAATATCTTCCACTGTAAGCTCTCTGCTTTCCATATTTTGGGAGTACGTTATGTGGACCAAAACAAGAAAAAATTGTGTAGTAAACATGGGCTCTAAAATTACTTTTAAGAACTGTGAGACCTTGTTCAGTAGAAGAGATGTGCTTTACAGTGATGAAAATGGACAAGTGCTCGTAACTCTTACGGTTTACTTACAGTTTAGAGTCGATATTTACCACACTTTTTGTTGTTTTGGTCCATACTACCACCTCTCAAAATACGGAATGCAAAGAGCTTGCAGTAGCAGTGATTTGTTTCACAGTATCGAAAATGAGGAAACGTTCATACCTCTTAAGGCTAGCGTCTTAGTACCGATGTTTAGTAGACCTTTCTGCTTCGAATGATGGTTCATGTCATATTCCTGAATTTTGTCCATACCTACAGGGACACTATGTATTTAGCGTTGGAAAATTTAGAGGAAGCTGTATGATGTATTCGAAATGGCTTAACTCTCACAAAATCGAAGGCTTTAAATCTGGCACTAAATCATATATCAGTTGACAAGTCTCACAAATTAGAGCACGTAAACCTATTTATGTACTGAAACTTTCTGTACAAAAACTTTTTCATCTGAATGTCAGTCTTGGTTACTTCATACAGATTTATTTGAGAATAATTGGAATTTTATAACAAAGTCGACAAGAAATAATAAAATGACTTTAAAAATAATTGTGAATGCATGTTAAATAAAGTTTCCGCTCGAGATATAATTAAGATTCCGACCACCTATTATTTCTTTTTAATCACAAACCCGGAATGTCCCTAATTTGTATGTCTTAAGCCATATAAATCAAAGCCTGTTTCATCGACACTGTTTACATTTAAATACAATTCCAATAGATCGCAGGAGACCCCATACAAAAAACGTTAATATGATGATTACTGCTTGGTTCAAAATAATTCAGCCTTTAGGTTCTCTGGTACTAAAAGACTATGGGCACTAGACATTTTACGTATTCGGAACCAGCTCAGGGAAGAAAATGAAATACAGGCAATCAAACTTCCTCGACATGTTAAATAATTTTATTGTTAATTTCAATAATGATTGTCGCCTTACAAAAGACATATGTGTTAAAGATATTAATCTCTTTCTTATTCTTAGTCGATGAATCATTTTAACGAATGGGTTTATATTAATTCCCTCTCGTTCAACTATTGGAAAAATTATTCAACCTGCTGACCGTTAGGTATCTCTCACGTCGCAAACACAGCAAAGAATTCTATTTTTATGGGAATGAAAATGGATTGTTATGCGGGGGAAAGAATAAAACAAAGTGGCAGTGCTTTTTCTTATCTTACCAGTTAACTGTGTATATCGTAAAATGCTACGATATTTCCAACATAAAGTACTAAAATTGCTGTTAGATATGCATTCAAATGTACTCGCCATCAAACGAAAAACAGCAAAGCGAAAATGTAATGAACCATTAGGAACAAATAGATACACATCGCAATTAAAAGGTATAGGAACCGATAAAATGTTGTGGAGCTTCCTTAAAATCTGCATACTCTCTAATATCAGAGCGGTTCATTAAAACGTGGCGCAAATGTGTTTGTTGTCACAAGAACTCCGTCATGTTTAATGAGATAATTAAAGTTTTTAATTTGAGTTAATCTGGGTACGATTAGTGTCAAAGTTGAGTATAAAAGTAACATCGTCTACCCATAAGAAGATCATACGATGGACAACCATCAAGTTGTAATTATCGCCTCGAATAAATAATCTTACGTAATTAATTTCTTGTTTGTTTGCAGGTACTGTTTCTCCACGATAAGAAGAACCTTTCTACTGGTGCTGTCACAGTCTAACTTTAGACTGAGGTGCTGTCAGTAGCGGCAAAGTGGACACTAATTGCAAGATATTCGTTGTCTGCGAGCGCTGAAAACACTTATTTATTTATTTACACGTCAAGTTCCGTAGGACCAAACTGAGGAGCAAATCTCCAAGGCCATGGAACGTATCAGTACATGAAATTACAACATAAAAGTAATAACAGATAAAAATAAATGTTTATGAACCTGAAAAAAGTCAGTCCATAAGTTTAAGTAAACGCAAGCAATAATACAACAAGAATCAGCTTAATTTTTCAAGGAAATCCTCGACAGAGTAGAAGGACTGACCCATGAGGAAACTCTGCAGTTTCGATTTGAAAGCGCGTGGATTACTTCTAAGATATACTTGAAAAAAGAGACAGCATTGGTCGTATATTTTTTACTATTGCAAAATCGATTTTCTGTCACTGAGTGAAAAATAGTAAAAAATATACGACCAATGCTGTCTCTTTTTTCAAGTATACCTGTTATCTGGTCGTAGTGCACAAGACAACATGGAGTCGCCAATCAATTACTTCTAAGATTTTGAATTCGAGTGGTAGCTTATTGAAAATGAATGCAGCAGTGTACTGCACACCTTTCTGTTCAAGATATAAGGAAGTCCGATCCAAATGCAAGTTTGATTTCTGCTGAGTATTAACTGATTGAAAGCTGCTTATTCTTGGGACAGTAAGGAATATATATATTGAGAGGCCAATGTCAAAATACCCAGACTCGTGAACAGGGGTCGACAAGAGGTTCGTGAACTTACACCACTTATTACCCGAATCGACCGTTTCTGAGCCAAAAATATCCTTTTAGAATCGGAAGAGTTACCCCAAAATATAATACCACACGACATACGCGAATGAAAATAAGCAAAGCAGACTAATTTCCGATTCGCACTATCACTCATTTCAGATACCGTTCGAATAGGAAAAATGACAGCATTAAGTCTTTGAACAAGATCCTGAACGTGAGATTTCCACGACAGTTTGCTATCTACCTGAACTCCGAGAAATTTGATCTGTTCAGTTTCACTAGTCATATGCCCATTCTGTGAAATTAAAACGTCAGATTTTGTGGAATAGTGTGTTATAAACTGTAAAGAGTAAGTCTTGCTGTGATTTAGCGTTAGTTTATTTTCTACAAATCAAGAACTTACTATTTGAAACCGAGCCAATGTTGCACACAACATCCTTTACTATCAAGCTAGTGTCGTCAGCAAACAGAAATATTTTAGAGTTAACCGTAATACTAGAGGGCATATCATTTATATAAATAAGGAACAGGAGTGGTCCCAACACTGATCCCTGGGTCACTCCCCACTTGACCATACCCCACTCAGACCCCACATCACAGCCATTCTTAACATTGTAAATAATGACCTTTTGCTATCTGTTGCTAAAGTAAGAGGTGAACCAATTGTGAGCTACTCCCCATATTCCGTAATGGCCCAACTTCTGGAGGAATATTTTGTGATCAACACAATCAAATGCCTTAGTTAAATCAAAAAATACGCCTAGCGTTCGAAACCTTTTGTTTAACCTATCCAGTACCTCACAGAGAAAAGATAATCAGTTGTTAAACGACTTCTAAAGCCGAACTGTACATCTGATAGCAAATCGTGTGGTATAAAATAATTAATTATCCTTACATACACAGCCTTTTCAATAACCTTAGAAACACTGGTGGCGTAGAAATAGGTCTAAAATTATCTACATTATCCCTTTCTCCCTTTTTATAAAGTGGGGTTGCTGCTGAGTACTTTAATCGTTCAGAAAACTGATTATTCCTAAAGGAAAATTTACAAATATGGCTAAATACAGGGCTAACATGTGCAGCACAGTATTGTAATATTCTGCTAGGCACTCCATCATAACCATGAGAGTCCTTAGGCTTCAGTGATTTAATTATTGACTCAATCTCCCCCTTGTCTGTGTCACGGGTATTTCAGACATCAATTTCGGAAAGGCACTTGCCAAGAAAGTTATATGTTCCGTGTAGAAACTAAATTTTTATTTAATTCATCAGCAATGCCGAGAAAATGATTGTTAAATACTGTACATATATCTGATTTATCAGTAACAGAAATATTTTTACTGCGAACTGACTTTATATCGTCGACCTTGTGCTGCTGACCAGACACCTCCTTCACAACAGACCACATGGTTTTAATTTTATTCTGTGAATTAGCTATTCTATTTGCATACCACATACTCTTTGCCTTTCTAATAACATTTTTAAGCACCTTACAATACTGTTTGTAATGAGCTACTGTAGCTTGATTGTGATTACTTCCAACATTTTGATATAATTCCTGCTTTGTTCTACAAGATATCCTTATCCCACTAGTCAGCCACCTGGGCTGCCTATTACTGCTGGTAACCCGTTTAGAACGTTCTAATGGAAAACAACTCTCAAAGAGCGGTGTCCTCTTCTTTAGCATAAAACATAGATAAAATGATGACAGCACTGCGCAAATGAGTCGGCGCTACACTCTCCTCACGTCTCCTCTCGCAAGTCTTCATTCAGGGACAAGCCACATCTCGTCACGGTCACGACGGGTGTCACTCGAATACGGGTCTTCTTTTGAGTCATCAATCTTCTGACTGGTTTGATGTGGCCCGCCGGGGCCGGCCGCGGTGGTCAAGCGATTCTAGGCGCTTGAGTCCGGAACAGCGCGACTGCTACGGTCGCAGGTTCGAATCCTGCCTCGGGCATGGATGTGTGTGATGTCCTTAGGTTAGTTAGGTTTAAGTAGTTCTAAGTTCTAGGGGACTGATGACCTAAGATGTTAAGTCCCATAGTGCTCAGAGCCATTTGAACCATTTTGATGTGGCCCGCCACGAATTCCTCTCCTGTGCCAACCTTTTCATCTCAGGGTAGCACTTGAAACTTACGTCCTCAGTTAATTGCTGGATGTATCCTAGTCTCTGACTTCTTCTATAGTTTTTATCCTCTACAGCTTCCTCTAGTACCACGGAAGTCATTACCTGATGTCTTAACAGATGTCTTATCATCCTGTGCCTTCTCCTTGTCAGTGTTTTCCATACATTCCTTTCCTCGCCGTTCCTGCAGAGAACCTCCTCATTGCTTACCTTATCAAATTCAAATGGCTCTAAGCACTATGGGACTTAACATCTGAGGTCATCAGTCCCCTAGAGCTACTTAAACCTAACTAACCTAAGGACATCACACACATCTATGCCCGAGGCAAGATTCGAACCTGCGACCGTAGGAGCAGCGCGGTTCCGGACTGAAGCGCCTAGAACCGCTAGGCCACAGCGGCCGGCCCTTACCTTATCAATCTACCCAATTTTCAACATTCTTCTGTAGTACCACATCTCACATGCTTCTATTTTCTTTCTGTTCCAGTTTTCCTATAGTCCATGTTTTACTACCATACAATTCTGTGCTACAAATGCACGCTCTGAGAAATTTCTTCCTCAAATTAATACTTATGTTTGATACTAGTAGACTTCTGCTGTCCAAGAATGTCGTTTATTGCCAGTGTATTCTGCTTTCTATGTCCTCCCTCCTAGGCAGCGGAATCCCTTAACGGCATCTACTTCATGATCACCAATTATGGCGTGAAGTTTTTCACTGTTTTCATTTCTGCTACTTGTCATTTTTTCGTCTTTCTTCGATTTATTCAGTCCATTATTACGACTCATTAGACTGCTCATTCTATTCAACTGGTCCTGTAATTCTTCTTCACTTTCACTGAGAACAGCAATGTCATCAGCATCTTATCATTGATAATCTTTCACCTTGAATTTTAATTGCACTCTTGTACCTTTCTTTTATGTCTGTCATTGGTTCTTCAGCAGATAGACTGAACAGCAAGGGCGAAAGATTACTTCTGTGTCTTACACACATTTTAATCCGTGGTCTTCCACTCTAAATGTTCCCTCTTGGCCCTTGTACATGTCGTATATTAGGTATCCATGCCTACAGCACACCCCTATTTTTCTCAGGATTTAGAACATCTTGCACCATTTATTCTTATCGTGGACAAAAAAATACAGGTCTGAAGATATGGTACACACGGAAAGCCCTGTGGCATAACATTGCAGCATGCCACCAGAGGAGCCATAACGAAATGATGCATCCCACTGATGGAGATGGGCTGTGTCATTCTGTTTTGGTCACAATGTTTTAGTTCAAGAGCGCATCTCGCATGAGATGAATGTTTCTACCATTCAGTGACCTGTACCCAGGTCTGCTCATCGCCAGCAGCCACCACAGTGTTACACAGCAGCTTTGCCAAACCAGTATGCATATCTGGCCAGTACATCAAATCAAATCACTAGCACTGCATGAAAACTGCAAGCTGTAATAACAAATTTCAATGACTGCAATTCTAATTAACTCTACGTCTTTTCCTTTTGGTATGCTGGTCTTGTAATTACAGCAGTCTTGGGGCTTTTAGCTGTTGACGAAGAAGAGCTGTCACTTGGTGGATCTGCATGAGTTGTAAAGATGTTTCTGCTGAAAGCCACAGTTTCAGGCAAGTTGCGAAGGACAGAGCCCTCTGCCGACAGAGCATAGCTTCGGTGAGCGAGGGCGGTCAGCCCGCAATAAAACTTCATTGTGCGCGAAGTGAAAATAATCCCTTTTAGCAAAGATGGAGATCTGAAGGATACGATGGAACACTAGGCTAGTGTGACGTCTCCTGGCAAGACATATACAAAGTCGGTAGAATATAAAAAAAATAATAAAAATAAACATTTATCTGTATTATTATTATTATTATTATTTCATTACTGTATGAACGGTTGTAGATTATGTATAAAAGGAAATAATTTTTCATTTCTTTTGTTTGTGCAATACTTATGTATCTATATTTCACAAATAACGTCTGTGGTCGGCGAGTATATGTATCAACGCAGATAATGAAAAATAATTACAAAGATGCTTATTAAATTGCCTATAAATAGTGGAGGTTAAAACATTACTCTCTCTGTCTTCTTGTAGCCGTTAAAGTTCGTTTGTCCTTTGATAGAGAAAGACGCCATTGGAGGTTGATATTTGTAAAAGATGTGTACTTTCAATTTATGTTGATTATTTGAATATAGAAATTGTTAAAATTATTGCCTGTAATAATTTATTGTTAGCTTGCCCAAAATTTCATTCCACATTATTAGCAGTTTTCGGCATATTAGGAATTTTTCATAACGTAGAGCCGTGCAGCGATCGCGGAAGCCGCTGCAGCGGCAAATTCAAATTAAATTTAATGAAAGCAGTTTTCCCGCAATATAGCGGGCAGAGAATGGTACATTAAAATTATCTCTTTCAGATTCCTGGAGACTGCAGAGGGCAATTGTGGATTTTATTATGTCATTTTCAGGTGGACATGGGTAGCTGCTATTATGTTATCAGTTTCGTAAATAGTTCATGAGTAATAAGGTTTTACTTGTGTGTGATCAAAGACTGCTGTGCAAAACCTGTTCTGGCTAGTAACATAATAATTAAATTTCATTTTTTTAGTTTCATGCTCACATTTTAGTCGTGGCAGTTAATAGTCTTCATATATTTTTAAAAAAATCCGCTGCAGCGTTTACGTTTAGTGAACATAACATACTGCAACTTCCGTACAGGCAATAAGAGTAATTTTCTGTGCATCCAGGAGATGAAAGTAGTGAAAGGCATTTTTAACAAGCCAGATCAGTGTTATATAAAAATAGTTTGCGAATTAAAGATCGTGCGTCCACAGCAGGAAATCTTTCAGTGTTGTGCGTATCCACACATAATAGGTCAAAGTGCATAAACTTAAAATATTTTCAACTGCAGAAACTAATAGTGAAAATCGTATTTTATTTGTCGTGCTCGCAACAATAAGCAATCTAAAACTAATTAAATTATTGTGCTGTGTAAACTGCATATAAAGTAAAAAGGGTGTGCGGTGGGGGTTATGCGACACTAGGATCATGGAACCAGCCGTTAGGTCCAGAGCAGGCCATCTGAATTTTTTTTTTTTTTCAATTTTAGTAATTAGATCTGCGATTGTCTCATAGTACCTAGTTTGTTAGATGGGGAGAGTTCCCGCAAGTGTTTATGTCGACCCCTTCTCATTGGCCGTAACTAGAAATCTGTTACATAGTTGTTGTTGTTGTTGTCTTCAGTCCTGAGACTGGTTTGATGCAGCTCTCCATCTTACTCTATCCTGTGCAAGCTTCTTCATCCCCCCAGTACTTACTGCAACCTACATCCTTCTGAATCTGCTTAGTGTATTCATCTCTTGATCTCCCTCTACGATTTTTACCCTCCACGCTTCCCTCCAATGCTAAATTTGTGATCCCTTGATGCCTCAGAACATGTCCTACCAACCGGTCCCTTCTTCTTGTCAAGTTGTGCCACAAACTCCTCTTCTCCCCAATTCAATTCAATACCTCCTCATTAGCTATGTGATCTACCCATCTAATCTTCAACATTCTTCTGTAGCACCACATTTCGAAAGCTTCTATTCTCTTCTTGTCCAAACTATTTATCGTCCATGTTTCACTTCCATACATGGCTGCACTCCATACAAATACTTTCAGAAACGACTTCCTGACACTTAAATCTATACTCGATGTTAACAAATTTCTCTTCCTTAGAGTAGGGGAGATTTTCTACCTTCTACCCCTTGCCAAGCTAGAAATATACTTCATTGGTTAACAATGGCATAATCTGTAAGAGTAAGGATTTTGCTAGAATGTTCATTAAATTATCATTGATAGGAACTCGCAAGGTATGTTGAAGTTGGCCAGCGAGATTCCGACACTAGCAGAACCTGCTAAGTTTGGTAGAGGAAGAGTAAGAAACCACTTGCTGCGTGGACACCAGAGAGAACGCTTCTTCTTGGGACATCTTAGGACTGTAGAGAGAAATGTCTCCATTTTAGCACAGTACCCTGATGTCGAGGCTGAACTTGCATTCTGACCCACTACTACTGCTGTCGTACATCACTAGAGTGTGCGTGGGATGTATTTGCATCCACTGAGACGAGGAAATGTGAAGTCATTTATCTTGCAACAATGTTTTGTTTTGCTGATCTAATTTTCTCATTGCACGCACCATGCGCTTAGGTGAGTGTGCTGGTGTTTGCTCATGTTTCCCTGGGATCTTTCTTTAGCTCATTACCTTTTCCCGAAATCACTGCTCATATTTGCGTGAGAGTTTTGTATCTTTTCCATCATATATCCACCCATATGTACCAAGGCTATAGTAGGTATTTTCCACCCTTTCTTATTTTAATATTCGGGCATTCATGATTCGGTGGATAAAACAATTCTGATGTCCTTTAGCAATGAATCAGCTTGATACAGTGATTTAGTTCGTTTCGTAGATTGCTGGATCCTGTTATTAATATGTCTGTGTGAACTGTGATACCCAAACTTTTATGCTTAATTTGGCCATGCCTGATAATTTCATTAGATAAGCTGCTGTCCCTTGTTTTCTTTTAATTCACATGATCTTTGGGGACTTTCCTATTAGTGTAGGTCACCGGGAACAGAATCAGTAAGATCTCAGGGGTAAACTAAATTAATGAAACTGAACCTTGCAGTAAACCATTACGTTATCTGAGAGCCACTTCTAGTCATCTCGTATTACTCCTACAGAGTGTGTGATTCCCTTCGTTTTAGGTAAGCGAATTTAATTCATCTGATCAGTATGACAGGGTAAGTCACGGTCCTGAGTCAAATTCGTCTCTCCCTCAATGATGCTATATCCACTTAACTCCGGCTGAAGTGTTCGGAAATAATAGGAGAACACGTCAGTGACAATAAAAATTTGTACTAGGTCTGGAGACATGCCAAGACAGCATAATAGTCAATGTAGGATGTCCTTGTTCTACGCTCGACTGGGCGCACTTTTCATCTCACGATATAGTCAAAGGCGTTCCTCACTGTCAATGTAGGTATACTGCATATAAGTTGGTGAGAATCCCTGGAAAGACATTCTGGGGGAATGGGTCTGGATGTCCAGATTTAGGTTCCACATGGGTTCCCTGGATCGATTAAGGGGAATGCTGGAATGGTTCCATTTGAGTTTGTATAGCTTCTCAAACGACCTAATTGTCTGCTCTACGTCTTTTCCTTTTCGTTTTACTTATTCGTGAAATTTCCTGCTCGAATACTACATACTAAGATTTTGGTAGTTTTCTTCGATATTTATTCTATACGACCCACGTGGCCCTTTGATATCCATCATTTCGATGAAAAGCGACGTTACAACATTACTGCATTTTGTACAACAAAAGCTTTCCTTGTTGTAAAAACATTACATATTGTCAATGGATACTATGTGATCGACTGATTATCTTAATTTGTTTTCTTAAGGCACAATCAAAAAAGCATTTAACAATGCAGTAATCGGTTGTATTGACGAAAGCGTTTTTGTTGACAACGCAACGAAAACGTAAGTTATCGCTTGCAGGAAAGCTATGTCTGATGATACCACTGGCTGGTGAAACCGACTGGTACAGTGTGAAACGCTTTTGTGACTGCGTTGGAAGAAAATAAGAGAAACTCTCCTTGTGAGTAGATTGTTCCAGCACTTAACGTTGTTCAGAAATTCATGTCATGAAAGCGAACAGGACAGCCACCTCTCTGTAAAGTACGGAATTTGTTCATTAGTAGAGGAGCTTTTGAAGCTACTAATGAGAGTCTCTTATTTTCGGCACATAACAATAATGTTTTCAACCTTTTTTGTGCTTTGCGTTCTTATTTAATTCGAGTAAATTTTAATCTTTTAGTAGTACGTAACGGAAACATCCTCTGTTTATGATTACGTATCCATTCGTTCGGGGGTCCTCATAAATTCGCTATAAGCGTTAGCTAAATTGAGAAAAAAAGTTTTCTCCGTCACATGCTCGTTAGCGTGAAGCTTTAGGTGTACAGGCGCCAGAAAATTATTGCTTGCCCTTATCAGATGTGGAACAGTCTGCACGTTAACTGCTTCCGTCGATAAATCCAGTATAAATGATTACATAATAGGGCAGCGTGATTGCCGTGCTCAGAGATAAGAGTTTGTGCGCCGGGCGATCATATCGGCTAATTGCCCAGCGGTCATAGGTCGGCGACCCACGCTCACCGTCCTCTCCCACGGATATCGACATCAGGCAGAAATAGAACCTGGTACCAGCCTACGACGGGTCATGGAAAAGCGCTGTCACACATGCCGTGTCTCATCAAACGACTTGGACACAGCACACAAAGCCACCCATTGCGATAATTTTCGTCATATTGCTGCAAACGTTGGGTATAGCTCAGTTCTTTCGACGTGGAAGGCCTATATGCTAGGAAGAGAGGGTGCCTTAGAGACACAATTTGGCATTGTTGATTTCGAGGTAAATTGTTTGCTTAGCTACAGACACAAGTTGGTATTGTTGATTTGGAGATAAATTATTTGCTCAACTACGAGGGTTATGCCGGAACTACTAGCTCTCTTTTTTTTTTTTTCATAGAAACCTCAACAGACACAGAAAGCAAAGAAACATAGTTAAATAGCACAGGATTTCGGCTACATATTGTTACATCGCCACATAGTCACCACCATTTGAAACGCACTTTTGCAAACGGTGGTGCATGCTGCTCTCTTGAAAACCTGAGCCAGATGGGGCAAACCACTGATACAGCTTTTACGACAGGATCTTAGCCTGTAAAATGTTGTACGCGTAGACTGTCTTTCAAAGTCCCAAAGAAATAAATGTCTAAAGATACTGAAGCATGACTACACAGTGAATGTTCGGTACATCCCAATTTTGAAATGAATTCTATGGTAGCAAAATTGCTGTGAGGCCTGACTTTATCGTGCTGCATAAGGAAGTTTGTCTTTTTCTCTGGCCTGAATCTGGAAATTCTGACTTTCAGCGTAGCGCCAACTTGTAATATTGTGAACTTGTGGCTTTTTGAATTGATAGTTACTTCAGGTTACAAGACATCAAAAAATAAACACACTCTGCCAGTCCCAGAATACTGTGCATATCACTTCACATGTAAATGACTGTGTCTGGAACTGCGTCTTCAGTGCAGAATTCACACGTCACCACTACGTAAACTGTCTTTTGGATTCCGTCTGGCAGCGGTGACACCACGTCTCATCTCCGGTGGTGACTGTGTTCAGAAAATTGCCATCGTCAGCCTCAGATAGCTCCAGCAGGTACCAACAAACATTAATTTGATGAATTTCTTTTGCATTCGTTTAATCATCCACAGGGCTTATCTTACACACACTTTGCGATAACAAGGTTGAGTAATATCTTGTCTAAGACATTACAGCCGAAACTGTGGCTATGTACACAATTTCTTGGTCGTAATCCACCGCGAGCGTGCGCGCACGTCTGTGAATGCGTGTGTGTGTGTGTTTGCTTATTAAAGGTGCTCGACAGTCAGGTTACTACAGCTTTCTGAATCGATTGAGACGTTGTTCACTTATGAGGGATGGCAGCTGACCAGTGCTTGGTTTGTCTTGCACATCATTTTCAGCACTACTGAAACCACCTCACACACGCTTAGTGTATAGTCTGTATACACATTTAGCAAGCGTCGCTGCATTTCAATTAGCACAATTTGTCCAGTTGCGAGGAATTCAATGAACATCTCTGTTTTATTCGCACCTCGACGCCATTTAGGAACGGTCTCCTGCTGCTGCTGCTGTCTTTCGGAAGACAATGAAACTAAGAGGACATTTGTGGGATGATTCGGTAATTAACACTACACTCCCTCGGACACTCAAAGTCAACACAAATGAACAGGAGGCATCACTTTCAGAATGACCCTCATATAAATAAGATACAGTACTGTGAATAGTTATTCCTGTAGTATACCATTGAAGAATACTTAACATAGCTGGGTTAAGCATGTTTGGTTGAAAACAAAAGTAAAATTTGGTTGCAAATGACGGATAATAGTTATCATGATATACAACATAAGCAACACTGAGCCAACAACTGAAAAAAATGCCCAGAAATATTAGTAATACAACTAGAGTTGCCTAGAAAGAGATCAGTGGAGAGGCAGTATCAACCACATTAACATATTTGTTGAAACTTGAAATATCTTCATCAGATCGTGAAGAGCCATAGTGTTTTCAAAAACAATTTTTGGTTGCTAAATGTATTGTGCTTGCTATTGATCTGACCGAGTCACGTGATATCAGCCAAGTCTAAACATTTTTATTTGTAGCTGCACTGTTGCTGAGTGAGATGTGATATACACTTAGCTTTCCGGAAGTTTGGGAAAATTTCATAGACCTGCCGACTGCTATCAAACAAGTTGCAGTCACTTCGCCAGTGCTTTGTCTGGACTTTTTTGCAAATTCCGTTAGTGGTTAACGTCTGTACCTTGTCCTGCTCGCCCTTAGTGACGAAGTTTGAGGCAGAAAGATCATTTTGGTAACGTCTATGGTGAATATCAGAAGCAGTGACGTGATTGAAACTGTTCCAGATACCAAAATTAGTCCAATGAGAACAACTGTCTTCGCTGCCACAAGAAAGTCCAAGGTGTTGTCTGTATGTTTGTGAGAGGCTATATTTTGATGTACCTGCGGCTCTGCTGGCAGCTATTAAACTATTGAATAACTGTTTATGATTTGTATAAAATTCCAAACTAAAGTTAATAAACTGCCATGTACAACCTGTTATAAAACCATAAGACAACAGGTCCCAAAAAGGATGCAAATAAATAAATAAAATCGTTAGTGTTTTTGATCTGTCAATACTCAGGTGCTGTTAATATTGTAGTAATGACCTTTATGTTAGGACCCGCATGTACGAACGTGAAGAACGGTAATATTTATTTTGCAAGACAAGTTTCGCCTCGGTTTATTAAGGCATCATGAGGGATCTGAAACGCATATGTAACGTCCCCTTTGGGAAATTATAAACGACTGTGCTGGTAAACCTCTTACGTTATTTGATTTTCAAACAGCTGAGCAGAACTGAACGTACTCAGACATTTCGCTCTTTACTTAGTCTGATCAACACTAAACTGACACACAATATTTTTAGCGCAACGCAATCTGACTTTCAATAATCCCTACAAAAGAATGGCCCTGACTAACAATAACCTATACCTTTCATGAATCACTTACCTCACAAAAATATTCGTTACTCGAACTACTGCAATACAGTGAGCGCTAATATTACCAGCTAAATAAAGGATTCTAACTACTGAAGGCACTAACTACTGATAGACTCACCTCCAACTGCGCGACACTACGCGCTGTTCACATCCAACTGCCCAAAACTACAATAGCGAATATTCCAACAATGCCAATCAGCCACAGACTGCACACAGCACAGCCAGTGATTTTCATATAGAGCGCTACGTGGCGTTACCAACATAATAACCTAAACAGCCTACTTACACATATACCTTTTCATTTGTATGCAACACATTCAGGCAGAGCAACAGCTTCACCAGCTGAACAGCAAGAGTACGTGTATTGCAATAGCAGCACACTCAGTAAATAATAAAACATATACAGGATTATAAGTGACTCTGCGCTTTCAGAAGAGGACTGCTTGAAACAACAAGACATACCGAAAATAGATACATACCAGTGGGTAGAGCATCTCTCCAAGTTTTAACTCACATCACAGGTGCTCAACACGAGCACAGATTACGACATGGCAAACGTTAATATGCGTGAGCAGTGCATTGAAGTTGCAGTTACTGCTGTCCAGGAAGGCGCAACAACAGCCGCCCGCTTTGGAAATTTGTTCATCGGTTTGCCTGTCTGCAGGCGTCAACTATTTCGATGTTACAGCATGGAGCAAATGATTTGTCTACTTGTTGTGACACACCTGCCCCCTATTGGGCGATAACACGAAACGAGCTGCCCTTCTTTGCACTTTTTCGATGTCCTCCGTCAATCCTACTTGGTAACGATCCTATAACGCGCAGCAATATTCCAGCAGAGGACGGACAAGGGTAAGGTAGGCTGTCTCTTTAGTGGGTTTGTCGCATCTTCTAAGTGTTCTGCCAACAAAGCGCAGTCTTTCTTTCGCCTTCCTCACAATATTATCTCTGTGGTCTTTCCAATTTAAGTTGCTCTTAATTTTAATTCCTAGGTATTTAGTCGAATTGATTTGTGCGATTCATCGTGTACCCAAAATTTATCGCATTTTTTTTTAGTACCCATGTGGATGACCACGCACTTTTCTTTGTTTAGTGCAAACTGCCACTTTTCGCACCATACAGAAATTCTCTCTAGATCATTTTGTAATTGGAATTGATCGTCTGATGATTTTACTAAACGGTAAATTACAGCGTCATCTGTGAACAATCTAAGGGGGCTGCTCGGATCACCTCACCTAGATCATTTACGTAAATCAGGAACAGCAGAGGGCCTATGACACTGCCTTGCGGAACGCCTGATATCACTTCTGTTCTACTCGATGATTTACCGTCTATCACTACGAACTGTCACATCTCTGAGAGGAAATCACGAATCCAGTCACACAACTGAAACGATACTCCATACGCATGCAATTTCATTAATAGTAGCTTGTGAGGAACGGTATCAAAAGCCTTCTGGAAATCTAGGAATATGGAATCGATCTGAAATCTCCTGTCGACAGCACTCATTACTTCATGGGAATAAAGAGCTTTCTGTGTTGCACAAGAACGATATTTTTCTGGATCCGTGTTGGTTAAGTATCAATAAGTCATTTTCTTCAAGGTGATTCATAATGTTAGTACAGTATATGCTCCAAAATCCTACTGGAAATTGAGGTCAGTGATACAGGTCTGTAATTCATTGGGTTACTCCTATTTCCTTTCTTGAATACTGGTGTGACCTGGACTACTTTCCCAGTCTTTAGGAACAGACCTTTCGTCAAGTGAGCGGTCGTATATGATTGCTAAGAAAGGCGCTATTGTGTCTGCGTACTCTGAAAGGTACCTGACTGGTTTACCATCTGGACCAGAAGACTGGCCTTCCTTAAGTGATTTGCGTTGTTTCACAATACCTAAGATATCTACTTTTATGTCACTCATGCTAACAGCTGTTCTGGTTTCGAATTTTGGAATATTTACTTCGTCTTCTTTCGTGAAGGAATTATGGAAAACTGTATTTAGTAACTCCGCTTTAGTGGCACCATCATCGGTAACAATTCCAACGCTATTGCGCAGTGACGGTATTGACTGTTTTTGTCACTGGTCAACTTTACATATGACCAGAATCTCTTTGGGTTTTCAACCATATTTTGAGACAATGTTTCATTGTGGAAACTATTAAAACCATCTCGCATTGGTGTCCGAACTGCATTTCGAGCTTCCGTGAAACTTAGCCAGTCTTGGGGATTTTGCGTTCTTCTGAATTTGGCATGCTTTTTTCGTTGCTTCTGCAACAGTGTTCTGACGTGTTTTGTGTACCATGGTGGATCAGTCCCATCTCTTATTAACTTAGTAAATTAAAAGTTTTTATTGGTTTCTTTCATTTTTCTTTACATCGTTTAAGGTTAGTTGACCAAAACTCTCGAGATCATTCGATTTTTATGTCTAAAAGTATGGCAGTAATTGTTGCTATTAGTCCATGCATTGCACTCTGCATGGATCGCAGTGTTGCTGTTTAAAATATTTTGGCATGTTGCTGATCACGCAGTTGTATGTTGCGTACAGAAGCATTGCAGAACAGTTGTTGGGAGACGTTAGAGAACGTTTTAAAACTCGCAGTCACGTGGTTGAGAATAGATTTCTTTATAATTCGTGGGAGGAGAGATTAAATTAGGTTAGATTAGATTCAATTTTCGTTCCATAGACCCAAAAAATGAGATGATTCTCGAGGGTGTGGAATATGTCACCAAGTATAACATAAAAACATTAAACATGTGAATATAATACTTACTACCCTGATCAATTGTCAGGAGTTTCTCGAAACAGGTAAATACAATGTGGTAAAGTAGAACAGCTAATATTTACAGAATTAACACATTCTCAGAATGAAACATGGTTATGTACTATTAATAAATTTATCATACACAAAATACCTAATCTTCATTGTTCTGATTAAGTGCTGTCAAAACTGAAATCTAACAGATGTTTTTACTTAAGCTGGCTTATCAGTCTCTGTTAAGATATTCATCTATGGACTAGAAGGAGTTGCCTACCAAAATGTCTTTCAAATTCTGTTTAAACCATGCTTTATCTGAAACCAAGTTTTTAATGGTTTCTGGCAATTTATTGAAAATGTGTGTTCCTGAATACTGTAACCCTTGTTGGACCGAGGTACGTGATTTTAGGTCTTTATGTAGATTGTTCTTATTCGTAGTATTGATACTGTGTATTGAGCTATCGGTTAGAAATAGAGATGTATTACTTGCAACAAATTTCATTAAGGAGTAAATATACTGAGAATCAGTGGTTAGAATACAAACTTCCTTGAACAGGTTTCTACACGGCGTTCTTGAATTTTCACCACAAATGATTCTTACCACACGCTTTTGCACCCTAAAAACTTTTGCTCGGTTTGATAAGTTGCCCCAGAATATGACCCCATACAACATAATAGAATGAAAGTAAGCAAAGTATGCAAGTTTTTTATATTTATATCTCCTACATCTGACACCATTCTAACTGCAGCTACAGACTTCTATAGACACTAATGCAATTCGGTGGCACGCCCTTCCCAACTGAATTTATTATCAAGTTGTAATCCCAGAAATGTAACACTGCCAATCTCCTTGATCTTCATATGTTATACACATGCTGGAACGAAATCTCTTACAGGTTCTGAACTGCATATAGTGGGTCTTCTCAAAGTTTAATGCCAATGAATTAGCTTTAAAACACTTATTAATGTCAGTGAAAATTTAATTAGCAGCTATTTCTAAATCTGTACTTGACTTGTTACTTATTGCAATGTTTGTATCAACAAACTCAGCATCTGGCAGTGTAACAGATGAGAGGTTATTAATGAACACAAGAAAAATCAATGGACCCATGTGGATGTAATTAAATCCCAGTCAGATGAAGACTGATTGCTTACTGCACAGGTTTTTTGCAATGACACCCTTTGCTTCCTGTTAGATAGGTAAGACTCAAACCATTTCGTAGCATTGCTGGTGACACCATAATATTCTAATTTAGTTAAGAGGATGTTGTGGTTCGCACAGTCAAAGCCTTTGACAGGCTACAGAAAATTAATTTTCTGTTCCTGTTTGTTTTTTTGTTTTGCATTCAATCAGAATACCATTATTGTCAGAGATGAAATGGACACATATTTCCATACATGTCTTTTAAACTGATTACAAACGCATTTCAATTCTTGTGCAGCAATAAATTTGCTCCCTGACCAGGGCCGGTTCCAGGCCCAAGAGATAAAAATCAGCGTTTGCTGTGTTAAGCTGAGAGAGGCACCAGAGGCTTCCCAACTGCAGAATTTCTGTGCAGATCTTGGGGCGCCAGGTTAAGAAAGGTGCCAGTTCAGAATTTGTGATATGCAAGTATCAATATTAGTAACGAAAACTGACACCGGTGAAACTGTGCAGGAAAAAGGGGGGAGGGAGAGAAATCATATGTCACTTGTGTGCATAATGGAATATGCAAATTAAAAGTAAATTGTGCAGTTCACTATCATAATATTAATACTGAAACTTTCGATATAGACTATGCATTCCTATTTAGAGTTCAGAACTGATTTTTATATTCTGATGCAAAAGTTTATTACATGTCGCTGGTGAACTTTTGGCAGGAAACTGAGAATCCGCAGATACTAAGAAACAGAAAGGCACAAACACGGTTGTTCTTATTACAGAAGTTTATTCGTCCAGTACACACAAAAACACATGATGATTACCAGTTTCAACGAAATTAAATCACGATCTTCAATCATTTGTATAGCAAAGTTGTTTTTACAGGGTCAATCCAATTCATCGACTGTTCACATTAACTGGACACAACTTGTAGAGACGACATTCCATGGTACCTTCTCTCGTCATAGAATAAGAGAAAAGCTGTGCGAACAGTGCACAATTAAATTCAGTTTCTCATCAACGTTCACACCCAGAAATTTTGAATATTCTGCTTTAGCAACAGACTTCTGTTCAAAGTCTATATTTATCAATAGTGTTATGCGATTTACTGTACAGAATTATATATACTGTTTTCTCACGATCTGGTGAGACTCCATTTGCAGAAAATCACTTAATAATTTTCTGAAAGACATTATTTACAATTTTCTGAGCTAATTCTTGTTTGTTGGGTGTGATTACTATACCTGTATCATCAGCAAAAAGAACTAGCTTTGCGTTTTTGAGAATATAGAGTGGGAAGTCATTAATATACATTAAGAACAATAAGGCACCCAAGACTGTACCCTGTGGGACAGAATTCATGATACCTCCCCATTTATGGGATTATGGTGATGTTTGTAGGCTATCTGTATTATTAATTTCAGCTTTCTGCATTCATCCAGTCAAATATGGATTAAACCATTTGTGTACTGTCCCACTTATACCACAATACTTAAGCTGATCTAGTAGAATTTCATGATTCACACAGTCAAAAGCCTTTGATTAGTGAAAGCATAATTATCATTCTCTGTAGAAAAGCATTTCTTAAAACCAAACTGACATTTCGTTAGTACTTCATTTTTACAAATATTCTTGAATACATGACTTTTTGAAGAATTTTGGATAAAGCTGTCAAAACTGAGATTGGGTAGTAGTTGTTAACATCTGACCTATCCACTTTTTTATTCAGTGGTTTAACAATAGCATATTTCAGTCTATCTGGAAAAATGCCCTGTTTCAGTGAGGTACTACGTATGTGGCTGAGAATCCTACTTAACTTTTGGGAATAAGCTTTTAGTACTCTGTTGGAAATGCCATCAATTCCATGCGAAACTTTACTTTTGAGTGAATTTATATTTTCTAACTTCAGTAAGAGAGGTGGCTTGAATTTTAATTTTATCAAACTGCGTAGGTATTGCCTCTTCCATGTATAGCTTTGCATTTTCTAATGAACAGCTGGATCCTATTTTCTCTACAATAGTTAAAAAATAACTATTAAAAACACTTTCGACTTCCAACATTTTGTTAACAAACTGTTCACTGAGTCTGATAGAAATACAGTCTTTCTGTGTCTTGGTTGCCCTGTTTCCCTTTTAACAATATTCCAAACTGTTTTAATTTTATTATCATAGATGCTAATCTCAGACATACCGCACATACTTCTGGACTTACTAATAACTTTTCTTAATGCAGTCCAGTAGCTTTTATGGTGTTTGACTTTTTATGGATCATTACTCGTTCGAACTGTAAGATAAATTTCCCTTTTCTGTTCACAAGATATTTTTATCCCTTTAGTAAGCCATGGCTTTTGAGATGGTTTCTTACAATTAAGTTTCACTGTTTTCTTAAGGAAATTGTTTTCAGAAATACTCACTCTGGTATCATAAAGCAGGTTCAATTTTAAATTAGTATATTAAGTGTCACAAATTGCAGATAATATTTTTACACTTTTAGGTTTTGAACTCCATCTGTTCCTCTAAGTTGGAATACTGAAGAACAGCCTACAACTCGTTAGAATTAAAGGCGTGGCCAATTCATTTATGACATTTGTTATTAATAATCCATCCCAGTTCAAAAATAATAGCGAAGTGCATAGCTACAACACTAGAAGAAACAATGATCTTCAGTGTTCTGGGCTAAATCTGACTGGCACAGAAAGGGGTGAATTATGCTGCCACAAAATTCTTTTGTCATTTGCCAAATCACATTAAAAGTCTGGCAAAAATTAAAAGAATTTCTGAATGACAACTCCATCTACTCGATAGATGAATATTTAAATGTGAAATAGTAACTGCATTAAAAAATATATATGTTTTGTAATGGAAACTTATGTTAAACAGACGCCTTCCACATCGTTACGAAATGTTGTATTCATATTCTATGGAACAAGTATTAATGTAATGTAACGTAAAATAATTGAAATGCTTTATTGTCTTCGTGAAAGCCTTCTTTAGAGTAGTGAATATGTGTCAGGTGTTATTAAGCTTAATGCGAATCACTATCAGAAGTTCATGTGGTGAATTAACTCTCCTCATACAAGCATTTTGCAGTTTTATAAAGCTAGTTAGCAGAATACTGTCAAGTGATCTTTCACAGAACCCAAAGAAATTATGGTCGTATGTAAAAGCTGTTAGTGGTGCCGAAGTTAGTGTCCAGTCCCTAGCGAATGACAGGAACTGAAATTGAAGTTAGTAAAGCAAAAGCTGAAATGCTTAACTCAGTTTTAAAACGTGCCTTTACAAAGGAAAACCTAGGAGGATTGCCTCAATTTAATCCTCGTACCACCAAAAAGATGAATGAAATAACTATTAATGTCAGTGGTTGAGAAACGGTTGGAATAGTTAAAACTGAACAAAGCTCCAGGCGCCGACGGAATCTCTGTCAGATTCTATACTGAATTTGCGGTTGAGTTAGCCCCTCTTCTAACTATAATACATCTTAGATTCCTTGTGGAAAAATTTGTGCCCAGTTCTTGGGAAAGGGCACGAGTCACACCTGTCTACAAGAAGGCTATTAGAGTGATACACAAAACTACTGTCCAGTGTCCTTGAAATCAGTTTGTTGTAGAATCTTAGAACATATTTTGAGCTGAAACATAATGAGGTATCTTGAACAGAATGACCTCCAAAATGCCAACCAATGTGGATTTCAAAAACCTCGATCATGTGAAATCCAACTTGCATTATTCTCACATGACATACAGAAAGCTTTCAATCAAGGCAACCAGTGTTTCTTGATTTTCGAAAAGTATTTGACTATGTACCGCAACAGTGCTTATTCTCAAAAGTGCGATAATAAGGTGTATCAAGTGAAATTTGTTACTGAATTGAGGACTTTTCGGCAGGGGGGACACAGCAGGTTATCTTGAATGGAGAGTTATCGTCTGACGTAGAAGTAACTTCGGATGTGCCCTGAGGAAGTGTGTTGGAACCCTTGCTTTTCATGTTGTATATTAATGACCTTGCAGACAATATTAATAGTAAAATCAGATTTTTTGTAGATTATGCAGTTATCTATAATGATGTGCTGTCTGAGAGAGGCGGCATAAATATTAAGTCAGATCTTAGAAGTGATACACAAAACTACTGTCCAGTGTCCTTGAAATCAGTTTGTCAGAGATTGTAAATTGCTCTAAATATCAGAAATGTAAAATTTTCCACTTTACAAAAAGAAAAAACGTGTTATCCTTTGACTATAATATCAGTAATCACTATTGGAATCAGCCAATTCATATGAATACCTGGGTGTAACACTTTGTAGGGATATGAAATGAAATGATCACATAGGTTCAGTCATGGCTAAAGCAAGCGGTAGACTTCGGTTTATTGGTAGAATACTGGGAAAGTGCAATCAGCCTGCAAAAGGAGATTGCTTACAAATCAGTCGTGTGACGAGTTCTAGAATATTGCTCAAGTGTGTGGACCCTAACTACCTAGGACTAACAGGGGTTATTGAACATATACAGAGAAGGCAGCACGTTTGGTCACAGGTTTGTTTAATATGTGGGAGAGTGTCACAGAGATACTGAAGGAACTGAGCTGGAAGGCTGTTGATGATAGATGTTAACTATCCCGAGAGTCTATTAAAAGTTTCAAGAACCTGCTTTAAATGATTACTCTAGGGATATACTACACCCCTTACATTTCGCTCTCATAGGGATCATGAGGATAAGATTAGAATAATTGCTGCATGCACAGGGGCATTCAAATCATCATTCTTCCCATGCTCTGTACGTGAATGGAACAGCAAGACACCCTAAAACTGGTACAATAGGATGTACTCTCTGCCATGGAGCTCATGGCGGTTTGTGGAGAGAAGATGTAGAAAAACAAAATTGGAAACAATGGTGGGTGACAGCTGTCGCACATGCGACTAATAATGTGGCAAAAATTCACCCGATTATTGCTGGGTTAAAGCTAGTTCCGAAAACAGACCACTGCAGAAATTACTACATTACGAGTTAATGTCCGACACTGAAATATCCTCCACACGAGGGTAGCTGCTCGCTGCTGAAAGTGTTTTCATAGATCGACAGACAGAGGACCCGCAGTAGGGTAAAATTGCGTTCGTGTGGACGCCGCTTTGTTTGTACAGACAGATCGTTGCGTGAGGAGCAGCCTTCAGATTGAGATCTTCAGTGAGATCGCTGAAGTACTTCTCCGCTTAGATAGGATCAAGTGGCATGTGGATGAGAAACAGATAAGAGGCGGAGGAAGAAGAGCTTTACGACAGTACACTGTGGGCTAACATCTCGACATGAGCTCCCCTACACGTATACTGTTGCTTTTGGCGCCAGTTTTCGCTGTCGCAGTTGCCTCGGTGAGTATGCGCCAGCTGGGATATCTTCAAGCTATCTCCATTGATAACTTACTGCTTAGGGCGGCGTCGCAAGGACAAACAGCAGAATCACGGGCGAAAGCTTTAGCTGGCTGTTGTGAGTCTGTTTGTTGCAATTTGAGCATATTGTTGAATACACAGAGTTAGACAACTCTCTGGAGCACTATAGTGTTGGAACAATCGACTGTTTTTAATAATCGATCGGTCAGTCGATAGTTTTTTCGTTCAGTCGGTTTTTACAGTCGAATGAAGCAACTGAATGAAACTAGTCTCAAGCCATGTGAGATATACGAATGTTTGCATTCACTTACCGTGTCTGAGTGGTTTCATTCAGTGTGAGACAACGGATTGAAACAAGTCCCTGCCGGTTGCGGCCATTACATGATGTTTTTCGTTCACTCACGGGGTTTGAGTGATTTTATTCACATACTTGTTCAGTCTTTTCGGTTATTGATGAAACGTGATTAGATATGACAACTTTTTAAGAGACAAATAAATTATCTTATTTGAAGGAGATGTGAATAAAAAGTATATTTCTAAACATAAAGTACATTCAAATTATATTTATTCACTTACTGAAATAAGAATTTTCGTGCTTGTGGCATTAAATGAGGTATGTGTACCAAATAAGGCCCACCTAAGGTATAGAAATTTAGCATTCAGTATGTGTAGGTGGTAAGATTCCGAGATCATACGTGCAACATCCTCCAACTATATTCAGTTCAAAAATAAATGAACATTGAAAGTTTATTTAATTAATATCATCACTTTCAATAAAATTTTGACTCTTGCAAGAGGGCCTTGATAGGAGACCTCGTTCCTAATATGGCCCATAGCCACATGTTGTTCATATTAACATTCTGGGGCATATAAATGGCAGGAAAATTGTTTGGATACACTGCAAGAGTTGTAATGTAATTTTGTTTATGAAATAAGGGGAATGAGATGATACATAGACTTTTATAATTACTTATTTTTACAAACACTTCATACAGAATTGTTGGTACTTACTGATTATTAACTCTTCAGATTATTAAATTTAATCAGCAATCAAAATTGTTCTGACAGCAGCGAATTTCCTTGTCATAAAAGGAAGAATAATTCCAATCATTACGTTTTCAATGAACACATGAATAATGATTCATGAAACTGGTTTTGCTCATTTAAATCATTTTTTACAGGTGGGGAACAGGAAATTTCGCACTTTCCCTTTGGGTATCAACCCTACACATCAAAAAAAGTTTTGCATGATCCCAGTTCCCAGAACTCCTGAAGATAGACGTTGACTGTTGATATTGTATCACACACACAGTCCTTTTGACTGTTCAGAGATGTCACTAAAACTGCCCAAAGATGTAAACAACTCTACATGAGCAGCGCCTATTAGATAGAGGGTGTCCGGCAGCCGATCAGCTCTAGTCATTCCATCAGAAAGGCTACACGGCTGGTGTTGTCAAGTTCAACCATGCCTAGACAGTCAATACCGCGGTTCGAGCGCATGCGCGTTGTTACTCTGTGCCAGGAAAGGCGCTCAACAAGGGAAGTGTCCAGGTGTCTCGGAGTGAACCAAAGCAGTGTTGTTGGGACACGGAGGAGATACAGAGAGACAAGACCTGTCGATGACATGCCTCGCTCAGGCCGCTCAAGGGCTACTACTGCAGTGGATGACCGCTACCTACAGATTATGGCTGCGAGGAATCCTGACAGCAAGGCCATCATGTTGAAAAGTGCTTTTCATGCAGCCACAGGACGTCGTGTTATGTCTCAAACTGTGCGCAATAGGCTGCATGATGTGTAACTTCACTCCCGACTACCATGGCATGCCCTACTTTACAACTATGACACCATGCGGTGCGGTACAGATAAACATGCCGAATGAACCGCTCAGGATTGGCATCACGTTCTCTTCACTGATGAGTATGGCATATGCCTTCAACCAGAGAACCGTCGGAGACGTGTTAGGAGGCAAGCTGGTCAGGCTGAATGCCTTAGACACACTGTCCAGCGAGTGCAGCAAGGTGGAGGCCCCTGCTGTTTTGTGGTGGCATTATGGGGGACCGACGTACGCCACCGGTGGTCATGGAAGGCGCTATAGTGGCTGTATGATACGTGCATGCCATCCTCTGACCGATGGTGCAACGATATCGGCGAGGCATTCGTCTTCATTGATGACCATTGGTGCCCCCATCGTGCACATCTTGTGAATGAATTCCTTCAGGATAACGACATCGCTCGATTAGAGTGGCCAACATGTTCTCCAGACATGAACCCTGTCGAACATGCCTGGGATAGATTGAAAAGGGCTGTTTATGGACGACATGACCCACCAACCACTCGACGGATCTTCGCCGAATCGCCGTTCAGTGGGACAGTCTGGACCAACGGTGCCTTGATGAACTTGTGGATAGTATGCCACAATGAATACAGGCATGCATCAATGCAAGAGGAAGTGCTACTGGGTATTTAGAGGTACCGGTGTGTACAGCAATCTGGACCACCACCTCTGAAGGTCTCGCTGTACAGGTTCCGGAACTCTCGGAACTGAGATGGTGCAAAACTTTTTTTGATGTGTGTATATCATACATTTTTTGCAAAGTGTCATGTCGAATATTCTTCTGTCTTCACAGCACAAATGACAAAACCAGCCAACCTCTTGCAACACTTTCTTAGTGCCGGAGCTGCTGCTTGCTTGAGTGGAGTCTTTATTTTTGCATTTTTTTCTTCTGAATTTCCTTCACTGAGGGTGAAATTTTTTTGCGACGTGTATCTTCTTTAGACCCAGTACTTTCGTTGGTGCCATTTTTCTTTTGATTCTGCGTGGACAGTGTCTTACGTACGACTTGCGCCTTGTAATTTAATACCTTCTTCCGTGGGGTTGCCTTTTTTTTCTTCAGCTTTGGGTTTGCAAAATTTCCTTGAAAGAACAATCGAGATCTTCAGTATGTCGGTATCTTCAAGACTGAAGTCACTTGAACTATGCTTTACTGAATATGCCTCACTTTCTGCTGTACTAGAATCAATGGATTGGCGTCTCTTTTTTTCGGGAAGGCTTTGGGACTGATTTATTTTCTGGCAGTTTTCTTGTTTCAGGGGCGATTGTCATGTCCTGTTCTGGGCCAGGACACTCTGATAGACAAGAGGGAGGAAATGCAGTGTCTGGAATAGCTTCTGGGTCAAAAGGATAAAGCCCTGTTGCGCGGAACCCAAACATGACATTTACTGAGGATGCTACTTTTGCTGAAGATTTTTCCAAACACACGTCTATTAATTGCTCTGTTTTCTTCCATTTCATGTGTAGACCAGTACAGCTGATTCATCATCCCGATAACACTCAAACGGCTTGAATACTGATTTATCCACGGGTTGCATCTCATGTGTTGTGTTGCTGGTCAAGCAGTGAAGCCTCATATTGTACTCTTCAGCAACGTTGCAAATTTGAGGGTCCAAATGTGACGATGCTCGATCAAATATCAAAATAACATCTTTTGCAGGCTTGTATTTGACAAAATGATGTATCCATTTGATGAATGTCGCAGTATTCATTGAGCCCTTATCTGTCGTTTCTACTGCTGTCCCATGTGGCAAATAGTCTTCCCATTCTGGCTTGTGTCGGTTTCCTTTGTAAAGTATCACAGGAGGAATAACCTGTCCAATTGCATTCCCACATGAGACAATGGTAACATTTTCCCCATGTTCTGGGTCAACAAAGTGCAAGTGCTTCTTATCTTTCTTCGCTAAAACTTCAGGAGACTTGTTGAGTGAGAGGCGACATCCCTTTTCGTCCATATTGTAGATAAGGTAGGGTTTGTCAAATAACTCCAATTCGGATAAGACCGTTTTCAGTTTCTGAAAATGTTCATTTTTAATAATCTTGTTTAGCTTTACAGATCTTCCTGGATTCAGGTGTTGTACCTTGTTTCTTGCAATGTCTGGGTGTCTTTGTAGGAAGAGCTTGAGCCACTTGCGTCCAGCCAATCTCTTCGTCTCATTGAAAGGATTCTGCACTCTATTCTCTTCATAATATACATATACACATTTTCTGAGCACTTTTGGTATATTTGGATACCCAACTTTAGCGAGTCGAAAAATTCTTTGGCACCATTCTCTTTCCTGAGCTTTGTCCAAACAAGTTTTTCGTTCCAAACTTTTGATTGCTAGTCCAGAACTTACGTGGTTGAGTGTCGTACATTGAGGAATCCTATATGTTTTCGAAGTGGCTCTGACAGGCATCCCTTCAGCAACAGCTCCCATAGCTCGTTTTAAATTATCTGCATCCCATGCTGCTCTTTTCTCTGTGGCTCCATCTAAAAACAAATATTTGCAGTGAGCCTGATGTTCCTGAATTAGGGCTGTAAAACTGTGATTGTACATATTTTAAGTGCTGTACTTCAATTATAGCTACTAAAAATTATTGATCTAAAAGCAGGACGCCCTGTCACAAAGACTACCAACAAGGAATTTAAAACGTTTTCTTTGACATTTCTTGCAACGACCAATTAATAGCTCAGTAGAAGTGTGTAAAATAATTCTGATCTAATTTAGAGATAGTAAATATGTGTTACATGAGGTTTCGCAGGATACACTAAAATTAAATATGCATTGTCATTATTCACAGCTCTATACGATAGGGTGCCTAATAAGGCCCGCCTGAGCCTTGTTTGGAGTGCCACGGATGGGTCTTATTGCGAACAACCAGTTTAAAACGCGTGTGCGTTTATTGTTTAAAAAGAAACTTATTATTACAAATGTAATACCACTATCTTAATACAGCACAATTTTCTGTTCATAAACACATATTTAGTAGTAAAAATGCTTCATAACCCAAACGATTGCTTAAAATGAAAGGTACCGTGAAAATAGAAGCAGCCCCCTTCGTTGAACGCCGTAGCACAACTGAAAGTGAAATGGCCGGTACGAGAGCGGGTGCGGAAATAGTTGTTGCCTTAGCCACTAGATGTAACAAGCTATCACTACCGAAGACATTTAGTGCTGTTTTCAAACTTTCTGTGCTAGAAAATGACAGTTTGCCCTTTTAGGGACTGGGCCTTGTTTGGTACATGTACCTTATCAATTTTTGCTTGGTTTTTAAAGTTTAATATCTGGTGCTGCACTGTAAATTTGTGTGTATATTAATGAACAATCACTTTTTAACACATTTTTGTTAGGTAGGTTTCTTGTCTCTATTGTTCGGTACAAGTTTTACAGTTGATTTTAAACGAGCTAGAGACTTGAAACTTTCAACGAAGCTCAGAACTGGATGATAATGTAATATTAACTCGCTTTCGAGTCTCATATGTGGCGGAGAGTACTTTGTTTTTCCGTCTGCCTGTCTGTTCGTTACAAAATTTTCAACTGTTTTTAAACTAACTTCCCGATAACCTATGGACTTTCAATTTAGCTCAGAACTGGATGACAATGCAGTATTAAATCACTTTCTGTTTATGGTTTGTGACGGAGAGTAGGCACTTGGTGTACCGCTGCTATTTCCCTTCAAGAATGTTTGGGAGCTTAAGAACGATTGCTGCTAAGCTTCCCTGTCAGCTCGATTCTCTCCAGTCTTTACATTCGCGGTCTTCTCTCGAGATATGCCTATAGGAAGCAATACATTGGTCGACTCATTTGAAGAGAAGCTGAAATAAAGCTTAAGTTTCCCACATGTCCTGCTGTAACCTATGCCCACATACCACAGTCGTCGCAACTGCAATATATCTATTGTCCCGGCTAGCTAAGAGCCATTCCCTGCCGTGTGGGTCGAGCATAAAACATCTCTGAATCACGTTGTGAATCTAATTGTGTGAACTAGCAGTTGAAAATTGATCTCGTTTCTATTTCCAGAGATATTTCATACACTTTCAACCACGACAGATCCAAAGACTGTGATTTTATTTATTACTCAGGAATAACATAGCAATCGGGTTCCAGTCTATTTTTTCTAATTTTTGTTTCCTAAATAATTTGATTTCGTTATCTTCGTAGTCAATAAGCCTTCGTTAAATCCTATCATATGTTTGTAACAGGTTGATCAGCTGTTCTCAATAATCCTTGAATATTCACAGATATAATTGCCTATGTACCCGCTGATTTTTGGGATTTAGAAAACACGGAGAAAGTCTCGTATATATTCTGTTTTATTGACACAATTCACTTCTTAAACTAATGAGAGATGGCACTGGGGAATCAATGAAGAAGGAACTGATCCTAATGTATATCGTATCGGTATAATAATAGTAAGTCCGTACCACATTTCTTCGCGTTCCTATCACCAAAGATATTATTTCCCATGAAACTCTCCTTTACCATTAATAACTGATAAATCATAAATATCTCTCTGGCTTTACAATGTCTAAGCTTCTTGATCCTCACGACACGATATTAATCGTAAGTTCGAGTTCTTGCAATGTCTGTCTTTTCACGGGCACTACGGCCTATATCTCACATCTCGTTTATTAGCAGAATCGCCTTGACAACGATCGGCAAAGATATTAGTATGATAAAGTCCAACTATTTTTTGTCCCAATATCTCAAAATAATCTATTATCCACCACTCCAGTGTCTAATCCAGTTATCAGAATGATATTTAATTAGGCTTATAATCCTTAACTTCCGACTACCACGTAAGACTGCGTACATGTACCATTGAAAACAAAGACTCAAGAGAGCTAACAATGCTGCGCATTGGTTTATATATTATATTCAAAACAAAACTCAGCTCTGTTAGGTCTTCCTTGGCTTCCCTTTGCACTACTTTGCGTTACTCTATTTCAAATATCTACTCCCTGTAAAATTTTAACTAACTATTACTTCGAAATAGAACTGCCGTTTTTTGGCTCTTGCTTCAGTCGTATTACAGAATTTAATCTAATATTCGTTTCTGAATACCCACTCTCTAAAGAGCGGCTACATACCTCATCAAAATGTTTGAAATCAACTGAAAAATTTCACACATACAAGACTAAAAATCAGAAAATAACTATTTAAATACAAAGCTTTTTGATATAACACGGCTTTAAAACGGGCTAATAAATATTAACTAATCTCTCCTAGACCCCATACAGAGTTCTAAACCATACAGATAGTCCTGAAAATTTGAGCTTCTGAATTTTTAATACCTGTGGCACTGCCTGCAAAACTGAAAACGTGGTGCGTACGTTTTATGTAGCTGGTGACATAGTTTTCTGTACAAAATATTTACCGCCGGCTAGAGTGGCCGAGCGGTTCTAAGCGCTACAGTCTGGAACTGGGCGACCGCTACGGTCGCAGGTTCGAATCCTGCCTCGGTCATGGGTGTGTGTGATGCCCTTAGGTTAGTTAGGTTTAAGTAGTTCTAAGTTCTAGGGGACTGATGACCTCAGCAGTTAAGTCCCATAGTGCTCAGAGTCATTTGAACCATTTGAAAATATTTACCTTACATACAATAAATGGGTAAATATTAAAATGATTCTGAATTTGTGTACATCGTCACACTTTGCCTATAAAATTGAATGCAAACTGTCGTTAAAAAGAGGCAAGATTCCTTTCTTGTTCGCATATCCTTAAGGGAACCATTGCGCTCACCTTTGCACCCCGAACTCGCCGACTCTCTCAGTTGCATTCGTACCATTGGGTTGCACAATATGCGAACAAATGTTTAATTTAAAATTCGTGGGAGAAGTGGAGAAATAGCCAGAACTACAAAATTAAAGAGTGAAAGGTCATTCAAGGAAGGAGGTGACAGAGAGAGCATGGCACGAAGTAGCGAGGGAGGTTAATCCATCAAGTAAGTCCATTATCAGTAATTAAAATTTTTAACATAAAATAAATACACCCTATTCACTATGCTTTGAGATCCATTTTATTGCAAAACTAATGAAACATCAATAAGCACCCACTATACATGTAATAAATACTCAAATAAAACGTTTTTAATTGCATATTAATACGTAAATTTAGACGTAAGTTTTACAGAAACACATATTACACACAAAAATTTTTGTAAAGAAAGACAATTATAGTAGATACTGGTTATTGTTGACGAAGAACTTTCACTGCCATGCTAGGGATGCACGAAGTGTCAGAAAGCAGTTGGCTAAATAATTCCTTTCTTCATAAGCAGTAGTATGAGGATGCAGTGTAATGTCTTTCCTTGGCTGTATTCTCATTGTTGGCGTTTCTGGGTTGTTGTATTGTTGTTCACCACAACTGTATTAGATATCATGTTTTCGAATGATATTATTTTATTACGTCATCACTCTTTCCGTATCTCGAGAACGAATAGGACCGCTCAGTACTTGGAACTTCTCTGTCCGCATTCCAAATGCGCATTCCACAGATTTTCTTCCTCTGATTACTCTATAATAATAAATTCTCTTCACATTATCGAGCGTTTTTTATGGGTCCGCTCGCATCAAGTAGCGTGCAAATGGAAACGCTTCATCTGCTACAAAGTAATAACGGAAATCATATTCATTTTCATCATCTGGTAATATGGAAGGCAATGACAGGTTTACTCTTTCCTTTGTAATGCAGTGTTTGGTTGGTGAAGCACGAAATATTCCTCACCTGCGTAACCAGTTTCAATGATAATGAAGAACCAGCATTATCACTGCATGCCAACAACAGTATGGAGTGGTACTGCTTATAACTGAAGTTAGTTGAACCCGTCCTAGGTAATATTTCAATGCGGATATGTTTCCCGTCCAATGCACTCAAGCAATTAGGCAAATTTCACAGCGAATAAAAGACGTGGAGCGATCATTTTCCATTGCCCTTGTTTGGAAGAGGCATGTAGGTTTGGTTCAACACTTCCCAAATGAGTCTGGTAGTTTCGCGGACGATGTATGTAATTGTGCTGTGCCTTCCAGCAAAGAACAGCGACAGCGATGCAAAAGCACAACCCTTTTCCAGGTACCTGCAAGAGATGATTCAGCTGTACACTGACGTCCGTAACATAGGTATGTGAGTGTGTGTATGTTTGTGTTTGACAACCTACGTGTGTACTGCCATATTGTACATTGTTTATTAATTATTATGTTATTTATTTATAACCCTTTTTTGCAAAGAACGACTGGAAGGAGAAGTGACGAAATTTACGATCTGTTTTTGTACGCCGTCTGAAGCCCCTGCCAAGTGGTTCCCGTCGAAGTAAGAAACAGTATTATTTGTCAGAGGCGATGAAGTTCGCGCTTCCGTTCATCAAAATGATGACTAAACCTGACGGAAATTCGTCGGAGAAAGCAGAAAGTACACTAACTCTGTCACAGCAGTCTGTGAATTGTCTCACAACTACACTACTGGCCATTAAAATTGCTACACCACGAAGATGACGTGCTACAGACGTGAAATATAACCGACAGGAAGAAGATGCTGCGATATGCAAATGATTAGCTTTTCAGGGCATCCACACAAGGTTGGCACCATGGCGACACCTACAACGTGCTGACATGAGGAAAGTTTCCAACCGATTTCTCATACACGAACAGCAGTCGACAGGCGTTGCCTGGTGAAACGTTGTTGTGATGCATCCTGTAAGGAGAAGAAATGCGTACCATCACGTTTCCGACTTTGATAAATATCGAATTGTAGCCTATCGCGACTGCGGTTTATCGTATCGCGACAATGCTGCTCGCGTTGGTCGAGATCCAATGACTGTTAGCAGAATATGGAATCGGTGGGTTCAGGAGGGTAATACGGAACGCCGTGCTGGATCCCAATGGCCTCGTATTACTAGCAGTCGAGATGACAGGCATCTTACCCGCATGGCTGTAACGGATCGTTCAGCCACGTCTCGATCCCTGAGTCAACAGATGGGGTCGTTTGCAAGATAACAACCATCCGCACAAATAGTTCGATGACGTTTGCAGCAGCATGCCCTATCAGCTCGGAGACCAGGGCGGCGGTTACCCTCGACGCTGCATCACAGACAGGAGCGCCTGCGATGGTGTACTCAAAGACTAACCTGGGTCCACGAATGGCAAAACGTCATTTTTTCGGATGAATCCAGGTTCTGTTTACAGCATCACGATGGTGGCATCCGTGTTTGGCGACATCGCGGTGAACGCACATTGGAAGCGTGTGTTCGTCATCGCCATACTGGCGTATCACCCGTCGTGATGGTATGGGGTACCATTAATTACACGTCTCGGTGACCTCTTGTTCGCATTGACGGCACTTTAAACAGTGGACGTTACATTTCAGATGTGTTACGACCCGTGGCTCTATCCTTCATTCGATCTCTGCGAAACCCTACATTTCAGCAGGATAATGCAGGACCGCATATTGCAGATCCTGTACGGGCCTTTCTGGATACAGAAAATGTTCGGCTGCTGCCCTGGCCAGCACATTCTCCAGATTTCTCACCAATGGAAAACGTCTGGTCAATGGTGGCCGAGCAACTGGCTCGTCACAATACGCGAGTCACTACTCTTGATAAACTGTGGTATCGTGTTGAAGGTGCATGGGCAGTTGTACCTGTACACGCCATCCAAGCTCTGTTTGACTCAATGCCCAGTCTCTTGCTTGCCGGGTAGCTGGAGACCTGATTTGAGTATCCCCGTGTGAATAGGGCCTTGAAGGCCGTTATTACGTCCTTTGCTCACAGCCAACGAAAGTGGTTAATTTTTTCTTCATACTGCAAATATCTTGGCATTAGAGGAGACTCGGGTAGTGGTCGTGTATATGTGATCGGCTACTCGAGTAGTCCAGTCTCCCAGTCTCTTGCTTGCCGGGTAGCTGGAGACCTGATTTGAGTATCCCCGTGTGAATAGGGCCTTGAAGGCCGTTATTACGGCCAGAGGTGGTTGTTCTGGGTACTGATTTCTCAGGATCTATGCACTCAAATTGCGTGAAAATGTAATCACATGCCAGTTCTAGTATAATATATTTGTCCAATGAATACCCGTTTATCATCTGCATTTCTTCTTGGTGTAGCAATTTTAATGGGCAGTAGTGTATTATCTGGGAGAGGAGGAACAAAACATCTCCATCCCAATATCATCGCCACTATCATCATCGCCTTCTTCAACTTCTTCGCAGCCGCAGTAAGACGTGCTCTAGACCCACGAATCAGACAGCCCGCTATTACTTAAACGAAAACAACAGTCTCTCACAGATGTGGATGAATCCTTCAAAGAATATCTCGAGGCCAAAAAAACGTAACTTGCTACTACAGCCAGTGATTCCCAAGTCACAAGAAGATTTCTTATCAGTTTCAGAAATCGAACCAGTGACGGACGCACAGACGAGAACGTTCAGGCGTAGAATCCTGCAAGTAACAAATGACATAATCTATTGCGACCAACACAAAGTACACAGCGGACAGGCCCCTACGGAGGCATCCACGTATTCTACTCAGAGTGAGAGATATGGAAGCGACATATCACTGGAGGAGAAGCAGTGGCAAGGCTCTTGAACATATTGCGAAGTCGTGTGTGACGTTTCCGATTCCAGCGACACCACCTCGGCATTTGTTTTTGCACAGCAAATAGCTAAATAATTTTTTTGCATCATTCCATTTGTATATAATCTTTAGATTAATATTTTGTTTTCTTTAATAGACATATACACCTACGTTGTTCGTTTTTGTGTAAATACATGTAGAAAAAACGAAATGAAAAATATTGGTACAATGTGATTCGAGACTTGCCTACGTGTTATTAGAGGTCGCTAATCGGGGCTCACACATTCTCTCATGTTTATGTCAGTATAAGGAATGTAAGGCGTAATCATCCGTGTTATTTCTAGGTAAGCCCCCTTTCTCATCCTGTAGAAAGTGAGGAATTTCAGAATATGATCGCTGCAATTCTTTTGCAGCATCTTGTGACCTACAATTTATATTATTCTCAGTGAAAGGATGAACCCACAACTTTCTCACTTTTCTCTTGCTGTACGAGTGACAATAATAATTCCATATTATTATATCATCATCAAAAATGGTTCAAATGGCTCTGAGCACTATGGGACTTAACATCTGTGGTCATCAGTCCCCTAGAACTTAGAACTACTTAAACCTAACTAACCTAATGACATCACACACATCCATGCCCGAGGGAGGATTCGAACCTGCGACCGTAGCAGTCGCGCGGTTCCGGACTGCGCGCCTAGAACCGCTAGACCACCGCGGCCGGGTATGTCATCATCACTAACAGTAACTAGACATTGTACTACTGGGGCCACGGTACACAAAAAAGGGCGCTGCATACGTCCTTTGCTCACAGCCAACGAAAGTGGTTAATTTTTTCTTCATACTGCAAATATCTTGGCATTAGAGGAGACTCGGGTAGTGGTGGTGTATATGTGATCGGCTGCTCGAGTAGTCCAGTCTCCCAGTCTCTTGCTTGCCGGGTAGCTGGAGACCTGATTTGAGTATCCCCGTGTGAATAGGGCCTTAAGGCTTGCAGTGATTTGATAGACCATTTAAATATGGCGTCTGGAAAACAGCTGTTCCAGTTTCTGGTTTAGTCATAACAACTGCTATATCTCTTCACTAAAATATTAGAGGTAGCAAGCTTCATGCTCAGTCTAATATTTTGCTTCTCTGTCATTGCAGGATAAGTAACTCCGTTTAGATTAGTGGAATATTTTAGAAACAAGACCTAACCTGACAATCCAAACACATTTCAAAAACGGCTGTGTATTTATTTGGGAGCGAAAATCGAATGTGAAAGAGGAAAATCGGCAGATAGAAACGGATTTTCAGAATCGGGTTTAAAGTGTTTACATGACTAACCAGAAACGGTATTGATAAATCGGTTTACGAAAGCTGGTTTTGAGAGCACATGTAAACGTAGTGGTACCACAGCCGGTGTTCGGTATGAGTCGTGCACGCTCGTCAGTCCTGGAAGTCATATAATACCACAAGAGCTATTAACACTTCCATCTCCGCTACTACGGAACACCTCTCTTGTGCAGAACAAGTGCTTATAGCTCTTAAGGTATGCATTTTAAGCCTCATGTTTACTGGACATTTTTTCTTATTTTGGTCCATACTACTACCTCATAAATATGAAAAGCAAAGAGGTTGCAGTAGAAGATATTTATTTCACAGAATCGAAGATCAAGTGCCCATAGCTCTTAAGATAAGCATTGAAGATTCCATTTTATGAGACTTTGTTTGGAATGCCCGTTCCTGTCGTATCCCTGAACACTGACCATTTGTTACTAAGCAAGAAACCTATATGCTTAAAGACGCTTTATGTTATTTGACGTTTTTGGATTCAGTAGTTAGATGCATATTACTGCAAAATCTGGGGCCGCACAAATACGTGCTTAATTCGGGCCAGCACGCGAGCCGCAGTTTGACGACCAATGCTCTGGATCGGCCTAAGGACGAAAAGTAATGCTGTTGAGGATTGTTACAGACAAGTTACGCGACGCTAAAAATATATAAATGCAAAAAGTTAAAGCATCGGTTGGCAGTTATCTTCAAGCAATCTGGTGTTTTTCATTTAATGTATGTAGTGGCCCAGATTTGTGTTTTGTAAAATGTAAAACAGTCTCTCATTTGCATAATGAAAGTGCAGCATAAGTGATTGTTTGGCGAGTTCGTTGTAATCCACGGAACGCCAATATTAATTTTCGCGAATCTGATGCGTGCTACGTAATGAATTACTGTATATTTAATTTAGAAACTTTCGTAGTTCACAGGGGCACGATGAAATCACGTAATATTTTCAGTACTTTCACCGTGCTTAAAAAACGCGCCAACTCTTTGGCGACAGTTCGAATCCCAGGGAATGGAAAGAAAATTAATTGGCAACATGATTGAAGTATGGTATTCCACTTTACAACGTATAACAACTGTTTTATGGAATCTCATTCGCATAAGAAGTACAGAAAAGAAAATTATTGATACTGTTTCAGAGTTTATTGTTCAGCCTTCGGCATATTATTTATTTTATTTTATTTTTTTTCCGGTGGTGGGGGGGAGGGGATACTTCAGCCATTTTGTAAGGACACAAGTTTCAATATTTTATTTCAGCTCAAATATTTCTCAACATTTTACAGTCAAAGCACAGAACAGTTGCTACCACTTAACCTTTGGAAAATACCCTGAGCAACATAATTAATGATCACTTTTCCGAAACTCAGTCTGTTTCACATATGGCTCAAAGTTGCCTACAATTTTCCTGTGTGATAATGCAAGAGCCTGGCATGCTGCGACGTCACCATCTGGCTCGGATACGCTTCAAACAGCAGAATGTCGACATGCCAAGAAAAGGCCCGAGCTCAGAAGTTCGCGCGAGGTGTGATCTGGCTTAATGACGTCACACTGACATCAAATTTCACCACAATTCCGCCCAAAGCCACCACGAACGTGTCAAACGATGTGAAGGTTGTGACACCCAACTAATTCGCATATCATCCCCTATTTTGACGTCTCTGCGATGGAGGTCAGAATCTTGAAGCCAACCGTTGAAATCGTGCGGTTTATTTATGGGTGGCCGCGGAAAACGTTTCAGACACAGCAACACTTAGAATCGACATGAAAGGCCTCAGAGGGTGGCATAAAGAGCTTTCCCTTGAGGCGTCTGTTTCCAGACATTTCGCGGTCGAAAACGACAGAGCGGAGTGCAGTGAGGAGCAGGACGACGTTCTTGACAGTTGCCGGCACCGCTGGCACCCCTTGGACGATTCAACCCATCTCTAAGGAAGTCATGGGCCAGCAGTCCCATTGAACGTGATTGCCGTTCTTTGGATTGCAGTGCGATCTTAATTTTTACTTTGGTGTACAGGGTGGAACCAATAGGGACCGTTCGAAACTACTGGACGAAATTTGTGCACGATCCGAAGCAGCGAAGGATGCTGATGCTTTTATAGCCCTCGTGTTTCGGGCCCTCCTGTGGCGTGATCACAGAAGGGTGCGACATTGACACATGCGCGAATAAAACACCCAGCACAGCACGTCTGTGTTGTGCCCTTTTGTAATGTTCCTGTTCAGAGACAACCTACGACGGAGTGCTAGGCACTTGCAGACAGGCACCCCCTTGCCATCCCTCCGATTGCACATGCTGCCTAGCAGGTACAAGAGCGCAGCCTGCAGGCATCTACGACTCTCGTCACGGGCTGCTTTCGTACAGGTACGTTTCTAGAGTGCTCAATAAACGTGGGCAGGTGGCACCGAAGGTGTTGCTAAGCAGGGTGATTTTGGAGAGACACTTCGTATATATATATATATATATATATATATATATATATATATATATATATATATATATATATATATATATTCAAGTTTGTCTCTGTGTCGCACCTCCCTGTGGTCACGTCACAATAAGAGCCCTTTGCTGCTTCGGATCGAATTCAAATTTCGTCGAATGGTTTTAAATGGTCCCTAATGGTTCCACCCTGTACACCAGAGCAAAAATTGCGGTCGCACTGCACTCAGAATGAGTGCAATCGCGTTTGTCCTTAGAGAAGGTTGAATCGTCCGTGGGGAGTCAGCAGTATCGAAGGTTGCAAAGAACGTCCTCCTCTTGCTCATCGCACTGCGAACTGTCGATTTGACCACGAAATGTGTAGGAATCGACGCCCCAAGGGAAGGCGTTGGTTTCATTGTCAGCCTGTGTGTCACTTCCTGAGTTATTTTTATGTCGATTTTGAGCGGTGGTATGTCTGAAATGTTTTTCTCGGCTACCGATAAGAAAGCAGCGTGATTTCAACGCTGGGTTTTGCAGTTCTGACCACCATCGCAGAGGTGTCAGAAGAAAGGGTGCAATGTGGGTTGTCAAGGCCTTCCGATCGTGTGATACGTCCATGGCGGGGTTGGAAGGAATTGTGGCGAAATTTGGTGTCAGTGCAACACTTTACATAACGTCTGAGCTCTGGCCTTTTTTTCGTGTCTGGCGACGCCTTGGGTGCCGCAAGTTGAGACAATTACGGGGCTTCGAAAATTGACCCGTTAATTATTTTACGCAGTGTATTTAACCATCCTGGAACTTCGGATAACCGATCCACTACTAACTCTGCATCAGTAGGAACAGAGAGAGCTAGACCACCTATTCTATTTTGATTTTTCCTGTTTTGCAGTTAGGTTTTTGAACTTTCCAGCGTTGCAGTTGAAATGCGTAGTATAATGAGAATCTGGAAGAGAGTTCTAACATCGAGAAGAAAGTTTGAACGGTACATTTGTTACACTGCCGAGCGGTCTATGGTTGTGCACTTCGTTCTTCTTCAAGTCACTTTTTATTTCTAATGACAATTTGGGCAGCTGCTTTGAGCGCTCTTTCAACATGAATTTATAAAATTTAACTGTTGTTGATGCAGCTCTCCATGCTGGTCTATCCTTGTGCAAGTCTCTCCACCACTACGTAACTACTGCGGTCGATACTACCTGAACAAAAATCGCAACATCAAGAGGGAGTTGCGCGACGTAAACGTAAGGTGGTAGCCGTGTTTCTACATTTTAAAGATGATGTCGCCAGTCGCATTAGAGTGGATGAGGATGCAAGTCACGTTTGCTTCAAACACACATTGTAACGATCGAGAGAGTTAGTTACTTTCGCTGTCTGCTTGTTATTGCTCGTGTAACAACTAATATATTGATAAATGGATGAGATTAATATGTTGCTACGAAAAGAGCCCTGCAATACTTTTTAGGGATGCTGTGCTGTGACTTTCTTTGGATCAATAATTTTCAACAAAACAAAATATATTATGTTCTTACTATTCTGGATCTGGCTTTCTATAAAGGGAACATTGTTTCGTTACTGTAACTCCCTATAAAGTTCAACATATCTTTCTTACTTTACAGTTACTAAAAAGGTTACTGAAAATTATTTCGTTATCAATACTGATGTTAAAGTATGCAATGTTTGTTCAACATCAAAATTTTGCAGTGGATTTTTGTTAACAGTAAACACCAATAAGTACCACGAGTAACACGAGAACATGAGACTATTATCACAGAAAAATAATATTTACTATAACGTTTGCCACACCAGAACTACGCACAGCAAGATTTCTTTTATGTCATGGAGGTAAATTATCCTTTTGCACTGTTAATAATATATCATCCGCAGCCCGCGTCCACCCGTAAAACACATCATAAAATCTGCTGCTCTGCCCTGCAATCCCGAAAGCTGAAAGAAATAATTTTAGTTCACTATTACCTGTCCGCTTCTTTGCAGTATGATTGGTTTCATTTAATGCAGTTTGAATGCGCCGCGGCAGCGGCTCGTTCGTTCGTAGCGCAGCTCTGCACCACGAATAATATTTAAATAGCTGAAGATGTCTTAAAAGGATGGGATGAAATACCAGGCAAGCTTATTACAAATCATAATGCAAGTTTTCACTAAGTAACTCTATTCAAAACATTTAGACAGATTAAATTCTTACACACCTTTACAAAACAATGCCCAATGGCGTCCTTCTCTCAATCTTGACAAAAGAATGCTGCACAAGTATACAATATAGCGTCACAATTTATACTCGGTATGATATATTTAAATCTTTGTTTGATATTTAATAAGTATCGTCTGTGGCGGTTTCGGTACTCGTCGACACAGATATTATCTTTTAAAAAATCGGTAGATAATTCTATACAAGTATAAAACATGACACATAATGGTTTCTCTTTATTACATAAAGTTCACACAATCATTGTCCATGCATAAATAAAATCACAATTATCCAGTTCAATTATTTTGTTTCTTTTTTACCACATATAATATGTGTTTTGCCAGGAGATGTTACATTACCTTTGAGAGTTTGAGGTGGTATAACAGGGCTACCAGAAGCTGAGCATTCCTTCTGCGATATTGTAGAAAGACTTGGCAGGAATGTAGCCACTGTATACAGGGTGTTAAAAAAGGTACGGCCAAACTTTCACGAAACATTCTTCAAACATAAACAAAGGAAATATGTTATGTGGACATGTGTTCGGAAACGCTTACTTTCCATGTTAGAGCTCATTTTATTACTTCTCTTCAAATCACATTAATCATGAAATGGAAACACACAGCAACAGAACGTACCAGCGTGACTTCAAACACTTTGTTACAGGAAATGTTCAAAATGTCCTGCTTTAGCGAGGATACATGCATACACCCTCCGTCGCATGGATTCCCTGATGCGCTGATGCAGCCCTGGAGAATGGCGTATTGTATCACAGCCAACCAAAATACGAGAACGAAGAGTCTCTACATTTGGTACCGGGGTTGCGTAGACAAGAGCTTTCAAATGCCCCCATAAATGAAAGTCAAGAGGGCTGAGGTCAGGAGAGCGTGGAGGCCATGGAATTGGTCGCCTCTACCAATCCATCGGTCACCGAATCTGTTGTTGAGAAGCATACGAACACTTCGACTGAAATGTGCAGGAGCTCCATCGTGCATGAACCATATGTTGTGTCGTACTTGTAAAGGCACATGTTCAAGGTAGAGTATCCCATATGAAATCATGATAACGTGCTCCATTGAGCGTAGGTGGAAGAACATGGGGCCCAATCAAAACATCACCAACAGCGCCTGCCCAAATGCTCACAGAAAATCTGTGTTGATGACGTGATTGCACAAATGCGTGCGGATTCTCGTCAGCCCACACATGTTGATTGTGAAAATTTACAATTTGATCACGTTGGAATGAAGCCTCATCCGTAAAGAGAACATTTGCACTCAAATGAGGATTGACACATTGTGGTATGAACCATTTGCAGAAGTGTACCCGTGGAGGCCAATCAGCTGCTGATAGTGCCTGCACACGCTGTACATGGTACGGAAACAACTGGTTCTCCCGTAGCACTCTCCATACAGTGACGTGATCAACATTACCTTGTACAGCAGCAACTTCTCTGACGCTGATATTAGGGTTATCGTCAACTGCACGAAGAATTGCCTCGTCCATTGCAGGTGTCCTCGTCGTTCTAGGTCTTCCCCAGTCGCGAGTCATGTGCTGGAATGTTCCGTGCTCCCTAAGGCGCCGATCAATTGCTTCGAACGTCTTCCTGTCGGGACACCTTCGTTCTGGAAATCTGTCTCGATACAAACGTACCGCGCCACGGCTATTGCCCCGTGCTAATCCATACATCAAATGGGCATCTGCCAACTCCGCATTTGTGAACATTGCACTGACTGCAAAACCAAGTTCGTTATGAACACTAACCTGTTGATGCTACGTACTGATGTGCTTGATGCTCTAGTACTGTAGAGCAATGAGTCGCATGTCAACACAAGCACCGAAGTCAACATTACGTTCCTTCAATTGGGCCAACTGGCGGTGAATCGAGGAAGTACAGTACATACTGACGAAACTAAAATGAGCTCTAACATGGAAATTAAGCGTTTCCGGACACATGTTCACATAACATCTTTTCTTTATTTGTGTGTGATGAATGTTTCCAGAAAGTTTGGCCATACGTTTTTGTAACACCCTGTATGGTTGCTGGCAGCGGTGGTCACGAGAATGTACGGTCGCAAGAAGACCGAGCTCCGGAAGGCCACGTGGCACTACCGAGAGTGACGACCATCGTGTTCGGATCGGGAGGGGGGCGGGGGGGGGGGGGGAGGAGTTGCTCTGGCGCATCGAACTGCATCTGCAACAACAGTTGGCACCTTAGTGACACAACGTACAAATCTGTTATTTCAAGGACAGCTCCGAGCCAGATGCCCAGTGGCACGCATTCCAAAACCACCGCCATTTACGATTTCAGTGGTGTCAAGCGAGAGCTCATTGGAGGGCAGGGTGGATGTCTATTGTGCTTTATGATGAAAGTTGTTTCTGCCTCGCTGATTTACATATGTTGGTTAGAAGGAGGACAGTTGAAGGCATGCAACCAACGTGTCTGCGTGCTAGACACACCCGAGGTAGGAATATACCAGGAGTTGTGGTCTGGGGGTGCGATTTGATTTCATATGACAGCAGGAGCAATCTCGTAGTTACTTCACGCACCCTAGTGCAAAATTTGTTCGTCAGCCTGGTGATTCGACTTGTGCTGCCATTCATGGACAGCATCCCAACTGGTGAACAGGATAGCGCTCGCCCGCATATCGCCGTTGTAGCCCAACATGCTCTACAAAGTACCGACTTGTTGCCTTGGCCTTCTCGATCACCTGATCTGTCTCCAGTCGAGCACATACGGGACATCATTGGACAACTCGAGCGGCATCTGCAAACAGCATTAACCATCCACTTATTGACCGACCAAGTACAACAGGCAGGGATCCATCCCACAGACTGTCATCTGGCACCTGTACAACACTGTTTGCTTGCTTGGAACATTCTGACAGTTACACTGGTTATTAATGTACCGGCATTTCACATTTGAAATGTCTCATCTCGCGCTTACATTAACCTGTGATCTTCTAATGTTAATCACTTACAAATGTTACCTAGACAAATGCGTTCCTGTAGTTTAATTAATCTACATTAAAAATATTTTGGTGTTGCGATTTTCTTTCCGTCACTGTACATCCATTTGAATCTTCGTACCATATTCAAGCCTTGGTCGCTCTCTACAGTTTTTACCTCCTCATTTCTTGTTCTATGCCGGCCGAAGTGGCCGAGCGGTTCTAGGCGCAGCCGGCACGGTATAACGCAGCGTGTTTGGTCAGAGGGCTAGCTGCCCTCTGTAATAAAAAACCTGAGTTAATGGATCAACAACGAACTGACGTGGGTGTCTTTCGACGTCCGCCCCGAGCAGATACAACGAACGAAAACGAACAAAATGAGATTAAAGCGCTACAGTCTGGAACCATGCGACCGCTACGGTCGCAGGTTCGAATCCTGCCTCGGGCATGGATGTGTGTGATGTCATTAGGTTAGTTAGGTTTAAGTAGTTCTAAGTTCTAGGGGACTGATGACCTCAGAAGTTAAGTCCCATAGTGCTCAGAACCATTTTTTTCTTGTTCTATATACCCGTCTAACCTTCAGCATTATTTTATAGCACCATATTTCAAAAACTTCTATTCGCCTCTTGTCTGACCTGCAAATCGTCCACATCTCATTTCATTCAAGGTTACTCTACAAACAAAACTCTAGTATGTCTTGGGCACTGCATTTTGCGCTTTCCCTTGGAGTGATAATCTGAGGGGGTTTCATTAATTTTCGATGCCTCTGAAATCAACAGTGGAACTGGTTTCTTATTTGTTAAAGAAAGGTAAGGCTACTTTTCGTGTGTAATATTCCTTTGGGCTGCTAGCAGCACTATTGTCTCAATATTATTCATTGTGGCCGCAGACATCGGTAAGCTTCCGTGATCAGTGAATGACGAAATAGCTTTGAGATTTCACGACAACTGAGAAGACACTAAAACTTACATTTTTGGTACAAATTAAATGATCAGTTTTGAGACGTGCCATGCCATAAGAATTAAATTTTACAGGTGACAAAAAAAATTATTCATTCGTAGCCTACTTGATACTTACTATGGTAAGCGTGATTCATCAGTAATTGCAAAGTAAAACCTTTCGCGTTATTAAAATTTTTATGGATGTGACACATTTTTGGAATTTATAGATCTAAAATTATATCCTTTTGCGATTAATTTTTTTAGTCACCAAAATTATCTATAAGTTAGGAAATAAAGCAGTAAAAAACTAGAAAAGATATTTTTATTTATACAGGCACAGCAATAACATTAGATTGATAGATGCTGAAAAACGTGTGTAACAAAAAATAATCAGAAGCGAGAATACAGTGGGTTATAAACAAAAATAACCAGTCATAAAAATTCTTTCGCTAATCTTGCTCGAAAGTGATAATGCAGAGAACTAATTCTAAGCGCACACGTTCTCGCATATGGCATTCTGTGAAACCAAACAATGTTGTAGAAAGCGCTGCATTTACCTATCGTCGATTGGCCAAGAAGACTCTGATGACCAATTTGCTTCAACAACAATTGGGAAATGCCTCGTAGCCAACATGACAACATCGAAAAAGGCAATAAAGAAAGTCAGCATAGCACACCAAGAGCAGTTTTCTGCCGCTTTCTTTTGACACTCGGTGTAACAGCGTGCTCACTGTTATGACAGCGTTTGACGCTTATTTCGTGAGATATTTGGCCCGGTCACGATCAATGGACCATCCTGAATATTCAGAGCTATATATTCCTGACGTTGTATCAGTGTGTGGGCAGCCTGCAATAGTGCAGATTTTGAAGACACCTACAAATGCCAAGACTAATAGTAAAGCATTACTGGATTTAGATAACACTAATTTGCCAAGGCAAAGCATAACATTCAAAGTTGGCAACATAGCCTTGCCCAAACAGATTATCCAAATCTAGTAAATGCTTTACTAGCAATCTTGACCTTTGAAAATTTCTTCAAAGTCCACATTTAGAGTTGTTGTTTTAGTTCTTGGTCTGAAGAATGATCTGATGCTGTTCTTTTCGCTAACGTATCCTGTGCAGGTCTCTTCATATCCGCATTATTACTACAATGTTCATCCATTTGAACCTCTGAAGATTTTGTCTCCCAGTATAATTTTTGCCCTACATACTACCCTTCATTACAAAAGGAATACATCTTTCATGCCTCAGCATATGTCATATCAACCAATCACTTTTTCAGTTAATTTATGCCATAAACCTTGTAATGTCATCCTAAAATTCAGTACATCTGATCTACTCATGTAATCTCAAGTATTCTTATGTAACATCACAAGGCTTCTATTTGGTTCTTCTCTGTATTGTTCAGCACCTATGTTTCACTTCAATTCTGAACTACACTCTACGCATACACCTTCACAAAATACTTCCAAAAGCTTAAATTTATGTTTGACATTAGCATATTTTACTTTTTCAGGAAAGATTTTCTCAGTTTCGTCATTGTCAATTATTCTGCTGCCCAAATAGCAAAACCTGCCTACTATTGTTAGCATCTCTTTTGCAAATCTAGTTTAGTGTCTCATTTTCAAATATAATCCCCTAGTGTCACATGACATAATTTGGCTATGCTTGGTCAGTCTCATTTTACTTCTGTTGACTTTCATCTTATAACCTCGCATAAGACAGTATTTAACCCACTCAACTGATCTTTTAAGCCATTTGCTATACTAATAGAGGCTGATAACCTCAGCAGTTTGGTCCCATAGGAACTTACCTACCTATACTAATAGAATTACATTGCCATTAGCAAATCTTAAAACTTTTTATTTCTTCCCCCTAAAATTTAATTCCTTTTCCCAATTTCCCCTTAGTTTCCTGTACTGCTTCCTCCGTGCACAAACTGATTAACATGACACATTGTTACACTCCTCAACTACCACCTTTCTTTCATGTCCCTTGCCGGCCGCTGTGGCTGAGCAGTTCTAGGTGCTTCAGTCTAGAACTGCGCAACTGCTACAGTCGCAGGTTCGAATCCTGACTCGGGCATGGCTGTGTGTGATGTCCTTAGGTTAGTTAGGTTTAAGTAGTTCTAAATTCTAGGGGACTGGTGACCTCAGATGTTAAGTCCCATAGTGCTCAGAGCCATTTGAACCATTTTTCATGTCCCTCAACTCCAATAACTGCAAAAAGAGGAAGGAATATTATGGTTTTAGTTCCACCTTGATGGCAAGATCATTAGAGATAGAGCATGTGACTGGAGAGGGGAAGGTTGGAGAAGGAAATTGGTGTGCCCTTTCAAAGCACCCATCCCAGCATTTGTCTTAAGTAACTAGGACAATCGAGTAAAATGTAAATCTAAATGCCCTGGTGTGGATTTGTACTACTGTCCTGCCAAGTTCGCATCCAATATCATACCACTATGCCACTTTGCTTGATTTATCTTGTTTCTGTGAAAGTTGTAGACAACCTTTTGCCCCCTGTGTTTTGCACAAGGTAATATCAGAATTTCAAAAAGCTTGTTCCTGTCACTACTGTTAATTTTTTTTTTGAATTGGCTGAAACTACAAGTGTTGGTCTGTCTTTCTTCTGTCGTCTAATACAAGTTGTTGGGTTGTATTGCCAAGTATGTTCCTCCATTTTTCCAGAGCCCAAAGTGATCTTCTCCCACCAGATCAACTTCTAAATAATTTGTGCTGTAGTCCAAGTCATGTACAGATGGCTGTCCTAGTGGATGTGTTTTATCTGTACGTACCCCAGAAAATACTGATGCTGTTCAAGCAACAGTGATCAGGAGTCCATATCATTTGGTTCAAAAGAGTGCCTCAGCATTGGAGCTGAGATCTTGGAACATGCTCAGAATACTCCGTGGCCTTCAGTTTAATCCTTACAAGCTTCAGATTGTTCAAGAACTAAAACCTAATAATTATGTATTGTTCGTATAATTTTGTGGAAACCTGTTGGTTAAAATCAGTAAGGTGCTAACTTCACTGAAAATTTTTGGGTATCGGCTGAAGCCTATTTTCAACTAAGTGGATACATGAAGAGTTTGCCTGCATAGCTGCAAAGGTAGTGTACATTGCTGACTTCTAGAGGACCTAGAATTTTTTTATGGTACTACAAAGGATTTTTCCATGGTGGGAGGACTGTTAAAGGGGTGCACTCAGCCTTGTGATGTCAATTGAGGAGCTACTTGAATGAGAAGTAGCAGCTCACACATCTGGCAAATAGACAAAATGGCCAGGAGAGCTTTCTTTCACATGACACCTCACTGCAGAAGGTGACATGGCTGCTAATTGTCATCCCTTAGTCTTCAAGGCCTGGACGAGGAGTTTGGATACATGACTAAGCACAACATATTTTACTGGGCATAAACAGATCTTGCCACACTTCAATAGTGTCCATGACAGTGCTAAGGTTACTGTGCAGCAACACATCATGTCGTGGGATGGTAGGCCTTTAGATCTTTGAAGATGGAGAAGGCTCTGCTGTCATTGTGATGTCACAACATTATGTCAACATTGCTAAGTGATATGACATGAAATGAGTATGTGAGGACTGTGGTAGGGAAGGCAAATGGTCGACTTCAGTTTATTGGGAGAATTTTAGTAAAGTGTGGTTCATCTGTAAAGGAGACCGCATATAGGACACTGGTGTGACCTACCCTTGAGTACTGCTCAAGTGTTTGGGATCTGCACCAGGTTGATTTGAAATAAGGCACTGAGGCATTTCAGAGGCAAGCTGCTAGATTTATTATCAGTAGGTTTGATCAGCATGTAGGTGTTACCGATATACTTCAGGAGCACAAGTGGGAATCCTTGGAAGGAAGAAGGCATTCATTTTGAAGAACACTACTGAGAAAGTTTAGAGAATTGGCGTTTGAAGTTGACTGCAGAATGATTCTACTGTCACCAACACAAAGACAAGATATGAGGAGGAAACAAGTATTTGTAAAGAGTACCCTCTGCCACACCCTGTATGGTGGCTTGCAGAGTATGTATGGAAATGTAGATGTATCCAATTTTGTCTACTTCATTTGCTGTATTTTTCGTTTATTCTCCAAGGTTGTTGGTGTGACAATTTTCAGCAGCAAGAATATAAATATTTCTTTTATAAATTGAAACTTGTTTTACTCACAGCAATATAAATGCAATTGAGGCACGAAAGAGACTGGTATAGGAATGCATATTCAAATACAGAGATTTGTAAACAGGCAGAATACAGTGCTGCAGTCGCAATGCCTATATAAGACAACAAGTGTCTGGCACAGTTGATAGATTGGTTACTGCTGAATACCTCTGCAGCCAGAAAAAAATCCTGCAAGAATGGGGCCAATGACATCTGAAGATAATTATTCAATCTGACAGAAATGCAACCTTTTCACAAATTGCTGCAGATTTCAAAGCTGGGCCATCAACAGGTGCCAACATGCGAACCATTCAACGAAACATCAATGAAATGAGCTTTCGGAGCTGAAGACCTACTTGTGTAGCCTTGATGACTGCACAACACAAAGCTTAATGCCTTGCCTGGGCCTGTCAACACTGAAATTGGACTGTTGATGACTGGTAACATGTTGCCTTGTCGGACGAGTCTCAATTCAAATTGTATCAAGCGGATGGATGTGTACAGGTATGGAGACAACCTCATGAATCCATGGACACTGCATGTCAGCAAGGGACTGTTCCAAGCTGGTGAAGGCTCTGTAATGGTGTGGGGTGTGTGCAATTGGAGGGATATGTGACCCCCGATGCATCTAGATATGACTCTGACAGGTGACATGTATGTAAGCATCCTGTCCAATCACCTGCATTCATTTGTATCCATTGTGCATTCCAACGAACTTGGACTATTCCAGCAGGACAATGCAACACACCACACCCAGAATTGCTACTGAGTGACTCCAGGAACACTCTCCTGAGTTTAAACACCAAACTGCCCAGACATGAACATTATTGAGCATATGTGGGACGCCTTGCAACAAGCTTTTCAGAAGAGATCTCCACCCCTCTCATACTCCTACGGATTTATGGACAGCCCTGCAGGATTCATGGTGTCAGTTCCCTCCAGCACTGCTTCAGACATTAGTCCAGTCCATGCCATATCCTGTTGCAGCACTTCTGTGTATTCACGGGGGCCCCACACAATATTAGGCAGGTGTACCAGTTTCCTTGGCTCTTCAGTGTAGATTGTGACAAGAAAAATGTGCTTCAATTTATATTTTTTGCCAAATTTTTCCTCCAGTGTCAGCATTATTTCATTCATCAAAGCCAACTCTCCATATTCTGTAGTATTCCTTTCCCCTGTTTGAGCTAGTAACTGCCCATGCTCCCCTTGAAACTCTCAATGATGTCTGCTTGTTTTGATATATCCAGTACCCAATTCCATAATTTCCTACACTTTTTAAAGTTACATAAAGAAATGTGAAATAATGTTCCACTATCTCTATTTACTAGATGTAAATATGATTGTAATTTACAGTGATACTGGTAATTATTTAATGTGTAACCATGTAATCTACCTTGTACCAGTGCTCAGTGCAAACTCCTATTGTAACAGAGGAAGAAAGGACTAGGCATTATTGCCTACAAATGTGGTAATTGCCAGAGAGGCAATTCCTGAATTTCTCTGAAATCTGTTACTGCAAATTAATGGTAATTTTACTTTTACATTTCAGAGTGAAAATACTGTAACAGTGCCAGTAGGCAGTGGGTCAGTGGTGGGTCTTAATGTGACTTCGATTGCAGGAAAGCAATATTACAGTTTCAGAAGAATACCTTATGCTGTACCCCCAGTTGGGAGTCTCAGATTCCAGGTGGGTTACTTTATTTGCAAGAATGTTAATTTTTTTATTGTTGTACAGCTTGTTGTGCAGGCTAATTTTTGTTTAACATGTTAAGAATGCTCGTATATCTTTGTTTCACCACAGACATAATAAGATTTAAAAACACACTAGCTGGAGACAATTGGGACAGTGTCCACCACTTAAAAGGTACAAATAATAAATGGAATGAATTCTGTTAATTTCTCTTGAGGCATTTTAATTTTTGTTGACCAATTACAACAATAACAATTCTCAGTTATTGTGGATAAAGAGTTAAGTTGAAACTCCCAGCTAAATTAGTCAATTATTTACATTTTTCTGCTACTAGTCAAATTCAGTTACTTTATTTCAAAACATTGAAACACATTTCAAGCATGTTTTGCTTATCATCAGGCATTTAAGCATACAGCTGTTACTTAAAGATAAAATATCTTAGTCTGACTTAACATAGAACTGTTTTGTTTACTGCTGCTGCAGTGGCTACTGGAGTACAGCTCCATACCAGCAGAAGACAACATTGTACAAGAATTTCTGGCACAGCTGCTACCCCCAAATACGCCAGTAGCCACTCCAGCAGCAGAACAAGTGAACAGAACAGTTCTAGTTAAATTTAGACTAAGGCGTTTCGTCTTTAAGTAACATCGGTATGCATAAACAACTAACAACGAGTGAAACATGCTTGAAACACATTTCAGTGTGTTAAATTAAACATAAAATAAATATATCTAACAGGTGGCAGAAAAATACAGATCATTATTCCACATAGTCACAGTTCCAGCAATGCTGATAAACAGTGCTGTTTTTCTGGGGGTACACTGGGGGATGTGTACCCCTAAACTTTTTCGTCAACAAAGTAATTTTTTTACGATGTTGAGAACTTGGAAGAGTGCCAAAGATTTATTTCATGGATGTAAATTTTTTATTTCATTTTTTCGTGTTGGTAATTGTAATGCAAATGATACCAGTGCAGTCTTTGTTGGGAAAAGCGATGTCATTGACTGTTCAAGCATTTCGAAGCTGCGGCCAATACCATTTTTTTTGTAGTTCGATGTTGATGATGTCATGGCTAAAAGCAGATGGGTGGTATTCCATGCTTCAGTTATAAGTAATTTTCACTGCATTATATCCAATGTCGGAGTAACCTCAAACTTTTGTTTAGAAAAAAAGCACTGCTGATAAAGCTTAGTGCCTTTTTCAATAAAAACAATTTCCTCGTATTGGGTGTCCCAGGCTGCAACTGCAGTGGTTCAGAGAATCCTATTTTGTAAGTCCTGTAGCTTCATCAGATGGAATTTAGTTTTGACAGTAAGATTATAACTTTTTTAATTAGTTGGAAGTTGGTGAGGTCTCTGTGGATAAGATACTCCAGTACTTTTCCCTAGAAAACAAAGGAGTGAAATGGATCATTAGATTTGGGGAAGGATGGGGTTCTTATTGAGGTAAAGTAAGATTATAACTTTTCTAATTAGTTGGGAAGAAGCATACTAGAACTAAAATAAGGTGTAATAATATCCATATTATAAACCTCACTAATTTGAAAAGTATGGTATCTAATAACATCACATCAATTAAAACTCCCAGACCACCAAAGCTGTCAATAGAACCATACACCAATGACATACCAAAATTGGCAGGTAGTGAAATAGCATTTTATGCCAATGACACACTGGTCTATAAGAGCAACAGCAACATCACATTCATAGCCAGAAAGCTACAAGGACACTTTGATGAGATCACCAGTTGCTGTACAATCTGGGAGATAAAGATAAACCCAGAGAAGAGTGTAGCATTAAGGTTCACACAAAAAGTGATCCCACCTCCCCATCCAAACTGACAGATTTCTGTGGGTGGCAGAATGCTTGAATCGAGTGACTTGGCAGTCTATTTTGGGATTCACCTAGATAGATGCTTAACTTTTGCTAAGTCATTAAATAGGCCCATAATCAACTTTACGTGCTCCTCAAGGATGGAGGGCTACTGACTGTGACTAGCTATGACCATACAAAGCTGTCATCCTTCCAATGATGCTATATGGTTCTGAAGTATGGTCCATGTCAGCAGCTCTCATCTGATGAAACTACAGGACTTACAAAATAGGATTCTCTGAACCACTGCAGTTGTAGCCTGGGACACCCAATACCCACATATTAAGGACTTCTAGGAGAACCATCAATCATCACATACATCAAAAGGAGGTTAGAAAGCCTTTATGAGAAAGCTTCCGCTTCAACCCACCATCTTATTCATCAGTGACATGCATAATACCCTGACAATTCAGATTAAAGATCAGTCTCTCATTAACCAGACAATTTAGCATGTAAAATATTACAGAAAAACAGTCATACATAAAACAATAATCCAGACAAACAAAAAACTGCCATTTGCAAACATCATTCGCCCAGGCTATAAGTCAAATGGGCAAGGGCCAGTTGTGTTTCTGTGAGATAAATATAGATACAGACGGACAGTGAAGACTGTAAATTCCTTCATCTACTCTTGGATGGCAGTGTTTGAGGGGAAAACCATGTTAACTACATACACAGGAAAGTAAGCAGAGCTTTGTACTTATTTAGCCTCTGTCCAAAATTGTATATAATAAAAATCTAAAAACATTGTAGGCCTACTATGGGACAGTTTTATGTTTTATAAGTTATGGGAGCTGTGGGGATGTCTTCCTGATATGCACTTGAATAGAATATTGTTGCTACAGAAGAGAGTTGTTAGGCTGATACATTGTCTGGGATACAGGGAAACCCATCATGATGCCCTTTCCAGAAATAATTGTCTTGCTATATGCTTGTATATACATAGACTTATCATATTTTTGGAACCCATCAGGGTGACAAACTCAAATGTTATGATATGCAAAATCACAACAGAAGAAATAAGCACAGCTATTACAGACAGAGAACAGAATTTAAAGTACCAGAGCACTCCAGAATGAGACTTTCACTCTGCAGTGGATTGTGCTCTGATATGAAACTTCCTGGCAGATTAAAACTGTGTGCTGGGCTGAAACTTGAAATTCGGACCTTTGCCTTTCATGGGCAAGTGGTCTACCATCTGAGCTATCCAAGCATGACTCACAACCCATCCTCACAGCTTAAATTCTTCCAATACCTCATCTCCTACCTTCCAAACTTCACAGAAGCTCTTCTGTGAACCTTGCAGAACTAGCACTCCTGAAAGAAAGGATATTGCGGAGACATGGCTTAGCCACAGCCTGGAGGATGTTTCCAGAAAGAGATTTTCACTCTGCAGTGGAGTGTACGCTGATATGAAACTTCCTAGCACATTAAAACTGTGTGCTAAGCCATGTCTTCGCAATATCCTTTCTTTGAGAAATTCTAGTTCTGCAGGGTTCGTAGAAGAGCTTCTGTGAAGTTTGGAAGGTAGGAGATGATGTACTGGCAGAATTGAAGCTGTGAGGATGGGTCATGAGTTGTGCTTGGGTAGCTCAGATAGTAGAGCACTTGCCCGCGAAAGGCAAAGGTCACAAGTTTGAGTCTCGGCCCAGCACACAGTTTTAATCTGCCAGGAAGTTTCATATCAGTGCACACTCTGCTGCAGAGTGAAAATCTCATTCTGGAAACATCCTCCAGGCTGTGGCTAAGCCATGTCTCCACAATATCCTTTCTTCCAGGAGTGCTAGTTCTGCAATTTCGCAGAAGAGCTTCTTTGAAGTTTGGAAGGTTGGAGACGAGGTACTGGCAGAATTGAAGCTGTGAGGACGGGTCGTGTTATGTTTAGGTAGCTCGGATGGTAGAGCACTTGTCCACAATAGGCAAAGGTCCCGAGCTTGAGTCTTGACCCAGCACTCAGTTTTAATCTGCCAGGAAGTTTCATACCGGAGCACTGTCAATATATCTGTGGCCAATGCAGTACAAAAAATTGCCAGAAGCAATAAGAATATATACCAGGGATCCATTTTAAACAAAATTGAATTTCTTGTAAAAAATGTCTGTATTCATTGAAAGGATTATGTGTTAACTGTGTAATAAATATTTGATGTATTGAACCCTTGCACACAAATACAATATGTACTATACTTTTGTAACAAAATGACATTTACAAAAGTCATCATTTGATGACTACACGGAAAAAGAAATATATATATATAAAAAAAATGATTATCATAATGTGCAAAAACTTAATAATATATGGAGATAGAAAAAGCTATTAACTACCACAAAATGCCAAAATGTTGATGATAAGGTTTTATCATCAAAAAGATTAATAAATAAGAAAGGTAGAAATGGTTTAAGTAGCTGGGGCTGTTCTAAGATAAAACTGAAAAGTCACGTTGGCCCTGAGGCTGGGGGAGAGGCCAGCATGACAAGTCAGGTAAAAAATGGCGGTAGATAAAATTTGAAAGCCTTAAAAATTAAAACTGCCAGGAATAACAGTCAGCAAGTTAGATATACAGTAGGAGAAATAGTCCAAAATTAGAAGCGCGGGGAGCAGTGACACAGGAAAATGAAGGAGCAAACTGTAGAGAACAAGCCTAAGAAGGGGCAAATGGTAGAAAACAAGGCTAAAAATAAAGACAAGAGAACATGAAAAATATGAAAGTATGGCAAAACAGAGAAAGTCAATTTAAAAAAGAAAATAATTATGGAAGAGAAGTTGATGATAGAAAACTAATTATGGTGTAAGCGAGGGGAGAACAGAATGTATGTTGGCAGAAATAAGGCAACTGGTATAGGTTGAAGACAGAAGGGTGGATGGATGGCAGGAACAATGAATTTGCTTTGAGCAAATTATGAGATGTTGCTTATTGTGGTAAGAAGAAGTCATCCTATTAGCCAGGTAGGCACCACAATTATGACTACTATATTCAACAGTGTGCATCACAACAATTACTTGAGAATAAATGTTTAACTAATGGGGAGATATTATAGTGCTCAGAGCCATTTGTAACTAATTGGGGGATATTGAATAGAATTTGGGGGGTGGGGGAAGAGGAATTTGTGGCACAGCTTGACTAGAAGAAGGGATCGGTTGGTAGGGCATGTTCTTTGGCATCAAGGGATCACCAATTTAGTATTGGTTCTTTTTTTTGGTCATCAGTCTACTGACTGGTTTGATGCGGCCCACCACGAATTCCTTTCCTGTGCTAACCTCTTCATCTCAGAGTAGCACTTGCAACCTACGTCCTCAATTATTTGCTTGACGTATTCCAATCTCTGTCTTCCTCTACAGTTTTTGCCCTCTACAGCTCCCTCTAGTACCATGGAATTCATTCCCTCATGTCTTAGCAGATGTCCTATCATCCTGTCCCTCCTCCTTATCAGTGTTTTCCACATATTCCTTTCCTCTCCGATTCTGCGTAGAACCTCCTCATTCCTTACCTTATCAGTCCACCCAATTTTCAACATTAGTCTATAGCACCACATCTCAAATGCTTCGATTCTCTTCTGTTCCGGTTTTCCCACAGTCCATGTTTCAGTACCATACAATGCTGTACTCCAGACGTACATCCTCAGAAATTTCTTCCTCAAATTAAGGCTGGTATTTGATATTAGTAGACTTCTCTTGGCCAGAAATGCCTTTTTTGCCATAGCGAGTCTGCTTTTGATGTCCTCCTTGCTCCGTCCGTCATTGGTTATTTTACTGCATAGGTAGCAGAATTCCTTAACTTCACTGACTTCGTGACCATCAATCCTGATGTTAAGTTTCTCGCTGTTCTCATTTCTACTACTTCTCATTACCTTTGTCTTTCTCCGATTTACTCTCAAACCATGCTGTGTACTCATTAGACTGTTCATTCTGTTCAGCAGATCCTTTAATTCTTCTTCACTTTCACTCAGGATACCAATGTCATCAGCGAATCGTATCATTGATATCCTTTCACCTTGTATTTTAATTCCACTCCTGAACCTTTCTTTTATTTCCATCATTGCTTCCTCGATGTACAGATTGAAGAGTAGAGGCAAAAGGCTACAGCCTTGTCTTACACCCTTCTTAATACGAGCACTTCGTTCTTGATCGTCCACTCTTATTATTCCCTCTTGGTTGTTGTACATATTGTATATGACCCGTCTCTCCCTATAGCTTACCCTACTTTTTTCAGAATCTTGAACAGCTTGCACCATTTTATATTGTCGAACGCTTTTTCCAGGTCGACAAATCCTATGAAAGTGTCTTGATTTTTCTTTAGCCTTGCTTCCATTATTAGCCGTAATGTCAGAATTGCCTCTCTCGTCCCTTTATTTTTCCTAAAGCCAAACTGATCTTCACCTAGCGCATTCTCAATTTTCTTTTCCATCATTCTTCTGTATATTATTCTTGTAAGCAACTTTGATGCATGAGCTGTTAAGCTGATTGTGCGATAATTCTCGCACTTGTCAGCTCTTGCCGTCTTCGGAATTGTGTGGATGATGCTTTTCCGAAAGTCAGATGGTATGTCGGCAGACTCATATATTCTACACACCAATGTGATTAGTCATTTTGTTGCCACTTCCCCCAACGATTTTAGAAATTCTGATGGAATGTTATCTATCCCTTCTGCCTTATTTGACCGTAAGTCCTCCAAAGCTCTTTTAAATTCCGATTCTAATACTGGATCCCCTATCTCTTCTAAATCGACTCCTGTTTCTTCTTCTATCACATCAGACAAATCTTCACCCTCGTAAAGGCTTTCAATGTATTCTTTCCACCTATCTGCTCTCTCCTCTGCATTTAACAGTGGAATTCCCGTTGCACTCTTAATGTTACCACCGTTGCTTTTAATGTTACCAAAGGTTGTTTTGACTTTCCTGTATGCTGAGTCTGTCCTTCCGACAATCATATCTTTTTTGATGTCTTTACATTTTTCCTGCACCCATTTCGTCTTAGCTTCCCTGCACTTCCTATTTATTTCATTCCTCAGCGACTTGTATTTCTGTATTCCTGATTTTCCCGGAATATGTTTGACTTCCTCCTTTCATCAATCAACTGAAGTATTTCTTCTGTTACCCATGGTTTCTTCACAGCTACCTTCTGTGTACCTACGTTTTCCTTCCCAACTTCTGTGATGGCCCTTTTTAGAGATGTCCATTCCTCTTCAACTGTACTGCCTACTGCGCTATTCCTTATTGCTGTATCTATAGCGTTAGAGAACTTCAAACGTATCTCATCATTCCTTAGTACTTCCGTATCCCACTTCTTTGCATATTGATTCTTCCTGACTAATGTCTTGAACTTCAGCCTACTCTTCATCACTACTATATTGTGATCTGAGTCTATATCTGCTCCTGGGTACGCCTTACAGTCCAGTATCTGATTTCGGAATCTCTGTCTGACCATGATGTAATCTAATTGAAATCTTCCCATGTCTCCTGGCCTTTTCCAAGTATACCTCCTCCTCTTGTGATTCTTGAACAGGGTATTCACTATTACTAGCTGAAACTTGTTACAGAACTCAATTAGTCTTTGTCCTCTTTCATTCCTTGTGCCAAGCCCATATTCTCCTGTTACCTTTTCTTCTGCTCCTTCCCCTACAACTGCATTCCAGTCGCCCATGACTATTAGATTTTCGTCCCCCTTTACATACTGTATTACCCTTTCAATATCCTCATACACTTTCTCTATCTGTTCATCTTCAGCTTGTGACGTCGGCACGTATACCTGAACTATCGTTGTCGGCGTTGGTCTGCTGTCGATTCTGATTAGAACAACCCGGTCACTGAACTGTTCACAGTAACACACCCTCTGCCCTACCTTCCTATTCATAACGAATCCTACACCTGTTATACTATTTTCTGCTGCTGCTGATATTACCCGATACTCATCTGACCAGAAATCCTTGTCTTCCTTCCACTTCACTTCACTGACCCCCTACTATATCTAGATTGAGCCTTTGCATTTCCCTTTTCAGATTTTCTAGTTTCCCTACCATGTTAAAGCTTCTGACATTCCACACCCCGACTCGTAGAACGTTATCCTTTCGTTGATTATTCAATCTTTTTCTCATGGTAACCTCCCCCTTGGCAGTCCCCTCCCGGAGATCCGAATGGGGGACTATTCCGGAATCTTTTGCCAATGGAGAGATCATCATGACACTTCTTCAATTACAGGCCACATGTCCTGTGGATACACATTACGTGTCTTTAATGCAGTGGTTTCCATTGCCTTCTGCATCCTCATGTCGTTGATCATTGCTGATTCTTCCGCCTTTAGGGGCAATTTCCCACCCCTAGGACAAGAGAGTGCCCTGAACCTCTATCCGCTCCTCTGCCCTCTTTGACAAGGCCATTGGCAGAATGAGGCTGACTTCTTATGCCGGAAGTCTTCGGCCGCCAATGCTAATTATTTATCAAAATTTAGGCAGTGGCGGGGATCGAACCCGGGACCGAAAACGTTTTGATTATGAATCAAAGACGCTACCCCTAGACCACGGTAGTAGGGTAAAAATCATTGAGGGACATGAAGAGATGAAAACACTAAGCAGATTCAGAAGGGTGTAGGTTGCAGTAGGTACTTGGAGATGAAGAAGCTTGCGCAGGATAGAGTAACATAGAGAGCTGCATCAAACTAGTCTCTGGACTTAAGACCACATCAACAACAACAAATGTGTTCAGTATGTAATTTCTTGCAGCTTTAGAGATAGAAGGCATTTTTAAATCTTTAACACCAAAGCTGCTATTTATTTAATGGCTGAGTAATTTTGAGCTTTGCCAATTTTGACAAGCCACTTATTACAGTACAAGTGAAAGGATGAAATGTAGGTAATAGAGGAATCACTAATAATATGGTTCATATGGCAACTACTCATGTATTGTACAACACTTGGTCGAGGGCAGTGTAGTATCAGGATGTGGGCATCCAAGAGTGCATGAAAATTGGTGAAAAGATAACAACAGAACAACATAAAAAAGTGGCTGTAGTTTGTTCCAGAAATTTACTGTTGTAGTGTAGAAGTGCTGCCTGTGAGGCTATCAAAAAGACTGAGGGACATATTTCTTGAGAGAGGGAAGCACAAGGCACATCTGATAAGGTTGGGAGCTGGTTGCCATGAGAGCAAGTGGTTGGTCCTGGCTCAGCCTCCCCAACCCAACCCATGCTCTGGCCTGAATGTCATCATTTACAGTTCTCTGATTGCTGCAGGAGGCTTTTCCAGAACCTTTATCAACGGCACTCCCCTAAGCGTTACCTCATCACTGTTACTGTGGAAATGGTATACATGTGAGCAAGGTTGGCCATGATGTCGGGTGGTAGCCAGTAGTGAGCCAGTCTTGGCTCTTTAGTAGAACACAATTCAGCTGTATGAAGAATAAAGGTGTGGAAAACTAAAATATTGATTAAAATTAAGCTTTTCTCACTCAGTATGTCTGTTCACCATACATAGGAGCATTACTGCTTTTAGTATACGTTTGCTGTGGACAGATCTATTTACATCATCACACTTAAATGTATCTTTTATCCAACACAATAAAGAAAAACATATGGAAATGTTGCTTGTAAGAAGAGAGTTGACCAGAAAAAGGAAAAGGTAGCGTATGGAGGAAGAAAATAAATGATTATTTGTACACATAGGCAGATAAGACAACAAAAACAATACACAACAGGTCTGATGCTCATTACAAGACTGAGAATGAGTAGATAATGATGAAAATTTTCAGGTACATAAACCAAGTTAAAGTGAACACTTTAAGAATTGCAGAAATAAATATATGGATAAAGATGGGATTTTACGTAAACCCTTATCTTATGCTAACCAATCAAGTGCTTTAGCCACTAAGCCACCTTGGTACAGCAGTTCACAGAACTGCATGAATTGCCCTGCCTCCCTCCTCAATCCAAATTCTCACTATCATTCCAGTCTACTCTAAATTCCTTCTAACATGTGAATGAAATTGCTGAGGCTGTCCATAGTCCCTCAGCATCAAACTTAAATGAAGGATCCAGCCTTAAACCCAGGTGCAGGTACTTGTACAAATGAAATGACATAATTTCAGAGACTTTACTGGTCTCATACTGATGGCTTAGTGGTTAATGCATCTGCCTAGTAAGCAGGAGACCCAGCTTTGATTCCTGGCCTTGGATCAAATTTTCACTCGCTGCTTCAGTCTACATACATAAAATCATGTCTGTATGAGACCAGTAAAGTCTCGAAATTGCATCATTTCATTGGTAAAAGCTGGCATTGATCTGAATTAAATTTTGGATAGACAGTAAAGAGGTTATTCAAACAAAGGCCAACAACTTCAAGGAATTTCAGGCAAAAACAATTGACAAAAGCTGAAAATACCTTATCAGAATCAAAGAAGAAAACATCTGTGAATGGATAAGAATTTCTGAGAGGAGACAGACAAGCTATCAACTCAATTGCTCCTTGTGGTTCTTCTGTATGGGAGAGAATGAACCTAGGCAATGGTTTTTATTTTGAATGAAGTGAATAAAACTACTGTGATGTTGTCTTGATCACAGCACAATACAAACAATACACATAGTTCATCATATAGCAGAAATGAGTAAAACTGCAAGATAGTTCCATTTAAACACATTTTTTTCTAAACCACAGACAAGTTTTTGACTTTAAATGCTACCATGGATTCGTTAACCATCTTTTACAGCCACCAATAAAATAGCTAGAAAGTAAATAATAATTGAGGCACCATGGAAATGCATACACATGACTTTTTTTTTTTTTTGCTGATCAATGTGTTTCTTTGTTTAGCTTCCAATTGATACATATTTTGCATCAAGCATCTAATGTAGCCCCCATTTTCTAGACTGGTATACCTGTCAAGTGTATTTGATAGGTGAAATGGAGCAACAAAACCGTGCAGGCAAGCATGGCAGTAGGACCATCTGAGGAGAACTGAAATATGATTTTTTCTATGTAAAAGTTCAGACTGGACTACATGTTCAAGTTGCCCATGCAAGTTTCAAGACTATGGCTTTCAGCATATGAGATGTTGGAAAGAGCATTGTGGTTTGGTTTTAATTGTGCTAATTTGTAGTACAGTTAGTCATATCCTTTTGTTTTGAGTTAGTGTGTTCATTTGAAAACGAGGCAAATCATTAAGGAACACCACCACTGAACAATTCATTGAACTTTATGGATCAGAACATTTTTTTTAATTAAAAAGGAAGTAGTGCCACAGTTGAGGAAACCAAGATGCTACTTCCATAAAATTGGTGAAAAAAAGCAAGTAAAAAGCCTACCATGGTTAATATCTAATCTTCAGTTGAAACCATGGTTACAGCTGAAGTTGAACACCTCTCAGGAGTACCATAGCATACATGGATTGGAGCCATATTTAGTGGAGGTATACATTTCCAGGTAAATCTGTTCAGACAGAAGTGAGAGGCAAACCAGAAAATGTCAAGAACCATTTAGGATGGCACTGTATCAAGGTGAAGAAGGCATAATTGCCAAGGTCTGTGATGTGGTACATAATGTATCAATTTTAATTTTAATTCACAGCCATTTCAGTAGCGGCATTTGAAGATTCATAACCTGTATGTGCTGAACATAATAATTATGGCAGTAAACAGGAACAAAACACTTAATAAATAAATACAGGATCACAACACTAGAGGTAGAGAGAGACCCCACATCATATCTCATAGAACAACACTTTATGAGAAAAGCCTTCACTATGCAGGCAGAAAACTACTGAATTGCTTCCATCCTAATATCTCCTAATTGCCCATTACAAACCTAAAAATGAAATTAAAATTATGGCTCTTAAACAATCCTGTATATTCAATAGATGAGTTTCTAGATTTAGTACATTCGTATGATGGAAGACCATTTGTCTAAAAATATATGTAATCTCAGATCTTAGACTGTGTCACAAACTGTAAATATTTGAATGTCAGATATGAATACTGTGTCACAAACTGTAGATTCCTTAATCTAAGTATGGCAATAACAATTTTTTTATGTATAGTTCTTATATGTATCTCTGTTCTCTCAACTAAATTTAGAAAAAGTTATGTAGATAAAAGTGCCAGACAGTAATATGTAACCCTAGTAAGGATGGCTCTGACTTATCTAGAAGACTGGAACAAAAAAAAACTTTTTTTGTAATCAGTTGATGTTGGATCAAAATAAATAAATAAATAAATATCAATGTTCTGCTAAAATATTTAATTTCTGACAGAAATTTAGCCATTAACAGATCCTGGATAGATCAGACAGGTGTCACTTGATATTATGGTTTCACTGAAAAAAAAAAAAAAAAAAAAAATTGGCTGGCAGTTTCACTGCAGGACATCTTTGTTGGATGATGGTGTTGATTGGTGTAGTGAAAAATGAGCATCAGAAGATTCTTCCAAGAGAAACACTTGTTTAACCTGGCTGATAGACACAGAGTTTCTCTTGCCACTAATCAAAAAGTCAATTGTCTTATCTTGTCTTGCCGGTACATGGTGTGGTCTAGTATATGGTGGTGTGAGTGTGGGTCTGACATTATCTTTGCATAGCGTGACATGGGTGCACCACTTCAACTCTTTATGGACAACACTTGCTGCATGCCATGTCATGATGCTGGTTGTGGTCACATGTGTGAGATTTCATCCATCAGATGTGCAGTGAATTGTGGTGATTGTGATATGTCCCACTGAAATGCATCCAGATTGACAAACTCACCTGGCAGTCATAGCATTTCCCCATAGACCAATTCAGCAGGGGATGCATTGAGTTCTGGCTTGCTTATGGTGTGGAGGCTGAGCAGAACTAATGGCAGGGGTTGTCCACTTCAGCTTGTGACACACGAGGGCAGCTTTGAGGGACCAGAGCTACATCTAGAGCATGCCATTGCTGGCTGGATGGTAACTTGCTGTTATGTGATGTGACACACTGCAAAAATTGTTCAGCTGTGTAAACAAATTGGACTTGAATTGGCATCCTCTTGTCAGTTGTTATGTGTAGTAGACATCCAAAGTGACAACACAGGTGGACATTAAAATGGCAGCTAGTATCTTGGTGGAGATATTATCTATAGGAATAGCTGTGACCAGCATTGGAATCTATCAACAATGGTTAGCAAATATCGTCGACCTTCTGATGGTGGTAGGCATCCCATAACATCAGTATGTACATGGGTGAACCTCCTGATTGTGTCTGGGAATTTGCCTACTGGTGTGTGAACATGACATGAAATTTTGCTGCTTTGACAATTCACGCATGCACGAGACCTTTGACAGCAGTCCTTTTGTATCCCAGACCATATTGTTCTATGAGATATGATGTGGGGTCTCTCTCTACCTCTAGTGTTGTGGTCGTGTATTTATTTATTAAGCATTTTTTTCCTGTTTACTGCCATAATTATTATGTTCAGCACATACAGGTTATGAATCTTCAAATGCCACTACTGAAATGGCTGTGAATTAAAATTAAAATTGATACATTATGTACCACATCACAGACCTTGGCAATTATGCCTTCTTCACCTTGATACAGTGCCATCCTAAATGGTTCTTGACATTTTCTGGTTTGCCTCTCACTTCTGTCTGAACAGATTTACCTGGAAATGTATACCTCCACTAAATATAGCTCCAATCCATGTATGCTATGGTACTCCTGAGAGGTGTTCAACTTCAGCTGTAACCATGGTTTCAACTGAAGATTAGATATTAACCATGGTAGGCTTTTTACTTGCTTTTTTTCACCAATTTTATGGAAGTAGCATCTTGGTTTCCTCAACTGTGGCACTACTTCCTTTTTAATTAAAAAAAATGTTCTGATCCATAAAGTTCAATGAATTGTTCAGTGGTGGTGTTCCTTAATGATTTGCCTCGTTTTCAAATGAACACACTAACTCAAAACAAAAGGATATGACTAACTGTACTACAAATTAGCACAGTTAAAACCAAACCACAATGCTCTTTCCAACATTTCATATGCTGAAAGCCATAGTCTTGAAACTTGCATGGGCAACTTGAACATGTAGTCCAGTCTGAACTTTTACATAGAAAAAATCATATTTCAGTTCTCCTCAGATGGTCCTACTGCCATGTTTGCCTGCACGGTTTTGTTGTTCCATTTCACCTATCAAGTACACTTGACAGGTATACCAGTCTAGAAAATGGGGGCTACATTAGATGCTTGATGCAAAATGTGTATCAATTGGAAGCTAAACAAAGAAACACATTGATCAGCAAAAAAAAAAAAAAGTCATGTGTATGCATTTCCATGGTGCCTCAATTATTATTTACTTTCTAGCTATTTTATTGGTGGCTGTAAAAGATGGTTAACGAATCCATGGTAGCATTTAAAGTCAAAAACTTGTCTGTGGTTTAGAAAAAAATGTGTTTAAATGGAACTATCTTGCAGTTTTACTCATTTCTGCTATATGATGAACTATGTGTATTGTTTGTATTGTGCTGTGATCAAGACAACATCACAGTAGTTTTATTCACTTCATTCAAAATAAAAACCATTGCCTAGGTTCATTCTCTCCCATACAGAAGAACCACAAGGAGCAATTGAGTTGATAGCTTGTCTGTCTCCTCTCAGAAATTCTTATCCATTCACAGATGTTTTCTTCTTTGATTCTGATAAGGTATTTTCAGCTTTTGTCAATTGTTTTTGCCTGAAATTCCTTGAAGTTGTTGACCTTTGTTTGAATAACCTCTTTACTGTCTATCCAAAATTTAATTCAGATCAATGCCAGCTTTTACCAATGAAATGATGCAATTTCGAGACTTTACTGGTCTCATACAGACATGATTTTATGTATGTAGACTGAAGCAGCGAGTGAAAATTTGATCCAAGGCCAGGAATCAAAGCTGGGTCTCCTGCTTACTAGGCAGATGCATTAACCACTAAGCCATCAGTATGAGACCAGTAAAGTCTCTGAAATTATGTCATTTCATTTGTACAAGTACCTGCACCTGGGTTTAAGGCTGGATCCTTCATTTAAGTTTGATGCTGAGGGACTATGGACAGCCTCAGCAATTCCATTCACATGTTAGAAGGAATTTAGTGTAGACTGGAATGATAGTGAGAATTTGGATTGAGGAGGGAGGCAGGGTAATTCATGCAGTTCTGTGAACTGCTGTACCAAGGTGGCTTAGTGGCTAAAGCATTTGATTGGTTAGCATAAGACAAGGGTTTACGTAAAATCCCATCTTTATCCATATATTTATTTCTGCAATTCTTAAAGTGTTCACTTTAACTTGGTTTATGTACCTGAAAATTTTCATCATTATCTACTCATTCTCAGTCTTGTAATGAGCATCAGACCTGTTGTGTATTGTTTTTGTTGTCTTATCTGCCTTTGTGTACAAATAATCATTTATTTTCTTCCTCCATACGCTACCTTTTCCTTTTTCTGGTCAACTCTCTTCTTACAAGCAACATTTCCATATGTTTTTTCTTTATTGTGTTGGATAAAAGATACATTTAAGTGTGATGATGCAAATAGATCTGTCCACAGCAAACATATACTAAAAGCAGTAATGCTCCTATGTATGGTGAACAGACATACTGAGTGAAAAAATAAATTCCATCTGATTGAACTGCTTCACAGAGCATTTGTCATTTCAGAGAGCATTTGTCATTGTTCTGATGGAAGGTGGAGGTCAGAGGTTTGTGGTCTGTGTAGATTGTGAATATTCTTGCCTCCAGCTGCAGTTGGAAATATTTCACAGATGAGCAGATTGCCAACATTTCCCAGTAGTATGTATTCCATTGTTACTAAGCTGGAGACAGTTTCTGAGAGTATTCTGAGAGTAGAAAGCAAGGAGCTGCCAGGTCTCACTGCAGTGCTCCACCAATGGCTATCTGGCTAGCATTCACCATAAGCACGAGGGTACATCTAAAGCAGGATGAGTGAGAAGCTCGGCCTCAGTAGTGCTCCTCTTGGCAGCCTTGAAGGCATCTGTCATCATCTGCGATCACTGCACAGATACCCTTCCTTTTGTTTTTGGATTGGCCAGAGCTGCTGTAAGTGGTTCTTGAAGTTCTGCAGCATATGGCAGATGGCAGTGGTAGAAATTGAGCACCCCAAGTAACCTACATAATTCTTTGGCTGTCTCTGGACCAGAAATGTTCAAAATAGAACTTCATTTGGTGTGATTCCATTGATGAAATAAGGTGGGTCAAAAACATTTTATCTAGTTATCCAAACAAGCACTTAGAGATGTTCAAAACAATGCCATATGTGTCAGGGTGCTCAAAACTTTCAGTGAGATGCTGCTCATGTTTCTCTGGTGCTACTGAGAAGACAACTATGTCATCAAAGTATGCAAAACAACATGGTACTCCCCATAACACTGAGTCAATGACTCATTGCCATGTTAGTGTGGCATTTGTCAGGCTGAATGTCATGACTAAGCTTTCAAATATACAAAAATGCATTATAATGGCCATCTTTGGAGTGTCTTTCTCACCAACCAGGGTCTGCATGTTTGCTTTGGGACAATCTAGCAAGCTAAATACCTGTTTCCCACACAATGCATGGTTATAGTCTTGTAGCAGACAGAGGCACTGGGTAATGGTCTGCAATCATTCTTGTTTTTAAAGCATGGTGCTAGCAACGTGGATGTCACACACTTTTCTTTTTATGGACTAAAAGCAAATGTGATGACCATGACCATTTAGGCAGGCAGATGATCCTCTTGGTTAGAATAGTGTCAAACTCTAACTTAGCAGTAACATACTGGTCAGGAGCTAATCGTCTGTGCCTGTATGAAATCAGCAGGACTGCCATCGTATCACAATGTACCTGTTGCAGAGCCTCCAGTGCCCTCTTGAGAGCGGGGAACTAAGTGAGCAACTTGGCATATCCTTTTCCTGTGGCCTGGGTCACCTTGGCATCATATGAGGCAGCGTGACACTGGAACCCAGTGGTGGACAGCCTGGTCACGGTTCCAGTAGCTGAGCATTTTTAACATTGGGCATCAAATGGTAATGCACTGAGAGGCCTGTGCCAATGATAGGCTCTGTCATAACTACAATTATGAAGCTCCATACCAAAGCAAGCCTCAGTCCCAGGTCCAGTTCCAAGTGCTGCATTCTGTATGTTATGTCACTATAGCAGAGCTGTTAGTGGCTGACAGTTGAAATACAGTGGCCGGACAGTACATATCATCCTGCACTTTGGCAACATATTGATGATCCAAGTGAGTAATTACTAAAACAAAATTTGTGGAATCAGACATCATACCAGCACAAAGGAAGCTCACATCAGTGTCTGCAAATTATAGTGCAGGGTTGTGAGGCCAGAATGGTGATAGCTGTACCCCCAGTCTTGAGATGCAGGTACATCCATCTCTGATATGTTCCTGTTATTGAACGAGACATGCTTGAGTGTGTAAAATGTATTCTCGACGACAAATCGTGTCAGGGTCACCACTGTTGTAAGTCTTGCGGTGTGGGAGACTTGAGACTTTAATTTCATGTTCTTGTTGTGGAATAATTTTGTGCAGGTGTCTACTGTATTTAATACATTTTATATCTGTAATTAGAGTGCTTTTAAATTGCAGCAATCACAAGGAAATATGAAAATACAATTAACATAAACTGCAGAAAACAATTCATTGATAGATGCTAAGAGCAAGAATCTCAGAAAGTAGTCAGTAATGGAAAAGTCTAAAATATATCTCTTAAAACCATAGAACATCTGTGACAATATCACGGAGTTGGCTCCTAGTGGCCAGTGCACAAACTCAGTTGACATGTAGGAAGCAACCTGCTTATCATGCGATGACAGCTGAATGACTGCCAGTCGCCACAGCTCCATGTATGGATAAGTTATTAAGATCTTAAATAATTCTTTCATCAGTGTTCATAATTACCCACCTCTTCTTCCCCATCAACCCCATATTATGTTTTGACTGTTTCTGCCTAAGACTTTACTTGGTAGCAGTTCTCTTAATTGACTTCCATCACAGAAATGACTAAATCGTGTATTTAAGCAATGGAAAATCTGGATGGAAAATGACAATGACTATATGCAGAGATGTTGAGACCACCACCATCTACTCCAGTCTGGTCACAAACATCACCTATCCTATCATAGGTAGGGCTGTCTGCGAGCATCACAACCAACAATCTGTCTGACTGTATGAATGGCCATCAACAAATTGTTGCCAAAAAACAGCTGGACCACCCAGTTGCTGAGCACACTGCTCAACACAACATTCTTCATTTTAATGCTTGCTTCACAGTCTGTGCCCTCTAGATCCCTTCCACTAACACCAGCTTTTCTGTATTGTGCAGGTGGGTATTTACTCTGCAGTATATTCTGTTTTCTTGTAACTCTCCTGGCCCCAGCCTTCGTTAGTCATTGCACTACACCTACATATCCCCTTCCATGTTCCTACTCCGGAACTACGCAGTCCTCTAGTCCGCCAAAGCATCCTCAGTCTTTTTACTTCTCTCCATTTCCACCCCCCCCCCTCCCTCTGCCCATAACTGTAGTACTCCCTCTCTACCTCATCCCAGTCAGTGTCTATCTCTCCCTGTATCCTCCCACAAGCAGACTTTACTGTCTCCCACCACCCACTCCTACCCTGCCATCCCTCCCCCTTCCCATCCCAGTCTTCTCCATACCCCCACCACCTGGACTGCTTCACCCATCATGTGGTACTGCTTGCAGTCTGGCCTAGGCAGCCAGAGTCTATGCTCATGTGTGTCTGCCTCTGTGTGTGTGTGTGTGTGTGTGTGTGTGTGTGTGTGTATTGTCTAATTCTGATGAAGGCCTTTCAGGCAAAAAGTTTACTTGTTTATCAGTCTTTTTGTTTTGCCTGTCTGTAACTCAACATGCCCACTAGTAGTAATCTATCCTTTTCATAATAAATCATGTATTTGTCACTCTCATCACTGCAATGAAAATTCTGGACCTTGGATGTAGGCCTGCTCGAATTTGTGTGAATTCCTTGATACTAGCCTGATGAAAATAAAGAATCCTATTTACTTTGCTGCTTTATGCAAGTTTTCAGAGCTTGTAATGAATACTCTTGTAATGCATTAGCATGTAAATGACTGAAATCATTTTCATTGTGTCAAAATTTTCAGGATCCAGTGCCTTTTGTTTTAAATGAAACAGTAGATGCAACTAAGAGCTCTCCATTTTGCACACAAGAGCTAATAGCTGGAATAACATATGGACAAGAGGACTGTCTGTATCTCAATGTATATACTCAGAAGGTGAGTGCAAAACAATACACATATAATACTCTAAACCAGTTTGAGCAGGCAAAGTTGAGGTGTTTTGTGGTAATTCAGACTGCAGCAACTGTTTCATAGGTAAGTCCATTTAAATCAACCAACCATTCATCCATTCATTCATTCATATCCTGTGTTTTGTAAATTCCACTGTCCCACATAGCCTACAGGGATGCGGAATAAGCCATATTATAAATTAACAGACAGAAGCAGTAATTATAGGCTACTTTTGTGATGGATAATAACAAGCAATTTGTGCTAATGTATTGCTCAATGCATCCTCCATGTAGTGCATCATGTTTTCTCGTATCATTGACAGAGCACTAAAAATAATTTGCTAGTATAAGACCTTAATTCAAGCTAATATAGGAAATCTTAAACAGAGAGCTTAGAAACCTAAATTTTTTGAAAGGCAAAAAAGTAAATAAGAATAATCAGAACAAGCTACTAATTATGTTTATATTCCATCTTAACTAAACGCCAATTTCTGTAAACCCATAAAGCAGGAGAGTCTTTAACAGTGCAGAATGAATTAAGCACTAATAAGGAGAATCAGAAACTTCAGTGTAGTTTGTAAAGGATGATAACAACAAGTTATGGCTAGTGGTAATCTGCTCACACTCAAAATTATGGTAGTTAAATCCAGATTACTCTATATAAATTATATGTAAATTAGGTGAAAAACAAGTCCTTTGAAAAAAGCCTGTGCTTCTCCTCTTATGCTGTTCAGTTGCTGTTTTATCTAATACATCATTAAAGCATTTATGTATATATTCTGACAAATCCAAAACATGTTTGTTATGAACACTAGTGTAAGTGGAGTTACCAAACTTGAACCCCATACTCTGATAACTTTCAAAGGGACTGGTGAATAAGGCACTCTTTTACTTTATATTTGAATACCTAGGGACTTAAATTTCCTACCTGATATCTACCAGTAACCTGTTGTAGACTTCAGCACCAGATTATAAGACTCAATCCTGAACCCTAGATAGAGATGCATTGTCTATACGAAACTTAGTTTTATTTTTAATATTATGGCTGTGGACTGAATAGTTCAACCTGAATTCACACTTGTTGTTAACCACAAATACAATTAGGGAGCAAATTTATTGGCAAGTAAGCTTGTCCTTGACAAGGCATGCACAAGGTGCTCAGTATCAACTTCACCTAACATTCTTATTGCATGCTCATGCAGAATAAATGTACATTTTTAGAAGTTAGCTACATTGCTCCAGAAGGCTATGCTTTTTTTGTATATATGTGTGTGTGTGGGGGAGGGGGTTGATGCCTACCACAAATTTTTCTCCTGGGCCAAACTTTTCATCTCAGAGTAGCAACTGTAACCATCTTCTATTATTTGCTGGATGTATTCCAGGCTCTGTCTTCCTCTACAGTTTTTAACCTCTACAGCTCCCTCTAGTATCATGGAAGTTATTCTGTGATATTTTAACACATGTCCTATCATCCTGCCCATTCTTCTTGTCAGTGTTTTCAATATATTCCTTTCCTCCCTGTTTCTGCAGAGAACCTCCTCATTCCTGACCTTATCAGTCCACCTCATTTTCCTTCTATAGCCTCACATCTCAAATGCTTTGATTATCTTCTGTTCCAGTTTTCCTATAGTCCATGTTTCACTACCACCCAATGCTGTACTCCAAACATATGTTCTCAGAAATTTCTTCCTCAAATTAAAACATATGTTGATGTTAGTTGACTTCTCTTGGCCAGGAATGTCCTTTTTGTAAGTGGTTGCCTTTTTTTTATGTCATCCTTGCTCAAACCATCATGGGTTATAATGCTGCATAGGTAGCAAAATTTGATAACTTCATCTACTCTGTGATCCCCAATTCTGATGTTAAGTCTCTCATTGGTCTCATTTCAGATACTTCTTATTACTTTTGTCTTTCCTCGATTTACTCTTAAGTCCATATTCTGTATGCATTAGACTGTTCATTCCAGTCAACAGCTCCTATGATTCTTCTTCATTTTTACTGAGGATAGCAATGTCATCAGTGAATCTTATCAGTGATGTCATTTCACACAGAAATTTAATCCTAATCTTGAACCTTTCTCCTGTTTCCATCGTTGCTTCTTTGATGTAGAGGTTGAACAGTAGGGGCAAAAGTCTACATCCCTGTCTTAAACTATTTTAATCTGATCACTTCATTCTTTGTCTATCAATATGATTAGTCCTTGTTGGTTTTTGTTTATACTGTGCATTATCCAAATGTCCCTGTAGCTTACCCCCATTTTTCTCAGAATTTTGAACATCTCGAACAATTTTACATTGTAGAACACTTTTTCCAGGTCAACAAATCCTATGAACATGTCTTGATTTTTCTTTAGTCTTGCATCTGTTATCAACTGCAACATCAGAGCTGCCTCTCAGGTGCATTTAGCTTTCCTAAAGCCAACCTGATTGTCATCTAATAGATCCTGAGTTTTCTTTTCCATTCTTCTGTATGTTTTTTGTTAGTAACTGAGATGCATGAGCTGTTAAGCTGAATGTGTGATAATTCTCATACTTGTCAGCTCTTGCAGTCTTTGGAATTATGGGGATGGTGTTTTTCTGGAAGTCAGATGGTACATCAACAATGTAGGAAAAGACAGACTGCTTCTTACTATGAAGAAGACATGTTAAGTTGCAGGCAGGCACATTTAAAAGACACTTACATAAAGCTTTTGCCCACAGCCTCCATCAGCAAAAGAGAAACACACACCATTTGTACACACAAGCAGCACACATGGCCACCATCTCCAGTATCTTGGGCCGGAATGCAAGTATCACTTGATATGGAAGCTGCACTCTGGAAGGAGTGGGGGTGGGGAAGGGATAGTAGTGTATGGGTGGGGAAAGAGATGAATGGTGTCTGGTGGAGTGTGCAGTGACTACAGTGCCAATACGTGCAGCATCAGGAGGTTGTGGGGCAGGGAGGTGGAGAAAAAGGAGCAAAAAATGAGAGGAGCCATTTATGGGGGAGGAGTGAGATAATTAGTGGAGGCCTTCTGCCAGGTAGTCATTGTGATTCTTGATTCATAGAACAGGGAATATCCATATACAACCTCAAAACAAATCCTAACCTAATCATCTACCAGTAATCAGAGGTTCCATCACTGTTGTTATGATGGCCTCTGCCAGTTATCTGACTGCTCCGCCTATGAACTCTGCCAGAATGATCCCATCCCAGAATCCCAACGCAAGCTCCAATCCCTGCTTAAAGCCTGTGGTAAAGCCCTTCCCAGAATCTCTTTCCCTGAAGCCATTTCCCTCCTCAACCCTATGACACCCCACAAACCCACCTTGTACACACTTCTCAAAATCCACAAACCTAACAATCCTGGAACCCTGTTGTGGCTGGTTGTTGTGGCCCCACTGAAAGAATTTCGGTCCTCATTGACCAACACCTCCAACCAGTTGCCCATAATCTAGCCTCCCATGTCAAAGACACTGACCACTTCCTTCACCGACTCTCCACCATCTGCACTTCTTTACCTCCTGGATCCCTGTTCGTCACTGTTGATACCACCTTCCTGTACACCAACATCCCTAATGCCCATGGTCTTACCACTGTTGAACACTACCTTTCCCAATGTCCTTCAGACTCCAAACCCACTACCTCATTCTACCTCTTACTATCTTTATTCTAACCCACAACTACTTCTCCTTTGAAGGGAAAATATATAAACAAATCCACAGCACAGCAATGGGCACCTGTATGGCAGCCTTCTCTGATAACCTTTTTATGGGCCATCTAGGAGAGGCCTTCCTAGCCTCCCTAAACACTAGTTTGGTTCAGGTTCATTAATGATATCTTCATAATCTGGACTAAGAGCCAAGACACCCTATCTTTTTTCTTTCATCCTCGACATCTTCTCTCCTAACCACTTCACATGGCCCTCCACTTTCCTAGATGTTGGCCTCCTCCTTTCTAATGGCTCCATCCACACCTCTGTCCACATTAAGCTCACCAACCAACAACATTACCTGCATTTCAACAAATCCCTCCCATACAGCCTGGCTACTCAGGGACAGTATATCTGCAGTGACAAGAACCCCCTTGCTCAGTATGCTGAAGGTCTCACAAAGGCCTTCACAGACAGCCACTATTCCCCTGACCTAGTCCACAAACAGATCTCCATACCATTTCACTTCACACTCCCAGTCCTCTCAGCACCCTCAAGCACCAGCCACAAAGGAACGTCCTCTTTGTCTCACATTATCACCCTGGAGGCCAGGGCTTTGATTACCTATCATCATGTCCTGAAATGAGGGACATCCTATTCGAGATATTTCCTACCCCTGACAAAGGAGTGTTCTGTCACCCAGTCAACCTCCATAACATCCTAGCCCACAATTATGCTGCTCCCATTAACAACCCCTTTCCACAAGGGTCATATCCCTGTGGAAGACCCAGGTGTAAGACCTGACCAATCCTCTCACTCAGCACTTCCTATTCAAGTTCTGTCATCACAGGTTTATCCTATTCTGTCAGGGGCTGGACCACCTGTGAAAGCAGCCATGTCATTTAGCAGCTCTGCTGCAAACATTGCACTGCTTTTTATATCTGTATGACTACCAACCAGCTGTCCACCAGGATGAACAGATACTGTGGCACAACATGCAGCTGGACATATCTTACTTGATTTCAATAGCTGCTTCACTGCCCAAGCCATCTTGATTCTTCCCTCCATCACCAGCTTTTCTGAACTGCACAAATAGGAGTTATCCTTACAGCACATTCTGCACTACTGTAATTATCCCGACCTCAAACTGTGATAACATTCTGTCACCTCACCCTTCACCCAGCAGTTTCCACTCCCTCTGTCCTACCATCTCCTCCCTATTCCATCTTTCCTCACTCCTCTCCTTTTTTGCTCCTTTTTTCCCCCCATCTCCCTGCCCTGCAACCTCCTGATGCTGCACTTGGCACTGTAGTCACTGCACACTCCACCAGACACCATTCATCTCTTTCCCCACCCATACACTACTATCCCTTCCCCACCCCCACTCCTTCCAGAGTGCAGCTTCCATATCAAGTGATAGTTGCATTCTGGCCCAAGGTACTGGAGATGGTAGTCATGTGTGCTGCTTGTGTGTACAAATGGTGTGTGTTTCTCTTTTGCTGATGGAGGCTGTGGGCAAAAGCTTTATGTAAGTGTCTTTTAATTGTGTTTGTTTACAGCTTAATGTGTCTTCTTTATGGTAAATAGCAGTCTGTCTCTTCCTACATTGCTGATATTCCTACCTGGAGTTTCCGTTGTTAGTTGGTACACCATCAGAATCATACATCCTACACACTAGCATGACTAGTCATTTTGTTGCTACTTGCCCCAATGATTTTAGAAATTCTGATGGAATGTTAAGTATCTGATATGGCTTATTTGATCTTAAGTCATTCATAGGACTTTTAAACTATGATTCTAATTCTGGATCATGTATGTCATTCCTATCACCTCCTGTTTCTTCTTCTGTTGCATCATCAGACAAGGTGTCCCCTCACAGAGACCTTCAGTGTACACTTTCCACCTATCCACTCACTCCTCTGCATTTAACAGTGGATCTGTCATTGCACTATTAATGTTACTGCTCTGGCTTTTAATTTCACTGACACTTGTTTTGATTTTTCTTTATGCTGAGTCAGTCTTTCCGACGATCACTTCTTTTTTCATTTCTTCACAATTTTCATGCAGCCATTTTGCCTTACTTCCTCTGCACTTCCTGCTTATTTCATTCCTAAGTGACTTGTATTTCTGCATTCTTGAATTTCTTTTAATATTTTTATACTTCCTTCTCTTGTCGATCAACTGAAGTGTTTCTTCTGTTATTCATGGTTTCTTTGCAGTTAACTTCCTTGTAGCTAAATTTTTTCCCACTTCTGTGACTACCAATTTTAGATATGTCCCTCCCTCTTCCACTGAACTGCCTACTGAGCTGTTCACTATTGCAGTATTTACAGCCTCAGAGAACTTCGTGCTCATCTCTTCCTTCCTTAGTATTTCCATAACTCATTCTATGTGCATTCATTCTTCCTGTCTAGTCTTTTGAACTCCAGCCTACTCTTAATCTTTACTAAATTGTGGTCTGAGTCTATATTTGTTCTTGGGTGTGCTTCATAATCCAATATCTGATTTCAGAATATCTGCCTGGCCATAATGTAATCTAAATGGAATCTTCCTGTATCCCCTGGCATCTTCCAAGTATACCTCCTTCTCTTGTGATTCTTGAACAAAATGTTTGCTATTCCTTACTGATATTAGATGCAGACCTCAATTAGTCTTCCAACTCTCTCATTCCTACAAGCAATTCCATACTCTTCCATAACCCTTTCTTCTACTCCCTTTCCTACAACCACATTCCAAACATCCACGACTATTAGATTTTCCTGTCCATTTATGTAATGAATTATATATAAAAACAAAGATGAGGTGACTTACCGAACAAAAGCGCTGGCAGGTCGATAGACACACAAACAAACACAAACACACACACAAAATTCAAGCTTTCGCAACAAACTGTTGCCTCATCAGGAAAGAGGGAAGGAGAGGGGAAGACGAAAGGAAGTGGGTTTTAAGGGAGAGGGTAAGGAGTCATTCCAATCCCGGGAGCGGAAAGACTTACCTTAGGGGGAAAAAAGGACAGGTATACACTCGCACACACGCACATATCCATCCACACATACAGACACAAGCAGACATATTTGTATTAAGTTGCTATGTACATTAAAATAAATTTTTAATTAAAAAAAAAAAAAAAAAAAATATATATGTCTGCTTGTGTCTGTATGTGTGGATGGATATGTGCGTGTGTGCGAGTGTATACCTGTCCTTTTTTCCCCCTAAGGTAAGTCTTTCCGCTCCCGGGATTGGAATGACTCCTTACCCTCTCCCTTAAAACCCACTTCCTTTCGTCTTCCCCTCTCCTTCCCTCTTTCCTGATGAGGCAACAGTTTGTTGCGAAAGCTTGAATTTTGTGTGTGTGTTTGTGTTTGTTTGTGTGTCTATCGACCTGCCAGCGCTTTTGTTCGGTAAGTCACCTCATCTTTGTTTTTATATATAATTTTTCCCACGTGGAATGTTTCCTTCCATTATATTGATATGTAATGAATTACCTGTTTGATATCCTCATGTAGTTTCTCTACCTCTTCATCCTCTGATAGCAACTTAAGCATATATTGAATTATTGTTATTGTTGTTTGGTTTCAATTCTGAAGAGAACAACCTTATCATTGAACTGTTCACAGTAACTCACTATCAGTCCTGCCTTCCTATTCACAATGAATTCTATTCCATCATGTCCATATTGAGTGGAAGAATACAAAGTACACTAGGAATCTAATTTAGTAGTCAACATTATCAGAGAGGTTTCAAAAAGAAAAGCAGGTAGAGCAAAGCTTTTTGGGTAGCCTATCCAGGTGTTGGTACCACTTCTGGTTATTGTCCATATGGGTGCTTAGGACCTTCATACATGGAGTGCTCCTTGATCACTACTTCTGGTACCTGTAAGTCACTTTTATTTGCTGGAAAATGCATAATATATGTCTTTATAAAATTGAAAGTTAAGCTGTTTGGTACAAACCAGGTATAAGCCTGTTCCATCATTCAGTTTTTTTGGACCATGTTTATTGGTTGACTCTGGCTGGATTTTTCATAGCAGTGTGGCAGATTAGGCCTTGTTCACAGACTTGAAATGTTTTGCTGCATTCATTCTTTGTGTAGCCACAGACATCCAGACATACGTGTTATGCGCTAAACTCTTGTGTACTGAATGTGCAGCTAGTATTTTTGTTCACACAAAGGAAATGGAAACACCATCTCAGCACCCCTTTTTTTACCTCTAGTTTTTAATTCCAATGTTATTTTCTCATCCTTTTAGTCAATATTTTACTCCTCAACATTTCTGGACTGAAACTGACACAGTGGTTACCAATGTGCTATCTTTGACCTCCTACTCTCTCTGATGCACCCCACCCAACTTACCTTTGTCACCGCTTGCCCTCATAACAGGTTGGACCGTCGCATCCAATGGTCTGAGTGACCTGCTCTGCCTTTTTAATGTTCCCCATCCTATACTTCTCTTCCCCCCAAGCAAGGGTCTATTAGTTCCAAAAGTTAGGATAATGTATGTGCAGTTATGGATACTTGCCAGCAGCACTGAAATTTCACCTACTGAATATAAGTACTGACAAGAATATACAGAATAATATCATTATCATGCTGCATGACTTCATAAATTTCGTGGACATGAAGGTTCAGCTCTTCTAAAGCATACATCTTTATCTATGTACATAATCTGCACACAACATGAAATGTGTGGTAGAGAATACTTACAATTGTACCACAAGTTAGGGTTTCTCTCCATTCCAGATGCATATGGTGTTGTAGTTCAGTAATAATAATTTTATAACCTCAAAGAATAAAAGTGAGCATTATTTTGGACTGATTTTTTTCTCTTGATAGCTACCTCAAGAAACTGCTAATATAGATGCCACTGTTTTAGTTTGGATACATGGCGGATCTTTCAAATCTGGTTCTGGAAATGATCTAATGTATGCACCAGACTACATTATGGAGGTAGATGATGTAATACTTGTGACAATCAACTACAGGTTGGCAGCAATTGGTGAGCTTTAGAGATGCAGTTAACATTAACTTCTTTCTGTACTTTAAGGCATATTATTCAGATTAGAGAAAAATACGTAGCTAAGATTGTTATTACTATAACAATGCTTGTTATTGATTAAAAACTCTAGATGATTTTGCCATATATTCTATTCAATTGAACAGAATATAAGAAACTGAAGATTCATATACTATGTTCATTCATAAATGAGAAAGGAAAACATCATTTTGATTTTTATATGTGCCAGTGTCAGAGCCTGATGCAGACTAATAGAAATGAATGTTACAGAAGGGGTGTCATCTTCTGGCAGCTTCTTAAACAGAACTAACTGTAGAAAAGCTGTCAGATAACTACTTTTCTTTGATAGGCACTTTATGATAAAATTTTGGTATTAAGTCTCTGCCATAAAATTTCATTAACAGTATTTTCAGCCTCCTGGAAAAAAAACCACCAGTGTATTAACAAAATAAGTAATGTGTTATAGCATTCAGCTTTCTGTGTTCATTTATTTATTGTGCTGTAATGTAATATCAGACTTTCGCTTTCAAGATATGTTTGCTTACTTGCTGTGTCATCTATTTGAAATTTTAGGTTTTCCTCTAGACTGTCTAATTTTACCCCTTAAAACAATGAATTTCAATCCAGGGGGTGGGGAAGATGTGGGGTTGGGGTGAGGGAGGGTTGGGGTGGGGAGCGGATGGGGTAAGGGCTATGGGGCACTGCCCCCCCCCAGAAATGCATCTGTTTTTCTTTAATATCGAAAAGAAAGAAAAATTCTTTGCAATGTAGCTTTCAGACTTAACAATCTCAAAAATTTTCTCTCTCTCTCTCTCTCTCTCTCTTTTTTATATATATATATATATATATATATATATATATATATATATATATATATATAAAAAAAATAGAGGGAAACATTCCACGTAGGAAATATATATCTAAAAACAAAGATGATTTGACTTACCAAATGAAAGTGCTGGCAGGTCGACAGACACACAATCAACCACAAACATACACACAAAATTCAAGCTTTTTCAACAAACTGTTGCCTCATCAGGAAAGAGGGAAGGAGAGGGAAAGACGAAAGGAAGTGGGTTTTAAGGGAGAGGGTAAGGAGTCATTCCAATCCCGGGAGCGGAAAGACTTACCTTAGGGGGAAAAAGGACGGGTATACACTCGCACACACACACACACACACACATATCCATCCACACATATACAGACACAAGCAGACATATTTAAAGACCAAATATGTCTGCTTGTGTCTGTATATGTGTGGATGGATATGTGTGTGTGTGTGTGTGTGTGCGAGTGTATACCCATCCTTTTTTCCCCCTAAGGTAAGTCTTTCCGCTCCCGGGATTGGAATGACTCCTTACCCTCTCCCTTAAAACCCACTTCCTTTCGTCTTTCCCTCTCCTTCCCTCTTTCCTGATGAGGCAACAGTTTGTTGTGAAAGCTTGAATTTTGTGTGTATGTTTGTGGTTGTTTGTGTGTCTGTCGACCTGCCAGCACTTTCATTTGGTAAGTAAAATCATCTTTGTTTTTTTATATATATATATATATATAATTTTTTTATTGCATATACACTCCTGGAAATGGAAAAAAGAACACATTGACACCAGTGTGTCAGACCCACCATACTTGCTCCGGACACTGCGAGAGGGCTGTACAAGCAATGATCACACGCACGGCACAGCGGACACACCAGAAACCGCGGTGTTGGCCGTCGAATGGCGCTAGCTGCGCAGCATTTGTGCACAGCCGCCGTCAGTGTCAGCCAGTTTGCCGTGGCATACGGAGCTCCATCACAGTCTTTAACACTGGTAGCATGCCGCGACAGCGTGGACGTGAACCGCATGTGCAGTTGACGGACTTTGAGCGAGGGCGTATAGTGGGCATGCGGGAGGCCGGGTGGACGTACCGCCGAATTGCTCAACACGTGGGGCATGAGGTCTCCACAGTACATCGATGTTGTCGCCAGTGGTCGGCGGAAGGTGCACGTGCCCATCGACCTGGGACCGGACCGCAGCGACGCACGGATGCACGCAAAGACCATAGGATCCTACGCAGTGCCGTAGGGGACCGCACCGCCACTTCCCAGCAAATTAGGGACACTGTTGCTCCTGGGGTATCGGCGAGGACCATTCGCAACCGTCTCCATGAAGCTGGGCTACGGTCCCGCACACCGTTAGGCCGTCTTCCGCTCACGCCCCAACATCGTGCAGCCCGCCTCCAGTGGTGTCGCGACAGGCGTGAATGGAGGGACGAATGGAGCCGTGTCGTCTTCAGCGATGAGAGTCGCTTCTGCCTTGGTGCCAATGGTGGTCATATGCGTGTTTGGCGCCGTGCAGGTGAGCGCCACAATCCGGACTGCATATGACCGAGGCACACAGGGCCAACACCCGGCATCATGGTGTGGGGAGCGATCTCCTACACTGGCCGTACACCACTGGTGATTGTCGAGGGGACACTGAATAGTGCACGGTACATCCAAACCGTCATCGAACCCATCATTCTACCATTCCTAGACCGGCAAGGGAACTTGCTGTTCCAACAGGACAATGCACGTCCGCATGTATCCCGTGCCACCCAACGTGCTCTAGAAGGTGTAAGTCAACTACCCTGGCCAGCAAGATCTCCAGATCTGTCCCCCATTGAGCATGTTTGGGACTGGATGAAGCGTCGTCTCACGCGGTCTGCACGTCCAGCACGAACGCTGGTCCAACTGAGGCGCCAGGTGGAAATGGCATGGCAAGCTGTTCCACAGGACTACATCCAGCATCTCTACGATCGTCTCCATGGGAGAATAGCAGCCTGCATTGCTGCGAAAGGTGGATATACACTGTACTAGTGCCGACATTGTGCATGCTCTGTTGCCTGTGTCTATGTGCCTGTGGTTCTGTCAGTGTGATCATGTGATGTATCTGACTCCAGGAATGTGTCAATAAAGTTTCCCCTTCCTGGGACAATGAATTCACGGTGTTCTTATTTCAATTTCCAGGAGTGTATTTTGATAATACATGGAGAAATAAAATAAACAAAAAGAAATTGTTTACATTAATTTTTACTTCCACTGTCTTTTTTGTTTACTTAGCCTGTCATCCGTGGTATATGTATTTTCAGTCATCATCATCATCATGGGCATCATCCTTAAAAGGAAAACTGTGGATCTTGTGTGTCCATTGTCACAAATATTTGGGTGTTTCTTCTGAATATGTTGTTATTTCTGAGGTCGTGGTTACTGTGGGATATGAGAACACAGCTGTTTTTCTCTGAACACACAGCTGATTTTGCTTATATCCTGACATGATAATGTTACAATGACACTTGCTTCCAAACACATCATCTGCCCACTGTTCTCTCATTGGCTGTGTAGGGCCAGCAGCTGACACAACCTCAATTATTCATTTCATACCTCCCGGTGAGTGTCGACAACACTGCTGCATAAAACATGTAAGTACACCACTGGTGCACATCTAGAATTTCAGTGCTGCCTGCAAACATGTATGTTACTAGTGAGTATTTGTTCAATTTTAAAGTCAGTTTGATTCTGAGTGCAAACAGATTCAGGCAAACTGCAGTTTAAACATGTTAGGTGTTCATAAAAAGCCAGTGTACACAGAATACCTATCCATCGTTGGGCGCATGACGAAATATCTTCCTGTTCAACACTCCCTTCTCTGAACTCATTGTAGTTCTCAACCCTGCTGGGTACTGTTCCCCTTCCAACTTTCTCTATTGCTGTGCTTGAGAAATAGTGAAACATAGATAGTGCTATCTTCTAGGGTGCAGGTCATATGAACAACAGCAACTAATTCAGAAATAAAAAATAGCAATCACTATTCAGTCCAATTCTTAAACTTTCACCCATCCTGCAATGTAGTGGTGTCTGTTGGTACTATCTCCAGAATGGGTCTTTTTGCTGTATTTTGTTACTACGACAACAATCACAGTTTGTTTAGTATCATTTTTTTCATTTGTTAAACGTTTCATTCTGGGTTAATTTTTCGTCTCATTTCATCTGAAAGCCATAATCTTGTTCTAAATCTGATTTAAAAGCTGGTAACAATTTTCTCCAGTATTCTAATTCGTGCACAGAGACCAAATTTCTCATTTACATCACCTTGGTAAATCATTACTTTCTCATAACCAAATAAAATATTGACTTTGGTTCAGAATCAAGTAATGTTTTTTAAGCACAAGATTTTTGCCTTTGAAGTTATCTTTACTTAAAAAGCAGAGTAAATGTATGTGCACAGTATCCACATATTTATGAGCACTTTTATTGCAAGCCTGTTCAGATACAAAAAAGTTTGCAAGTTGATTGAATTTAATGTTATTTCATCCTGTGTTTCTCGAAATTGTCAATTTTTAAGTAGATTATTAGATTGTTGTAGCGGCTAGTTCATAGTTTCTCACATAGACTGTGTCCCTCTCACATGTCCCTTGCACTAGTCAAATATCATGTGATTGTTCAATGAAGGCTGATTGTGTATTGAGCACTTCAGCGTGTAGGGAAATCTCGAAATATTCGAATGCAAGAATTGTTTGACATGCCCTACCCTTTGGGATTGTTCAAAATAAATTTTTATGAAACCTTTGTGGCCAAGGCTTCATCTATAAATGTAGGACAAGTCATATATTAATCTATTAAAAAATGTAAAAACATTGACCTCAGCAGCAGTAGTTTAATCTGTGAATATAAGATGACCCCATATTTTTTTAATGACAATTTTGGGGAAAAGCCTTGTCTTATAATCAGGCAAAATTGGTAGTTGGTATTATAACAGATTAAGAAAACATATTCATTTACTCTAGATAAATTGGTAATGCAAAGAAGAAGAAGAAGAAGAAGAAGTTGAGTGTTGGGATGTAGTTGGCCAGATATCTCCAATCTGCTTCAGATCATACATCAGTCAGTTCCCCAAAGGACGTGAATGTCTGTTGCCATTAATGGTAGAGAGTTGCTTACCATATGGGGTAAGGAAATGACTCCTTGCATTTCTCATAGCATTTGTCTATCTAAGATTGGAGTGGAGTCCTGTTTGTTAGAAACAAAGTGTTTGGTTCCCAACCAAGTTATCCCAGTCATGCATTTACCACAAGTCACATCCAGATTGTTGAAATGCTGTTAGACACCTTCTTGCATTGTTGAAAAAAATGGCCCAGTTCCACTTATATCCTTCACATAGGGTCGTATTGGTTGTTATTAGGCACTGTAACTGAACATTGATTTTTCACTGATCTATTATTTTGTCCACTTCTCCTTTCTCCTACCTTGTGATATGAAACCCCAGGCTTTTTATTTCATTATTGGATTTCTCTCCTGCCATTTTTTTTATTAAAAATCTTAGGTGGCGCAGCTGCTGCATGGCTGGCAGACAGCGCTGCATGTAGAGGATGCGCGTAATTACGCAGTGGCGCTTTGAATGATCGGCGAGTCACAACACTTTTTCCCCCTTTGAAATTGTTGCACTGGTCCTGATGGAGGTGTCCTGGAGATGGCTAACGTCCAGAGGCGTTGTTTGACTCACTGTAAAGTCTAGAGGAGGAGGCTTCCCGTACGGACGGAAGTGTCCCCAATGATAACGGGTCGAGATGACAGGACACGTAGGGGTCGAATCTGCTGGGGCCCCATGCACCAATCTGCCCATTGTGGCAAGCCCAGTTGATATAAGAGGAGACATGGGCGATGTGTCGGCGTCCGTTGGAGGAGGAGGCGAGTAGATTGGCTCTGACAGAGGATGGTCATCCGGTTCCTGCATGGGCATGTCTCCTGGTGGCGTCCGGTCTTGTACTGGCATCGCGATGATGGTGAGAGGGCTGCATTGTGAGTATTGAGATATGCCAAGATCTCTAGCGTCAGGTAGAGCCGAAGGTGGTGTAGCGGCATTTGGAACAGGCGTTGCCGGCACACGAGGCTGAAGCTGGTCCGAATGACGCACTGCAACACCCGTGTCCATCTGGATTTCATACAGGCGTCGGCCACAGTGTTGTAAGATGCGGCCCGGGCTCCATTTTGGCCGCCTGCCATATCCCCGTACCCAGATGAGGTCGTCGGCGGTGAACCGGCCAAGTGAAGGCACCTGCGGCCGTGAGGTGGAAGGCCGCAGAAGATGAAGTAGCGTGCGGGGGTGTCGGCCATGTAAGAGCTCATCCAGGCTGTGGTCGCCCATGTGGGTGAAATAGTAAGACGCCAGAAACTGGAGAAGTGCATCATCAGCAACGGAAGAAGTCAGAAGTTTCTGCATCTGAGTCTTAAATGTGCGGACCACTCATTCAGCCTCACCGTTTGATTGTGGATGGTATGGTGGGGCCGTGACATACATAACGCCGTGACGAGCACAAAAATCTGCAAATTCGGAAGAGGCAAATTGCGGACCATTATCAGTAACAAGAGTAGAGGGGAGGTCTTCCAAAGAAAAAATGCGGGCGAGAGCACTTGTGTTTGCTGCGATGGTAGGCGACATGCAACGGACAATGAAAGGAAAGTTAGAGTAGGCATCAATTGCAAGGAGCCAATAAGTACCTAAAAAGGGTCCCGCAAAGTCAGCATGAATGCGCTCCCAGGGCTTCTCAGGTGAAGGCCACGGTGACAAAGATGACTTCGGGGCAGCGGCCTGTGATGCACAAGGGCCGCAGGCAGCGACCATGTGTGCTATTTCAGAGTCGATGCCAGGCCAGTACACATGACGGCGCGCCAGATTTTTTGTGCGAGACACACCCCAGTGCCCTTGGTGAAGGAGGCGCAAGACCGAAGCACGCAAAGACGCAGGTACCACAACACGCGGTGAAGCATTGTCAGTGGAAAGGAGGATAACACCATTTGGCTTAGCAACGACGACGACAGGCGAGGACCACTCACTGGAAGTGACAGGTAGCAAGACCCCTGAAGTAGTGAGACGATCCAGCTCCCATTTTACCCGATCACAAAGGGCCACAGGAATGGGCTGAGCCCGAAAAAACTTAGGCCGAGCAGTGGGTTTGAGCGTGATATGAGCTTCAAAGTCGTTTGCACGGCCTAACCCAGGAGAAAAAAGGGACGAAAATGTCGTCGACAAGGAAGCCAATTGAGTATAAGGAATAGCATCAGAGACGATATTGTCAGAGTCATCTATGGAGAACCCAAAAACATGAAAGGCATCAAAACCAAAAAGATTTTCTGCGTTACTCTGGTCGACCACAAATATGGGAACAGTGCGAACGGCGGATTTGTAAGATACGTCAGCATTAAATTGTCCCAAGAGAGAAATCTTCTGTTTATTGTACATCTGTAATTGCCGAGTGACAAGTGACAGGAGTGGAGAATCCAACTAAAGATACACCTGAGAATTAATTATAGTGGCAGCAGAACCGGTATCCACCTGCATGCGAACATTTCGACCAACGATTTAGACATTGAGGAATAACTTCCCTGAAAGGGAAGAAGTGCAATTGACAGACAACACAGAAGCAGAATCAGCGTCATGTTCATGAACATCAGGTATGTGGTCGGATTTGCAAACGGATGACACATGACCCTTCTTATTGCATTTGTGACACACGGCCCAACGTTGGGGACAATCCTCGCGTGAATGTTTCGTAAAACACCGCGGACATGAAGGAAGTTGCCAGGGGTTTTGCTGCAGTTCCTTAGCGGGTTGTTTATGGTTAGGCCAAGGCTGCACGTGGGAGCACACTGCGGCTACATCGGCCGGCGGGGACGCGCCGCACACGTCATCAACAGCGCACAGAGGTTGTATTTCCCCGACATCACCCCACGCCTCTATTTGCGCCCCAGCAGCGTGAGAAATTTCAAAAGACTGCACAATGGAGGGAACTTCATCTAGAGTTGGATTTGCCAACTGAAGGGCACGTTGCCAAACTTCCTTGTCCGGCGCCGACCGGATAATAGCATCCCGTACCATGGAATCGGCATAGGATTCTTTGTGAACGTCAGTAACAAATTGACACTTTCGAATGAGGCCGTGAAGTTCAGCAGCCCAAGTGCGATGGGATTGATGCGGCTGTTTTTGACAACAAGAAAAGGCAACACGAGAGGCTACCACATGCATTTGCTTTTGGAAAAAGACAGACAGGAGTGAGCACATTTCAGCAAAGGACAAAGATGCAGGATCCTTCAAAGGAGCCAATTGTGACAACAACCGATACATTTGAAATGAAATCCAGGAAAGGAACAGAGACTTACATGGTTGTTCGTCCGTGACATGAAATGCCAAGAAGTGCTATTGAAGACGTTTTTCGTAATCAGACCAGTCTTCCGCCGTCTTGTCGTAAGGAGGAAAAGGAGGTATAGCCAACGACGAGAAACGCCCCGCATTTGACGCCACAACGAAATCGCGAATCGCCGCTGTTAGAAGCGTTTGCTGTTCAAGGAGACTTTGCAATAGTTGCTTGACAGTAGCCATGGAAACCTGTGGGTCAACGGTGAAAAGGAAAATTCCACTACCTCATCACCAATTGTTATAATGTGAAGTTTAACACATATATTTCAGAATGACACAATACATATGAGTCACAGAGTAAGTTGACAAGCAAGACATGTGCACATGTTAACATTCGAATGAGCACTGAGTCCCAGTCTAGCGGCCGCTGCTCGGCTGGCCGCTTAGGTGGCCCAGCTGCTGCATGGCTGGCAGACAGCGCTGCACGTAGAGGACGCGCGTAATTGTGCGGCGGCGCTTTGAATGATTGGCGAGTCTAAACAGCTGGCTAATATGCAGAAGTCTGGCATGGCCTCATCAGAAGATGCTTGTGATTACAAGCATGATCTGGGCAGTGTTGCCACAGTGGTTGATGTGGGCTGGTGTGTTGGCCAGCCTTGATGTAGGTTTAGGCTGTTTTCCACATCCCACTAGGTGAATATGAGGCTGAATCCACATCCTACCTCAGATATGTGCTGTGCAAACATTTAGAAAAAGTTCTCACAATTCCACATGGAACTTACTTTAGACACAGACAGATGGAGTACATTGATTCTTACACTGGCATTTCAACAGGAGAAGCAATCAGACAATCCCTACGCAACAGTGCATCTGGACCACAGTGACTGACTGGTATGGTAAGCAATAGCTTTACAGGAGTGTGTGGCAGGTCCTGTCTAAGATTTACTTGCACATTAGCAGTATGGTCAGCCTCTGTACTTTCTCAACCTGTGACTTACCTGCTCTTACCTGCAGTACATACAGTCATGCATTATTTGCTACCCTGTGAATTCTCTCTCTGTACAAAGGCATAAAACTAACATGTGGGAATAAAGGTTTGCCACTACTAAAGAAAATACTAAAGTTCTGGTAAAAATCAAGTACTTGGTGGCTATAATTAAACTTGCCCTATTTAACTAATTCCACACAAGTACTGAACTTGGTAGCATTAATGTCCAGAGCATGGGGTGCATGATTTCCATGCATCACAGTGCCATCATCCAGCTCCAACTATGGCCACTAGGTGCTGTGATCAGTCATCGTAATTCATAGTCTCACAAACCTGACCAGTTGCAGTGAACTTGTTGATATGTCAACATGACCTTGAACAAAAGGAGCAGGGCATTATTGGTGAAATTCTATTATCAAAACAACAGTAATGTTGTAGCTGCACTTTGAGAATAATGCCAGTGGAAAGGATTACAGAAGGGTCCTCTTTCTCCACCTGCTGTGTGGAGCATGATGAAGTAGTTCAGATCAACTCGAGAGCTGGGTGTTGCTCTGGGGAAGAGGCTGACAACTAGTTGAACCACAGGTGGTTGATGAAATCGCTGTTGCACACAACACCGCATGCAATTCCTGATTATCAGGCTGTGTGCGTGCTGTTTTTATGACAGTTGAACATCCCGTGGTCCACTATAAGGAAGGTGATATCAACCATTCTCAAGTGGTATCTGTACAAGATCCATATCATACAGCAGCTTGCACCACAGGACACACAACGACATGTTGACTTCACTCTCCAATTTCTCACAAGGATTGAAGTTGATGAGGGCTGGCCCTGGACCATCCTGTGGACAGATGACACTCATTGTTCTCTGACAGGCAAGGTGAACACACAGAATTGCCAAGTGTGAGGATCTTCACCTCCAGTCACTGGGCATGAAGCTCCTCTGTTTGGTGAATGTGTCACCATATGATGTGGCTTCATGGCTATGTTCATCATTTGCTCATTCTTTTTTGAACAGGTTGGCACTCAAGGACAAAAGATGCACAGTGTGACTGGCCAGCATTAGTGTGACGTGCTTCACCAGCATGTCATACCTGCCCTACAGGAGACAGATTCATTGAACTCAACAGTTTTCATGCGAGATGGGGTCCCACCGCGTATCACTTGTGATGCTTGGCCAGCATAATCACTTGATCTCACTCCCTGTGATTTCTGGTTGTGGGGCTACCTGAATGACAGGGTTTACCGGGGGAACATTGACGTGTGTGCTGATCTGAAGTGCAGCATATCAAGAGAGATAGTGAGCATACGTATGGACATGTTTCATTCTGCTGAGCAGAATGAAATCCTGTGCTTTCGGATTCTTTTGGAGACTGAGGGGTGCCATATTGAGCTGCATTTGTAGCAGTAATGGTACTGGTATGTAATGATATGATTGAAGTTGATGAGGGCTGGCCCTGGACCATCCTGTGTTTCAATTGGATTGATTCTGCATTATTTCTCTTTCCCATGTCCTTGACATTAAGGCAACCAAGTTTTCTCCCCGTACCGTAATTGTTTTCTGTGTTGTAACATGTTAAATAGGGAAAATTCAATTATAACAATGTGATATATTCTTGAGGAATGTTGGTCTCTACAAAATCTTCTTGCAAAGTTTTCCAAACACCACCGCTTCCATACTGTGTGACTCAGAATCAACTATGATGGTGGACATGTGGTTATGCCCCTCCCTGTGATGCTTTGCCACTGGTGCAACCTCCCATCTGATTCAGATTTGTAATGAATCTTGACACAGCTTGGTCAATCCCAATTACACGGTCATGAGAATAATGATCTTTTTGCCATACAGGTCTTCCCTACACAATTCCAGGACCTTTCCCAAAAGAACAACACAGAACTACACAGTTCCACCCCACTGAAGTCCCACAATTCAAATTAGTAGTGATTGTAACCAACAGGTTATCATCAACTGCTGCTTGACCACAGAAGAGAAGTACACCATCAGCAGCAGGCACAGCAGCTGCATTGCCATGTGTGATAGCATCCATGTTATTGTGCAGAATAAGCTTTGTGAAGTGAACTACATTTGTCTATGATGGTCATTGTCACAATCCAAATCAAACGTTAATTCAAAGTTATAAAACTGCACAGCCTAGGACAAGTTACTTCACACACTCTTGATTCTGCAAAGCTCATTTATAAGATTTGAACTAGTGACATGATGCCCATCCTTCCCTTTAGCTGCCAGAGCTCCAAGTCCTAACAATGGCATTCCTTCCGCCCTTCCATCTCTCTGTACTGTTGTGACATGAGCCACCATATTTACTGTGAAACTGAATGCTTAACTCATTCTTACTGACTTCCTAGCCCTCAAACTGCAGAATTATAATTATAATTTTTACCAATAGAAATATTTTGTCTTTGCTAGAGCACACTGGTAGGAGCAGTCCACCTTTCCTATTGTGAAAGGGCATCCATTTGCAGATATTGCATTTTTTTTACCCAGCTCTTCTGTGGTTGTGTTACTCTATCTCCTTGATTGTGCAAGTCACTGCGCCCCAGTGCTGACACTCAACTCGGTTCCCTCCAAAATTGTTCGGCACTGCCACCCATGCAGTCCATACTATCTCACGTCATGCCTTACATCAAACTGATATCTGATTTTCCTCTCTTCATTAAAATCGGTATACCTTCTGTTTCATTCCTAATACAGCTACCTCATCTGCATCTCCAATAAGTGGCTGCTGTTATTTACATATGTTACAGAGTACTAAGATAGAGCATGATCATTTGTGCTCACCACAATATCACATCTCAATCAGCTGATGTCACTACACAGAGATACTTGAATTTTTTTGGTTCATAAAAGGTTGTGAAAGCTTAGTATTTCACGACCTACTACTGCTGTTGTATATGCTCTTCTGTGGAAGAAAAAATATGAACCCAGAAAGCATATGTGTCTGTAGTAATGGTTAAAACAAAAGTTCCTATTTTGCTATTATCCTATAGAGTTGTTGTCAAAAGGCATGTGCTTCCCACTGTAGTCTGTCCAACAAGATACAGCCACAGGGCCTCTCTATTGCAGTCAGGCATGCTGAACTTTGTGCCATGTAGGTGGACCTTGAGAAATATCTCACATTAAAATATCAGTATAATATGAAGTCTCTGTAAAGAATGTATTTCACGTGCATAAATTATCATTAATGATTTCTCCAGCCACCTGAGAAAATTAAAACACTATTTAGTCTATTAGCATATTTTAATTTGGTATAACATTTTATTTTCTGTGTTTAAGTCACCATTTCTATTCCCTTCATTAGTTTTACTGTAATATGGCATCACCATTTTGCTTTCAAGGTGTATCTGCCAACCTTCTGTATCATCCAGTTAACATTCAAACTGACATCACACACAGCAGAAATTGCATTACCCTTCAACATTCTTGTTTAGGTGTTGAAAGCTCCTTCTATTTATTTATAGGTTTTCAATTATTTTTGTGAAATTGGTGAAAAGAGTAATCATTAATATTCTTGATTCTATCTGAGCTACAGCAATTTTGGTTTATGCTGATCTTTAGTTGTTCCAAATGTATTTTGGTTATTCTTTAGGCCGTCTTTTGGAAACAGTTACCTTTTAATTATAGAGTTACCAAAAGCATTCAGCTCATTCTGAATGGTCAACCAGTTGATCTTGGCAGCTTTTCATGGAAGAACTTTTTGAAAAAAGATGCATAAACATTCAGTCAGATCTCAATAAAACTTCTAAGTGCTGCAAAGATTGGCAACTTGCTTTAAATGTTCAGAAATGTAAAATCGCACACTTCACAAAACAAAAAAATGTAGTATCCAATGACTATAACATCGATGAGTCACCGTTGGAATTGGCCAAGCACAGAAATACCTGGGGGTAACACTTTGTAGAGGTATGAAATGGAATGATCATGAAAACTCAGTTGTAGATAAAGCAGATGCTAGACTTCAGTTTATTGGTAGAATACTGGGGGAGAGCAGTCAGTCTACAAAGGAGATTACTTACAAATCACTTGTGAGACCAGTTATAGAATATTGCTCAAGTGTGTGGGACCTGTGCCAAACAGGGCTAACAGGGGGTAATTAATGTATACAGAGAAGGGCAGCATAAATAGTCCCAGGTTTGTTTGATCCATTGGAGGGTATCATACAGATACTGAAGAAATTGAATGGGAAGGTAGATGTAAAATATCTCAAGAAAGTCTATTTACAAAGTTTCAAGAACCAGCTTTAAATGTTGGCTAAGAGAATATCACACTCTTCTATGTATTGTTCATATAGGGATCGTGAGGATAAGATTAGAATAATTACTGCACACACAAAGGCATTCAAACAATCATTATTCCCATGCTCCTTACATGGATAGAATGGGAAGAAATGTTAACAACTGGTATAATGGGATGTGCCCTCTGCCTTGCACCTCACAGTATATTTTGTAACTGCGACCAGAACGGTCGCAGGTTGATGTGACGGAAAGAGCGGCGAGATCCACCAAGCAGCCCACGAACAACAACAAAAACAGGAGAGGTTGGACATGACCAACAAAGAACCTCATGAACAACAACAAGATCAAAACAACAGAGTCACAAGAAAACCTAACTAGACAACCACGTCCACTCATACACAGAACTAGAAAGTAAATACGCGCTGTCTAACATGAGGTGATATGTCCAGAGATGCACGCAAGGTTAGACTGGCCTGATGAGCAAGAGGCAGGCGCTTAAATACACGATCGGGGGCGCCGCTATTGGCTGCTGGGACCATGTTTTCCACAGTGGTGCCCTCACACTAAATGTGGGCCAGGAGGCAGGCGCCACCACGGCTTACAGTGTGATGGTGCAGAGACCTATAGGGGTCTTTGTTCTCCATGCTGTCTGGCGCAGATTCAAATTCCACAGTGCGTGGTACCAGATCAGTCCCCCCAGAAACTTGCGCGTAGGAGTGGAAATGCCCTGGATGGTGCCGAGGTGGGTGGCAGTGAGAAGGAGAGCCGAGCTCATCAACTGCCGTTGGTGGGGAGGAAGGGATGCCTGAGGTATCCATGACGGCCAACCCAGCGTCCAGGGCGGTGGAGGGGGCTGCCGATCCATCTGGAGGTGGGGAGGGCCTGCGGCAGGCCTGTGGGGGAGACAGCAACTGGGGGCAGGGGCGGTGAGTCAAGGAGGACCACGTCCATACCAGAAGGAGATAGGGGAGGAGGCGTCGCTGCGAGTCCCGTGAGGGCACACGGGTGGAGCTGATTATGATGGCGGTGCTCCAACCCTTTTGACATCTGCACCAATGTCACATGCCGCCCATGGGCCATGACGACCATGGCGGGCGTCCAACCCTTCTTGCACCTGTACCCACGGGCTCACACTGACGTGCTGTGGCATAACGCTGCGAGGGCCAGGAGTGGCGGTGGGAGGGGGATGGTATCAGCAAATGGAGCAGGGTCTGCAGCTGTCGCCCATGAAGGAGCTCTGCCGGACTGTGTCCGTCAAGTGCGATAGGTGCTCAAGAACAGGGTGAGGGCCGACGTGGTTGGAGATGTGTCGACCGCCTTTGTCAACTGTTGTTTATAAGTGCGGACAAGCCTCTCCGCCATGCCATTGGATGAAGGGTGTAAAGGGGGGCTATGGATATGTTTGATACCATTGGCCTGACAGAAGTCGTGGAAGGAGAACGCCATGAATTGGGGGACATTATTGGAGACCAACGTGTGTGGCAGGCCCTCAATGGCAAGAACCTGGGCCAGGGCCGTGAGTGTAGCCTCCGTGGTGGGGGATGCCATGCGAACATTGTATGGGCATTTGGAGTAGGCATCAATGATAAGTAACAACATGGACCCCAAAAACGGGCCCACAGAATCGATATGGATGTGATTCCAAGGCTGGCGAAGCACAGGCTGGGATGCAAACGACTGAGAGGGGCTTTCCTGGTGGCATGCAAGGACCAGGCAGTCAATATCACCATCAATGCCGGTCCAATACACATGCTGAAAAGCCAAAACTTTCATATGGGAAATGCATCCAGGCCAAAAATATTCGAAGCTGACAGTTGGTTGATGACAAGGAGGGTAAGGATTCAGGGAACACACTTGTACGTCACCTGGATGATGAACTGTCCAGGAAGGGGAATGGAGCCATCTCCGTAGGTGACCAAATGGCGAGAGGGAGGTGACAACTCAGGAGAGCCTAGCCGGGTATATGTCACCATGTTAATCAGGGATACAGTGGCCCCAGTATTGACCTAAAAACTGACATCCTCAGTGAAAAGGCGGAGCATGAGGAAAAGATTCTGCGCCGGTGGGTCATCCTGTGGGATGACCGATTGCAGAGCATGAATGGTATCTTGGGGCCCAGGAGGGGCAGGACTGGAGCGAGTCGAGCGATTACAACAAACTGATTGGATGTGGCCCTTCTTGTCACACAGCATGCACGTTTTTCAGTGGTGGGGACAATCAGCTCGAGAATGTGCAGTAAAGCACTATGGGCAAGACGGAAGTGGGCCGTACGACCGGTGACAAGGGGCAACTGGAGTCGCCGATGCCATAGAGATGTCGGACAAAGAGGAATCACGATGGTGTTGGCCTCTGTTGGCTGGGCCATGTTGACGTCGTGAGGTCGGAACCCGCTGAGATGCATCGATCACCGCCACATGCGGCTGCACCATGAGTTACTTGTTAGCTGCCTGAGCAATTTCAAATGAGTGGGCAATGCGGAGGATCTCTTCCAAGGGGGAGTTATCGAGTTTCAATGCCACAGTATGGACTTCAGGATCAGGAGCCGGCTGAACCACCACATCCCGGATCAGGGAGTCCACATACGAAGCCTTACACTGCTGATTGGTGCATGTAAAATCTCATTGATGGCTGAGACCCTGTAAGTCCATGACCTAGGAACGATAAGATTGACCAGGCTGTTTATGGTACTGGTGGAACTCCAGCCGAGAGGTGACCACATGGTAGCATTGGGAATAATAGTTTGTCAGGCCCACTTCCGTCTTGCCCATAGTGCTTTACCGCACACTCTCGAGCTGATTGTCCCCACCACTGAAAAACGTGCGTGCTGTGTGACAAGAAGGGCCACATCCAATCAGTTTGTTGTAATCACTCGACTCGCTCCAGTCCTGCCCCTCCTGGGCCCCAAGATACCATTCTGCTCCTGGAAAGAGAGAGCCACAGGATCGGACAACAGTGCCAACTTGCGGAGAAGAAAGAACATGTCTGGGGAGGCCCAAGACAAAAGCAATGACTGCTGAAAGGAGTCGTCTGTGACATGAAAAGCCATGAAATGTTGTTTCAGCCAATGTAAGTATGGTTCCCAGTCTTCTTTAGCATCATTAAATGGTGGGAATGACGTCGGACGTGGGAATGCATTGGACACCCGAGGACTCGGAAGCTGTTGTGGAAATGCATCCCGGGCATTGACTTTGCCCATTAGCAGTCGCAGTGACTGCTGTAAGATGTCTATCTGGAGCTGCTGCTGCTGCATGAGCTGTTGCTGTTGCTCCAGCAGACAGACCAACCTTGCCTCCATGCCAACAATGACCACCGTTTACCTCGTCGCCAAAATGTTGTAACTGCGATTGGAACGGTCGTGGGGTTTACGTGCCGGAAAGCGCAGTGGGACCCGTGGAGTGGCCCGATAACAACAACACAAATGGGAGAGGACAGACACAACCAATGAAGGACTTCACGAACAACAACAAGATCAAAACAACAGAGTCACAAGAAAACCTAACTAGACAACCAACTCCACTCGTACACAGAACAAGAAAGTAAATACACTGTCTAAGGCGAGGCAATATGTCCAGAGAAGCACGTAAGGTTAGACTGACTTGCTGAGTGAGAGGCAGGCACTTAAATACATGATCGGGGGCACTGCTATTGGCTGCTGGGACCACGTGTTCCACAGTGGCGCCCTCACACTAAATGTGGGCCAGGAGGCACGTGCTGCCATGGCTTATGGCGTGATGGTGCAGAGACCTCTAGGGGTCTTTGACCTCCATGCCATCTGGTGCAGGTTCAAATTCCGTGGCGCGTGGTACCAGAGCATAGATGCAGATGTAGAGTAGATGTAGGAAGATACTTCTGGATTGATACAATCATAAGCTGGACATGACACATATCATGTGATAAAATGAAGTGTACTCCTCAACCAATGTGTGAAGAAGTCCCATATTTAGACATTTGACAGAAGGCAAAATCCATGACGGATCATATCAACCAAGCAGTGATATTCTCTCAGTGCTACTGTAGGAAACACCCCCTCCCTCTGTGTCAACATTGCACTGTCTCCTGTCCCACCTCTCAATAAACAAATCTTGGCTGTAACATCTTGATATAATTATCCTTAATACCTATTTAATGCATTCCTTAACCAATTATAAATAGAAATATACCTTCAATTTCAGGTATGTACACCACTTGTGGGTATTCAGACATGCCTTACAATTAAATCCTACTGATAGGTTAAAACTGTGTGCCAGACATGGACTTAAACCCAGAAGTGGAGCTGTAGGGATGCATTGAGAACTGTTTCTGCGTAGCTTAGCCATTGAGAGCGTTTCCCAAATGAGACAAGGTTCTAGTTTTGAGTCTCAGTCTGGCATGCAGATTTAATCTCCCAGGAAGATTCAAAACAGATTCATTCTGGATGCCATACTGAATTACTTTCTATCAATCTGCTGTTTCTTTTTATTGCAGAAGAAATTATTACTTAAGGAATTATTGGAAGACAGCTTCTTTCACTGATTGGAAAATATGAGATAATGAGACATACCTCTAATTTCAGGTTACCTAAGCACACAGGACAGTATAATTCCAGGAAACAGAGGTTTTAAAGACCAGGTTTTGGCTCTACAATGGGTGAAGGAGAATATAGCTGCCTTTGGTGGCAATCCTGAACGAGTCACAATATTTGGAGAAAGTGCAGGAAGCACATCGATTACATATCATCTCATGTCTCCCAAATCATCTGGTAATTGATTTCACTTATAATAATATACTATACTTGTGTCAGAGTGTTTTGAAGGAGTTGTTCATGCAGATGTTGCTGTAGCCTGGTAATGATTTAGTGGTACAGCTTTAGTGGTATACTTTCTATAATTCAAATAATTATAGGAAACACTGACTAATAAACAATGTAGTGCAAATCCCCACATATTATACAAATAATAATTTAACCTAAGAAGATAGAACATATAAACTGAAATGTATGGAAATCATTTACTACTCTCATTGCTATCCACATAAATCTCTGGATCTAGAGTTCTCAGTGGCCATTTTCCTGCACCATTGATTGTAGCCCTTGCAAGGTCTTTGCTGTGCTGAGATGATCCAGTTACAGCAAGATGTGATCTCGGGTACAGGTCATGATATGTGAATATCTCCATCATTATAACATTCATTTGTTGATTCAATATCAAAGTACCCATCCTTACACACACACACACACACACACACACACACACACACACACACACATTGCAAAGTTGCTTGCCTTGGTGGAGTGAATTGTACTGGTGCTGCATCTTGCCTCAACAGTTTGAATATGCAGTCATCAGGCTGCATAGTGGCTTTAAAGTTGGTAATATGATCCCCTGCCTCCCATTCTAAGAGTTAAGACATAAAAACTCGTGTAAATCCTGACCACAGTTGATTAAGTATCTCTGTAACAAAAAAGTGCACAGTTTTACGAACATTAAATTTAAGATCAAAATTATATACTGTTATCTGTGTATTCAGTATTTCAGATAGTTTATAATGCCCTTGTTAGAAAAAAATACAATTTCAGCCAGAATATACTTCATAGCTAAACAAATCATAATATCAACCATATTAAGCAGCTGATTCACTGCTAACGAGTGACCTTTATAATAAAATTTACATAAATGGTTTGCAAAAGTGATTAGTCAGACAAGAAGGTCAGAAAGGCTAGGAGAATTACTACATTCATATGAAAAATGACCCTAAAATTAATGGGTTGACAATGAATGTATGAAATCCTATATTGCGCATTGTTCCCAAAGCTTTTTGTCTGTTTGACAGCACATGGTTTCTTTTCATCCTGGTGCTGAGTGACCTGCCCTCCTCTTGAAAATTTCCCTAAACTACCCTTTTTTTACCCTGGTAAAGCCAGCCATTCTGTATCATAATTCCATAGTTTTATCAAATAAATATTGACTGGTTTATTACAAGCTTGATTTTTTATTCTGTTTCTTTTAGGAATTTATTCAGATTAAACTGTTAATTACAATCCCCAAATCTGACTACTTGTCAACCCACAATTTCTCCTGCTTAACATAATAGACTCTACAAAGTGTCTCTAGTTCTTTCATAACACATTCTGCTGGGCAGAAACCTGATCTGCAATTTGAAATGAGAATTTGTCTCATTTTTTAAATTTCTAACAACGGATTGGAAAGTATGATTTGAATTGAGGTTCATTGACAGTATAAGTACATTTGGGTTTAATAATATCTTTGAAAAATGTGACTAATTTCTTCACTGTAATACAGCCACTGGCTTCTATTACTGGGCCCAGGAATACAAATCTCAATAACAAATTTATCACAACCAGAAATTGTCCAAATTTCCCTTTCAAACTTGGCAGCTATCTCCTGATATAGTTGCGATGATAGTGTGTACAGAACCCTAATGCTAATTCATGAAACGTATTTGTAGTTACAAATATGGGCAGCTACCAGCTGTAGAATGGAATGATAACAGCAAAAATTTTTGCTGGACTGGGACTCGAACCAGGATTTCTCACTTATCATGAGTGGAAGGAATATTACATCATACTTCTGAACAACAACAGCACTGCAATGCTAGTGCGCTGTAACTTTCTTTTTTGACATAAATCACATGGACCCATGGACCCATCTGGCCATACAGAATGTTCAGTATTTCTTCAGCTCTGAAGTTACACTTTTTTACCAAAAGTGTAGCTGAAATTGATAAGCTGAATGATTCTTCTGTGCCAGCATTGGAGAGTGAAATGTTTAGTTTCAAGTGTCTTGAATACATATACAGGGGAGTCAGAAACAGTCTAAAAAATTGTGTGTGGCAGGGAAGGTTGAGCTGAGAAATGACTGTTAAGAAAAAAATTCGATACATTGCACCATTTCTGTGTTATTCAACATTGAAGTTAAGCAATCAGGTCATCATGCTTGCATATTCAAGCAGCCTGTCAGGGACAATGTTGCCAAACATTTACTTCATTCAGTTTCCTGAAACTGAACAAACAACTTTTTTTTATGTAGCTTAAATTTAACAAGTGGTAACTCACAGAGAAGCATGTTTAATGTGAACATTAGTTAACCTGAATTTATTTTTGTGGATGCAAATAGTTTGATAAATTATAGAAGAAATGGCTGCTTTGTTATTCAGTATCGGGAGATATCTAGTATCCTGCTTGATGTCTTCTGGTAATGTACTGTAGAATTTTGTACTACAACGTGCAACTGCATTCTGTGCCCTGGACTGGGACACACAGAATATGTATGAGATTTATGTTTAATTCTACTACTGTGTTGAGAACTGTTGAGTTCTCCTAATTTCACTCTTGTTATTAACCACAAATGTTCTGAGTGAGTATAATTGCACATAATGATAGGCCTATATTGTTGACGTCAGTCTGTTGTAGAATTATGGAACATGTTTTACGCTCAAGAATTATGACTTGTAGGAGAAATGAAGTCACCTCTATAAAAACTGACATAGATTCTGCAAACAAGATAGCTTGCAAAACTTAGCTCACTCTGTCACTCCACGAGTATAGCTCTGCATACAATGGTGCTGAGGTTGATTCTGTATTCATTGACTTCAGGAAGACATTTCACACTGTTGTGCAGTGCTGTTTAGAGAGAAAAATATGAGCTTGCCAACAATCACACCAGATCTGCAACTGGGTTCAAGACTTCCTTGCAGAACTCAACACATCACTCTTAACAGAACAAAATTAACAGATGTAAAGGTTATTTCTGGAGTACCCCAAGTAAATATGATAGGACTGTTACTGTTTACAATGTATATAACTGATCCAGTAGAAAGTGTTGGGAGCTCTTTAAGGCTGTTTACAAATGATGTGGTTGTCTATAAGAAAGTAGCAATGCCAGAAGGCAGTATCAATTTGCAGATGATCTACAGAGGATTGATGAATGCTACAAGGTCTAGCAGTTGACCAGAAATGTAGATAAATGTAACATATTGTGTGCAGATAGGAAAAGAAATCCACTACTGTACAACTAAACTACCGATATTGGTGACAAATTGTTGGAAAGAGTATCTAGCATAAAATATCTTGGACTAAATATCCAGAGTGACCTTATGTGGAATGACCGCATAAAATGAATAGGACAGAAAGCAGATGCCAGACTTACTTTGATAGGAAGAATCTTAAGGAAATGTGACTCATTCACAAAAGAAGTGACTTACAAGACACTTTTTCAAGCGATTCTTGAGCATTGTTCATCAGTTTGGGACCCTTACCAGGTAGGACTGATAGAAGAGACAAAGAAGATCCAATGAAGAGCAGTGCATTTCGTCTTGGGATCATTTTGTCAGTGATATAACATTACAGAGATGCTCAACAAGCTCCAAGGGCAGAAGCTATAAGAGAAGCATTGTGCATCCTGGAGAGGTTTACTATTGAAATTTCAAGAAAGTACTTTTTGTGAAATGTAGGACTACACATTTCTTTCTCCCATATGTATCCCGTGAAATGACCATGCTGGGACAATTTGAGAAAGTAGAGCTAATACAGAGGCTTACTGATGATCAATTTCCTATTGCCAGGGAAGGCGGGTAAGTTAGTGGCACCAAAAGTACCTCCTGCCATACACCGTCAGGTGACTTGTGGAGTATTGATGCACACTGATGTCCAAAAATTAAGGCAACAAATGGAAATTTTGCAAGATTGCATTTATTTTGACACAAAACAGTATAAACAGGTGATAGCGTAGCAGAAATGGTATTAAGAATACAGAACATAAACAACTGCAACATGCATAATGCTAGACAAAAATGTTCTTAATTTTTTACAACTTAACTGATTTGTACACACATGCCAACAACTGCTTAAAGTGCTCAGTGTGGGGTGTGACCACCTCTGGCAGCAATACAGACCTGTGAAGGATGTCATCAATCTCTTGTTGAGGTAATAAGGGCCGTTCTTCCTGCAGAACTGCTCACAACTCTTGTGGAGTGGTTGGTGGATGCTGACATGATGCAACCTGTCTTCCTAGGCATCCCAGACATGCTGTATGGGATTCAAATCAGGAGAGTGATCAGTCCATGCCATGCATGCAGTATCTTCCATTTCCAAGAACATCAACAACCTGTGCTCTATGAGATTGAGCATTATCATCCATCAGTATGAAGTCTGGGAATCAGTGTCTTGCAACAACTGCACATGAGGTCCCAAGATATTGTCATGATACCTGACACCATTTAAACCTTGCAATTTCACCCATACAATTTCACAAGGAGCTGTTTGAGTGGTGAACGTAATCCTTGCCCACACCATTAAGGACCCTCCTCAATATCTGTCTTTTTCCACAATGTTTGGGTCCTGAAATCATCTTTCATCTTTCATCCAGATGCAGATCCATTGAGAATTGATTTCCAGACCAAATCGTGACTCATTTGTGGAAAGATCATTGGTCCACTGTTCGACTATGCATGTGGCATGTTGATGACTCCACTCTAGACACTCCCTTCCGTGAAGATACGTACAGCAGGTCTCTGACAACAACAGCCACTCTGCTGAAGTCTTCTGTACGCTGGTGGCCTCAATACAGGCATCCAGTGGATACTGCAAGGTCAGATGCCAGCTGCTGTGCAGTACTGAAGCAGTACTGTCGTGCCCTTACAGCCAAATAATGGTCCTCTCTGTCTCTGTTGTCACACATGGTTGGTCCTGCTCTGGCCTTCAGGATACAGTTTCAGTGTCTATAAACTGTAGCCACATCCAAGAAACAACAAAACAATCCACGTTAAGTCACTGGGACACATCAGCTTACGACTGTCATGCTTCCATTCTTCCTATGGCTCTCCATTGCAGAGAGACTGCCATAATGCTCTGTCTGTAACTGTGTACACTATGATTGTGGGTGCGGGACTACCCAGCAAACAGTACCCTGTTTGGTAGCTGCCCTAACATCATGTCTGTTGACTGGAATGTCATCTTCTGTACAAAACACTATCATACAGACATCTGTTGACAGTTTGCATGATTATATTGTGAGTTAGATAAAGGATGGGGAAATAGCAGTTTGTTTCTTTAATTTTGGACACCATTGTAGATGTAGAGCCAACGGCCTTGCCACAGTGGTAGCACCAGTTCTCGTCAATCACTAAAGTTAAGCAATTTTGGGCTGGGCCAGCACTTGGATGGGTGACCATCCGGTCTGCCAAGCACTGTTGGCAAGTGGGGTGCACTCAGCCCTTGTGAGGCAAACTGAGGAGCTTCTTGATTGAGAAGTAGTGGCTCTGGTCTCATAACCTGACATATGGCTGGGGGAGTGGTGAGCTGACCACATGCCCCTCCATATCCGCGTCCAGTGATGCCTGTGGGCTAAGGATGACACAGCAGCCAGTTGGTACCATTGGGACTTCCAAGGCCTTTTTGGATGGAGTTCAGTTAAGTTTAGTTTTAGTGTAGATGTAGATGTAGATGTAGATGTATTGTTACAGAGTGTAAGGATTCCTAATATTCTAAAGATGTTTGATTAATGACTTTACGCAATATTGTTATTGCACCTCTCCATAGACTAAATCAGTTTTTGACCGTAGCTGTGTTCCAGTAGATTATGCCATAGGACAGAATTGAGTGAAGTGAAAGTATGCAGCACTATGAGACAGACTTCTAAGGGCAAAGCAAGGAGAACTGAGCTTTTTGGTTTAGCTGGTGCCCTCTCCACTGAACATAAGCTTTGGTACTCATGAGTCCAGTAGATGTATCCATTTTTAAAAATGTGTGAAAAGATATAAATTCAAATAAGAGAAATCTGACCCATGAGGTATCGCCCTCTATTACCTTCATTAGACAGCAATTAAAATAAAATGTTCTTAACCTGAAAGTGTGACATTCACCTGCTTTATTTCCTCGTTGATTGTCCTCTGTGTCGACATACTGCTTTGCTATACTGGCTGAAAAATGGGGATGGAAGTTCAACACTGACTACTTTAAATGATGTAGCCAACAGGTGCACATTTGCATTTCACAGTTCCTTACTTTCACTGTTCACAATCCCCAAATATACACATTTAATATGGCCAATTAACTATTGTTTAACTTTCGATAAGCCTCATTAATATGTCACAGGCAAACATCCACATATTGTTACAATAGTTTACTGTTGAACATTTACGAGCTGTAAAAACCTAACCACACATTTCACAGTCTTTCAAATAAATTGAACAGTCACCATCATTGCTTTAACACATGGCATGTTGGTGTAACACTTAATGCACAGTTAAGTTGATGCATTGTTGTTGATCTAACCAATACAGGTTCCGTGTCTGAAACCCAGCCGTGGACTAACTGTGTCAGGACCAAAAATCAGGCCCTTATGTATTATCACAATAAAAAGCACTGAAACTACACATTGCTTGATGTTTAATTTACAGAAATCACAATTATAACTTAGCTCATCAAATTAACTGAATACATAAAAAAATTGGGTCTTTTTAACAGTTTCTTCTACTACAACGGTTAAGCCATATTATTTGTTTAAATGATGAAATCAACAGATATAGTTATACAAACAATACTTTCGACAAAACTGTTAATTACTTTGGAATTAATTAAGGGCTGGCTTTGCTAACATGTTTTCGAATAGGGCCAAATAGATCCTTTAAGAATACTATTAATTGTTCCTCCACATGTTTATAATTAGCACAGAACTTATATTTTTTATAAATCAACAATAGAATTTAAGTTACAAAACAATTACTGATTTCACCCTATAACAAAAGATATTAAATAGGAACAGTGAAAATAAATTAGGAACTTGCTGACATACACAAAACTAAGCATAAAATTAGATCTGGTGCTATTTTCTGTAAAACTTAAGGGCCAACTTTTCTCTTTTATGAAAATGCAGCTTATACTCACGTATGTTAACAGTAATAAGTCAGAAATGGAAAAATTAATTTTAATGAGGTAGGTGGCAAAACAAGAGGGGAAGTAAAAAATATACCAGTGTGCTTCATCACAAAGGGAGACTTTTTTTTCATTCCCAAGCTAACATCATACCCCTATATCTTCCGGCTACTTCATTGTCATGCCTTCCCACTCTAAACAACTCATTGCCATCCATAAGTAACGTTCAGTCGTCTGCCTGCCTTGTGTCATTTCAAGTACTCTCTCTTAATTTAATTGGAGAACAAAGTAAATAGTTTATTTTGCATCATCTTAAGGGTGGCAAGAAATTCTTCTCTTTAAATTTGTGTGAAACCTTTAGTTGTTACTAGTATTATCAAATGTAAGTAAAAAAACCAATAGAGGCAGATTCACTTATACATTACTATATAACTTAGTTGCTACATTACACTGTGTAACACCACCCCACCATGGGGCCATGTAGTGAACATGTTGTCCATATTCTTGAACCAGCACTGTGAGTATAAAGGAGCTAAACAAAGTGCCTTTCCTTCAAAGACTTCCATGAATATGTCAGTTGCTAATGAAGATAGATAACAATGGATTACTATGCTGTCTATCTGTTGGTAGTATTTTCATGGCCATCTGAAGTATGTTGATGACAAACATAAACCAACCAGTTTGTTAATATCTGACAGGATAAGCTCTTGTACAATGTGAACAGTTTTGTTTGCAGCCACATTTGCAAATAATGACTTCAAGTTGAAGATGCTCATGATATCCATGGGTAAAATTGTTTCTCCCTTTATGCCCTCTATAAAGAGCATGGAGTTCTTTGCATAAGATTTCTTTTTGGCCCACTAGAAGTCTTAACTTACAGGCCAGATACTTTGCTATGTTGTTTGTAGGCGTATTAATCCCATTTGTGATTGACCTTATTTTTATATTTTTGGCACTCCATAAATTCTAAGTGGACTTGGATTCTGGGAATGAGTCCCTTGGCTGTATCAGCATCAATTATTGAGTCCTTGATTAAGGTCTGTGTCTTCTGAGCTGTCTTAGTCATAGGGTCCACTGGTAGTTCATTGCAGATGGGCTCATTTAATAAATCTGGCCTTTCCTCAAGGCTATGTTTGTGCTTTTTTGATTTGGGACATAGTAAAATTTGAACAGTTTCTTGCCTAATTTTCTCAGCTTCACTCACAGATGTGCATGAGAATGCTTTGGGATCTGTTCATGTGTGAGGTGAAGTTTAATCACTTAGCCACTGCTTCTGTCATTACATTTCTGATGGCATGAGATGAGAGATTTAACATCCAAGCAAAGCTTATTGTCATGTGTCATCTTTGCCAACTGATCAAATTTCTTCATCTGGTAACTGGCGATAGTTCCACTGGTTGCAAGTGCTTGCAGGTGAGTGATTCTGTTAATGTTATCCCATTCTGCCAATGATAGCATAACTGATAACAGAAGATGTAGTTGCATGCTGCAGTTGTATCCTAAGTGGACTGTGAGAGTGGAGAAGTCTACATAGGCAAAACTAGCAAGTCAGTAGCAATATGCGTATGGGAGCATGAGTGCCACATTTCAGTTTAGCAGCACAACAAATCTGCAGTGGTTGAGTGCCAGAAATATTCAAACAGAAAATAAAATTCAACAAAACCTGCATACCTGCCAAGCAGCTGGAATGAGGAAGTGGAAGATCAGTGAGGTCACTGAAGTATTAAAACACCCTAACAACATGAATAGAGGGGATGTAGTTAGGCTTGTGCCAACATGGCTGCCACCCACCAGAGCCCAACGAGCTTCACTAAGTATAGTATCACCTCTTCTAATCTGACAGTCCAGTATGTCTGTGTCGTGCTGGGCAATTACATATATTGGCAATGTGCCATTGGTTGACTAATGGTTATATGAGTATCATGTCATAACTGTGACATGCGCTCTGTGTGATGGTTATCCCTTGGTATCAAGTATTGTGACATATCCATGTATGGAACAGAGTTATGGGTTTTATATCTTTTTGGTAAGAATAAGCTGTACAGAGAGTTGTTAATGAACAATCAAAAGTCTTTTGCCATTACATGTTAACTGAATGGAAATGAAGCAAGAAGAAGGAGTCAAATAAAAGACCACTGCTGAGACTCAAATCAAATTACATCAGCTACTTACAGTATTTCAGTCATAAAGGTTTCGGTTATGATTGTATGGGCTTAAAAGGAGTGTTTGATGCTGCAACAAGCCTGATACACAGTCAACACCGTTTCATGCCTCCACTGCAAGAGCTTCCAGCTTCACTATTTGGGCCTGCATTGTACACCGTGGAGTCCCTCTGACCATTGACTAATCTTTGTTCACAGGAAGTGGTACCTCACCTGGACTTGCTGTATAGTCTTGTAAACTATACCATAGATTAATTCTGAACATTTAACTTTAATATAAAACCATTAATAATCAGAGTAACAAGAAATGTAATAAGAAATAACTCGTAACTACACAAGACACAAGAGTTACTGGTGAGTAACTGTTGCTACGCGGCACATGGGAAATGAGAATCCATAGCTCACTCACTGATGACTACCAAACATGGCACACATTGTAGGAGACTATAGAAAACAGCAGATCCCCACTCCCTCCACCTCAGAAAACCTATTACAATAAAGTTTCCCACTCTTTCTACCACCAGAGATCAATTATATCAACATTTTTAAAATTATAATGTAATGTCATGCTAAGTAGAGCAGTCATGACAAAATACAGTGACTCTGGACAACAACATATGTGATTAGACACAAAGGAAGGCCAAGGCCTCTGTAACTGTGGCTGTGGTTGCAATGTTGGTTTCATCACAAATAGTTATTTACAACATAACATGGACCACACCCAGATAACTTGGTATCATTTTTCAGTGTTATCTCCTTGCTTTCTATTGTTATGATATGACTGTTTCAACACAAAGTTGTCCTTTGTACTCTGGTAACAATTGTTGTCACAAATGAGTCATGGTCACTGATACCAGTTTGAATATGGACATCCTCAAAGAGGTCAGGTCTATTCATTGCCATTAGATCCAATATATTTCCATCATGAGCTGGGGTTCCTATCTACCTGTTCTAGGTAGTTTTCAGAGAAGGTATTTAGTAAAGTACGATTTTAGTTTCCTTAGTAGAATGGTCAATGTCAATGTCAATGATAGACCTAGGCACAGAGTGGACAGGAACCAGGGAGGACTTAGAGTGTTGTACCAATACCCCTAACCAACAAGTTTGAGGTGCTAGGTGCTGTCTTTCACTGAAACTGAAACTGAGCCAGTGGGACTCACTTCACCTGTTTTGGGAAACTGTTTTTTCTGTTGTCAGGAGGAAGCAAACACAAAAGGGTGCGGGTCTATTAACTGTTGACAGTTCAAACATATGGTGAACGATGGTACCCCTTGGGGTAATGGCAGCAAGAAACAGGAAAGGACACAAGATGCACCTAATGTGTATGCCTGGGCCCTCATTCAGGATGTTGAAGAGGCTATTCTGGTAGTCATTGAAGGAACAGGGTGCAACCAACTGCAGATTGTAGTGCACATTGGAAAAAATTATGCCTGTCATCTGAGCTCTGAAGTCATATTTGGGTCATTCCAGTGACTGGTAGAGAAGGTTGAAAAGACCAACCTTGCATGTGGAGTTTCAGTGATGCTCACAATTTGCAGCATTGTCCCAGAACTGATCATGGCCCTTTGGGTCTGAGTTGAGTGAAAGGACTGGACCAGAGACTTTGAAGGTTCTGTGACAAGCTATGCTGCGACTTCCTGGACTTGTGCCATAGGGTTGAGAACTGTAGGGTTCCCCTAAATAAATCATGTGTGCAGTACACATCAGAGGCTACCATTCAGGTAGCTGACTGTGTGTAGGGTGCACACAAGACTTTTTTGGATGAGGCAACTCTCTATCCAATCCAGATAACGATAGCTATTGGCAACCCAGAAGTATCAGTGTAAGATTGAAAGAAATGCCTCCCATAGGTTAGAGTATTAAAATCCTAATTGTAAACAGCTGAAGCATTTGCAGCAAAGTGCCATGAAAAGCAGTGAAGCTCACATAATATTAGGTACAGAAAGCTGGCTGAAACCTGAAATTGATATCAGTGAAATTTTTGGGGAAAGTTGAAGTCTATGTTGAAAGGATATGCAAATAGGAAATGGAGGTGGCATATTTGTCACAGTAGACAAAAAACTCAAATCTACTGAGGTAGAAATTGAAGCTGCATGTGAGACTGTTTGGGCAAGACTCAGTATTGGGGATGGGTATAAAATGATTATTGGATCTTTTGATCACCCACAGACTCATCTCCTGATGTAACTCAAAACTTTAGAGACAACCTCAATTCACATGTACGTATGTTCACCAGTCATACTATAATCATACTGTAATCATCAGCGAAGACTTTAATCATCCAAAAATTAATGGGAAAATTACAGTTTTGTTAGTGGTGGGTGTGATAAGACTTCCTGTGAAACTTTACTAAATACCTTCTCTGAAAACTACCTAGAATAGATAGTTAGGAACCCCGGCTCGTGATGGAAATATATTGGGTCTAATGGCAATGAATAGACGTGACCTCTTTGAGGATGTCCACATTCACACTGGTATCAGTGACCATGACTTCAGGTGTGGCAACAATTATTACCAGAGTACGAAGGACAACTAAAACGTGCAGAAAGGTATATATGTTCAGTAAACTAGATAAAAAATCAGTGAATCAGTGGTGTCGAATCTCAATGAGGAGCTTGAAACTTTCAGCACAGAGCACAAGCATGTAAAGGAACTCTGGATCAAGTTTAAAAGAATAGTTGACTAGGCACTGGATGGATATGTACCCAGTTGAACAGTTCATAATGTTAGGGAACCTCCACAATACACAGTCACTATAAAGAAACTTCTAAAGAAACAAAGTGTAGGGCTATAGAGAGATGCTGAATGAAGCACACTTGGCCATCAAGAGAGCAATGCATGAAGCCTTCAGGGACTACTGTAGCAGAATATTGTCAAGTGATCTTCCACAGCACCCAAAGAAACTGTGGTTGTATGTAAAGGCTTTTAGTGACACCAAAGTTAGTGTCCTTTCCCTAGTGCATGAGACAGGAACTGAAATTGAGGATAGCAAAGAAAAAGTTGAAATGCCTAACTCTGTTTTCAAATGTTCCTTTACAAAGGAAAACCCAGGAGAATTTCTCCTATTTAATTCTTGTACCACTGAAAAGATGAATGTAATAAGTATCAGTGTCAGTGGTGTTGAGAAACAGCTGAAATCATTAAAACTGAACAATGGAATCCCAGTCAGATTCTATACTGTAATTGCAGCTGAGTTACCTCCTCTTCCAACTATAATCTGTGGTAGATCCCTTGAACAAAAACTGTGCCCAGTTCTTGGAAAAAGGCACAGGTCACACCTGTCTACAAGAAGGCTAGTAGAAGTGATCCACAAAACTACCGTCCAATATCCTTGACATCAATTTGTTGTGAAATCTTAGAACATATTCTGAGCTGAAACATAATGAGGTGACTTGAACAGAGTGATCTACTCAGTGCCAACCAGCATGGATTTCCAAAGCATCAGTCATGTGAGACCCAACTCGGATTTTTCTCACATGACGTACTGAAAGCTTTGGATCAAGGCAAACAGGTAGATGTAGTATTTCTTTATTTCCAAAAAGTATTTGATTGTCAAAAGTACTATCATATGGTGTATCAAGTGAATTTGTAACTGGATTGAGGACTTTTAGGTGAGTCATTGTCAGATGTAGAAGGAACTTTGGGTGTGCCCCAAGGGAAGTGTGTTGGGAACCTTGCTGTTCATATTGTATATTATTGACCTTGCAGATAATATTAATAGTAAAATCAGGCTTTTTTGCAGATGATGCAATTATCTATAGCAAAGTACTATGTGAAAGAAGCTGTACAACTATTCAGTTAAATCTGATAGGAGTTCAATGTGGTGCAGAGACTGGCAACTTGCTCTAAATGTTCAGTAATGTAAAATTTTGCAGTTCACAAAACAAAACAAAACAAAAAAACAAAAAACAAAAAATGTAGTATTCTATGACAATAATATCAGTGAGTCACTGTTGGAATTGGTCAACTCATTCAAATATCTGGGGGTAACACTTCGTAGGGATATGAGATGGAATGACCACATAGGTCCAGTTGTGTGCAAAGCAGCTGGTAGACTCTGGTTTATTGGTAGAATACTGGCAAAGTTCAATAAATCTGCAAAGGGGGATTGCTTACAAATCACTTGCATGACCAATTCTAGACTATTGTTCAAGTGTGTGGGACCCACACCAAATAGGATTAACAGGGGCTATTGAACATATACAGAGAAAGGCAGCATGAATGATCACAGGTTTGTTTAATCTGTTGGAGAGTGTCACAGGGATACTGAAGGAACTGAACTGGAAGACTCTTGAAGGCTTTCTCATGATAGTTTACATCACATAGGGGTAGTGAGGATAAGATTAGTATAATTACTGCACACACAGAGGCATTCAAACAATCATTCTACCCACACTCCATATGTGAATGGAAAAGGAAGGAACTCTAAACAACTAGTATAATGGCACATACCCTCTGCCATGTACATAACGGTGGTTTGCAGAGTATCGATGTTGATGTTGATAATTCTATGACCAGCATAACTGAAACCCATACAATCAGAGCTGACTTTGTGGCATCATGTAATGCTTTCTCTGTAAAGATGTCTTTACAGAAATTGTAATAAGCTATTGTTTTCAGGTTATTGTCAGAAAGGTGATCCAGTGTTCTGAAATTTTTGAGGATGCTAGAAGGAGGGAGATGGGTTCATAATTAGAGATCACAAACTTGTCTCCACTTTTAAAATTGATGTTGCTACTATGTACTTCAGTCTTTCAAAAAATATATGTTGCCTTTTCAACTGATAAAAAAGAGAACTCAGAAGGGGCATTGTTAAGTCATTGCAGGAGTTTAGTACTTCAGTTGAAATGTCACATAACCAGAAGAGTTACTGTTTTCAAGTGAGCTAATGTTTTCATGATGTCTTGAACAATTGATTTGCAAAACTAAAATCTAGTGGTGGAATGTAGATCCAGATCATAATTTGGTAGTGATGAAGAGTGGATCAAAGCTTAAGAGAATTGTAATGGTAATCTAGGTACAAGGAAGTAGAATACTGAAGTATTAAGGAATGATGACCTGCTGTCAAGTTCTCTGAACCTGTTGATAATGCGATAATGAATCATACAGTAAGTAATTCAGCTGAGGTGTGAATGGACGTCTCTAAAATGGGTGGTCAGAAATTGGACAAAGCAGTTATAGGTATAAGAAAGGTAATGACAATAAAGCTAAGAGTAACAAGAAATTCAATTGATAATTGAAAGAACAAAACAAAATAATTTTCTGAACAAGGCTATCCAATAATCGAGCTAGAGTTCGACAGTGCTTTGGAAGAAGTGCAATGAAATAAGTCAGAAATACCAGATATCATTCCTATAGAGTTTCTAAAATCACTGTGGGAAATGATAATGAAATAATTATTCAAGTTAGAGCATAAAATCTATGAAACTGGTGATATACCATCAGATTTTAGAATGAATATCATTCACATGATCCTGAAGATAGAAACAACAGATAAATGCAAAAACTATCATACAATTCACTTGACAATTCATGTATGTTGTTTACCAAAATAGTAGCAGAAGAATGAAAATGAAAAACTGAAGCTCTTTTAGATGGTGACCATTTTGGTTTTACAACAGGTAAAGGTACCAGTTATGACATTACAGTTGATAATAGATGCAAGATTTGAGAAAACGCAAAGACATTACGTGGTATTTGTCTACCTAGAAGAAATGTTTGACTCTTTAAAGTGGTAAAAGATTTTTGAAATCCTCAAAAATTTTGCATGCACTTTAGAGAAAGACAGGTAAAATGGTACACAATACAATATACACAAAAAACCAAGAGGAAACTGTAAGAGTATAAGTTAAAAGATCAGCACTCATATATGAAGAGGGCAAATGCAAGGATGCAGTGTCTCTCCAATAATGTTCAATCCTTATATCAAAGAAAAACTGAATGAAACAAAATAAAGGTTCAGAAATGAAACTGAAATTTAGAATGAAAGGATATCATTGATAAGATTAGCTGACATGTTATTTTCTGTGAAAGTGAAGAAGAATAACATGACCTGTTATATTTAGTAAATACTGTACTGAACACAGGAAAACACAGGAAAACAAATAAATATGAAACTAATGACGAGCAGTGGAAATGACATTATTGCTAATTTTAACATCAAAGCAGTTCTACTACCTTGTAGGCAAAATTAAGCATGGTGAACAAAGTACAGAGGATGTAAGTCACAGACAGGTGAATAAAGCATTCATTGCCAGAGGAAATCTGTTAATGCCAAACGTAGATATTAACTTGAGAAATAAATTTGTGAGACTGTGTGTCTGGAGCACAGCATTTTGTGGAAGTGAATCACTGACTGTAGGAAAACCAGAAAAGAAGAGAATAATTTGAGATACGGGGTCACAGAAGGATGCCGAATATTAAGTTGACTGATATGCAATGAGATGATTCTCTGCAGACTTATGAGGGGAGAGAATGTGCATAAGACACTTCACATAAGGAGAGTCAGGGTGATAGAAAGTATATTAAGACACTAGTGAATTACTTACATAGTACTAAAGGGAGCTGCAGAGAGCAAAAATTGTAGGTGTAACAGAGAATGGAATAACTGAGGAAGTTGGGTGTAAGTGCCACTCTATTAGGATACGAAACAGTTCGAAGGCTGATTAAAATTTATTTTTGCCTGAGTGATCATTTCATGAAAGCTGTATCCTAACATGAGTTTATAGTGCAGCCATTGTTATCACATTTTGAAACTATTAGTATGTGTTCATTGTAGTGCAACTTTAAATGAAACAAGTTTACTGTTACCAGTCACTGTTCAATATGAAAAAGAAAAACTGAAGCTCTTTTAGACAGTGACTGGTAACTGGTGACTGGTAACAGTAAACTTGTTTCATTTAATGTCAATAACAGTCATGGTAAAGCCTAACCTAAAATGTTCACATTTAAAGTTAATGTGTCCAGTCAGGCGATCAAGGACATTTTCAAGTACAAAAACAGTGCAGAAAAGGTCGCAATGATGACACAATACATACACTTCAATAGGAATTGTCTCAAGAATAACGTCATTCCAAATTATGTCAAGATTGACATCAAAACAAACACGACAACTGCAAAGAAATCACTGGAAAACGCACGAAAACTCTGGGTTAATAATGAACTGAAAGAACTTTATATTAAAAACAAATGTTCAACACACAGCTTTATATTGCAGAATTACAGTTGGGAAAGTTGCTTCATAGATTAGAATACGACTCAATAACCAAAAAAATCAAAGAGCACACCGAGTTCATCGTACAGAAAATGAAAGCTACACAGAAGATAAAACTAGCCAATCTTATAAAGCTTTATTAAACGGTGACTGGTAACAGTAAACTTGTTGTTTCATTTAATGTCAATAACAGCCACGGTAAAGCCTAACCTAAAATGTTCACATTTAAAGTAGTGCAACTTGCCTGTAGATTGATGTACTGTCAGTTTGATAAAAATATGCATTCTGTCTGATGATCATTTCATGACTTCAAAACCAGTAACTGGTTTTTTCAATAAAGTAAGCCAATATCAAATTGTGGTTGAGTGCTGCTGTATATTGTAAAAATTATGTATTATGTTGGAGGTTTCATACATACATTAATTTAAGGAATTTCTTTTAACACTTAAAATGTAATTACATTGTAGTGATGTGTTCAGTACTTGCAGTATGCAATGCTATTACAGGTATCATGAACCAGTAAATGAACTAAACTAAAATATTAAAGAAAAAGCAACTTCAGGAATTTTACTGAATCTGGGATGTTTATTATGAAGCTTGGGTGAATTACATAATGCTACTGAGTGATGTGAAAGTGGTTATATTGACAAACCTGATATTCACCTTCTATGCAATGCCATGCATATTAATCACAAGCTTTAAATGAATATTTGTTCCCCTATTAGTATCTATTCTACTGCTCTCTGAGAACTTACATAGGGTGATATTTTAAACTCCTTTCTTCTTTCTGAAAATTTTATTGAGTTTGATACAGTGATTTCTTGAGAACTACATCTATAGCATCTAGAAATTATTGGTATAGATACATAGCTATTACATAGTTGCAACAACCACAAATTTCTGTCATGAGTTTAAACAATTGCGTAATAACTGCCCCCACATTGTACTTACAAAGCACTTCCGTACAGTCTTCCTGTCTCATTGTGCCTTACAAACTCCTTACATACTTATCTGAGAAAGTGCTAGTCTACCTTGAGCAACCCTTTTAGAATCAGTATTATGTTTGTTATTTTCTTGCTTCTTATAGCTACAAATTGAGCTTACAACCAAACACTTCAGGTGTTATCAATCATTTAAAAGCTAAGTGGAATATTTTACTTGTAAAAAGAATATTATGTTCGAGTGTAATTCTTAAAAATCATAATCTGGAATGTGACTTACACCAAACACCCCCTATTCCCTCTAGAGACTTTTATGGAGCATGGGTTACCACATGTGATATGATCTATTTAAAAATCTGCCTAATATATTTATTTCACGCCATTTTTCTCAAATGTGTCACTAACAGTATGTGTTACATACATTGTTACATCCCATCCTGGATTTTCCATTGTTTGTTTTAACAATATGTATGAAATATAAAGGAGAGCCATTTGTAAGTGTGTGCCTATTAGCATATTTTGTCAACACATCTGCAACTCATTGCAACATGTGCTGATACAATCTGATATAATGTCTACAGATTTGTCACTGACAGTCAGTGGTATTGGAAAATCATCTATGTAGGGTGAACACAAGGAACTTTTTGTATCCTATTCTCTTGATATGGTTTTTTAACTCAATTTATGATATGCAAAACTGGCACTGGTTACTGAATGGTCTAATTGATGATGGATTGCACAGTCAGAATATCTTGAAGTTATCTGCAATAGATGGATTTGTGGACCCTCTTGGGAGAACTGATGTACATTTATTTACTTCATCTCCAGGCTGTGTGAGTCTGCTGTTATTACAACGATCTCTCAACACATTAACAGATTCATTAATTGTTAAAAATTATAATAGTCTTGATCATACTACAATTAATAATACTGATACGGCTGACATTGTACTTAATTACAGATTTATTAGAAAACACGATCTGAGTTATACTTGGTAATGATGGTGTTGTTCGCCCTGGTAGCTGAGTGGTCAGCATGACAGAATGTCAATCCTAAGGGCCTGGATTTGATTCTTGGCTGGGTCGGAGATTTTCTCCGCTCAGGGACTGGGTGTTGTGTTTTCCTTATCATCATCATTTTGTCCCTACTGATGTGCAAGTGGCGTCAAATCGAAAGACTTGCACCCAGTGAATGGTCTACCCAACGGAAGGCCCTGGTCACTTGACATTTACATTTATGATGGTGTTGTTGCCAACATTGTACATAGGTACTGATTATTTAGTAAATAAGCATGACCTGAAGATGATTATTAATCAACCAAAGCTGGTAATCAGCAATTCATGATTTTATTTGTTATTGAATTGAGCACTATTAGAATTTTTTACAAATAATTCAAATCACCATATCTCCTTCACCTAGTAATGACAAATCTTACAAAAATTAATTAATTATAACATGCAGATTATGTTTTCTTCCAGGTTTTTCTGAGTCACAATTTGTTTCCTATCTTTTGAGAGATACTAATTAAGCCATGGTGTTTTACAAAAAGAAAGAGCTACACTTTTTAATATGTAACAATAAGTAACAAGTGACTTTTTAATAAGTGTTGCTTGTTACAAGTGACATTATTTCCAAATCTTGTTACCTTAAAGTATCCATAGAGTCTTTCCTGTGTCATAGGGTTGTTAAATGATATGTATGAAAGCAAATGATATATTGTGCTGAATTTTCTGTGAATTGATGAGGTATTCATGAAGAAGATTTTATGTTAAATCTATGGTTACTTTTACTTGTGGGCTGTACTGTTTGGTGTATGTTCATTAGATGGTTTCAGTCTACAGATATCATCTTTTTCATAGGGCTGTTTCAGCGAGCCATTGCAATGAGTGGCTGCATATTAAATCCACGTGCAATAGCAGCACCTGCACGGGATCGAGCATTCCGCTTTGCAAGGGCGCTTGGCTACACTGGGAGTGACTCCTCAGAGGATTTACTAGATTTCTTGAACTCACTGAGCGGAGCTGAACTAGTGCAAGATGATCAGCGAGCTCTTTCTGAAGAGGTATGTTTCTGAACTCTCTGCCATGAGTTGTACAGTGGCTTGTGGAGTGTGTGTGTAGATGCAGAGAGAACTTAGTACTTAACATATACCATTACAGTCTCTTTTGGTTTTAACAACACTCATCAAAACAGTTCTTGCTCCAAGCAAGTCAAACAACAGAGTATGTAAGTCTCTATATAAAATCCGTTTCGTTTGTTCCCAAAGAGTAGCCCTTGATTACTCCTTGTACTGGACATATGGCTTCCAAGGTGTGCGCGGCCACCACTTTGTCAGCGCTGATAGATTGCCACAACTTTAGTCTTCTCATAACACTTGCCCATCCTGCACACACATAAACTGTGGTGCAGTAGACACATTTCCACTTTCACAGACTCATTCTTAAAATATTGTATGTTCGAGACGGTGAAATATGAGTGTCTCTAGAATTTACTCTGAAATTCTCGAGGCACTACAGTGTATGTGTGTGGGTATGTGTGTGTGTGTGTGTGTGTCTGTGTGTGTGAGTGAATGAGAGAGAGAGAGGAGAAAGAGAGAGAGAGAGAGAGAGAGAGAGAGAGAGAGAGAGAGAGAGAGAGAGAGAATAAAAAAGCAGATGTTTTGTTGAATCTCAAGATATTAAAATATTATACACAGTTACTTTATGAGGGGGGAAAACTGACATTGAAGTGAATAAGAAAGTGAAAGATGCACATTTGATGAAAGATGGAAAAATAACTGTGATTCCTCAGTCAGGACAGAGTTGTAGATAACTATTGCTGTTGTAAACCATCTCCCCGAACAAAATCTGTGCTGTAATATGTTTGAAATCTTGTAAACTTATCTATATTCCCTCTTGATGTTTGTGATGAATCATTGAGTATCATCAGATTAAAAAAAAAAAAAAGGAAATACGCATCATGAAGGAATTATCTGAATGGGACAGAAATTGGTAGATGTGATGTATATGCACAGACAAACAAAAGTTTACAATTACAGAAGAATTAGATGATTTATTCAAGAGAAAGATCTTTGCAACTTGAGCAAGTCAATAACAACTTGGGCCACCTCTGGCCCTTATGTAAGCAGTTACTTGGCTTGGCATTGATCGACAGAGCCGTTGGATGTGCTCCTGAGGGATATTGTGCCAAATTCTGTCCAAATCCAGAGATTCCAAAGATGTTCTTCCTTGAGATATAACACTTTTGCCAAGATGGCCTCTATAAGATGGTTCTGATCACAATGAGAGATCTTAAAGCAGTAGCTGTAAGACTTAAAATTATCTCTTTGTTCTGAGGCTACATCAAATAATGATATATATTATATAGGACAGAAGATCATGATATAATTAAGTCTCTTTTTAATATTTTAATATAAATAAACTCTCAATAAAAATAGGAAATTTGATTGCATTTATGGGCATATATAATGAGTGAAATGTTACTGAAATAATACTAAACAACTAGACATATTGAGACACAATTCATTAAACACAATTTAAGAGAAACACATATATTTAGGAAGGAGAATTATGATTGCCAAGGCCAGACTGCCAGAGACTATGGTCATGTGTGTGTGATTTGTGTTTGTCTGTGTGTATGTTGTCTGTTCTGATGAAGGCCTCTGTGGCAGAAAGCTTTTTTTGACAGTCTTTTTGTTGCACCTATCTGTGACTCAGCATCTCCACAATGTGGTGAGTAGCAACTATGCTTTTCATAATATTATCATTATTCCATCCTGGATTTTCTATTGTTTGAAGTTCTAATGAAAATGTGAACACATTATCATCTCTCAATTTCTTAGAAATATACAGATATTTTCCCTCTGAAAACACATGGATTTCATAAGCAATTAGAAGCTTAAGGATAGTACTATATGGACAAGGGAAGTAACCAACATCTGTATGAGCTGTTCATTGTCAGTCACTTGGCCAGTTTGGAAACACTTCAACCCTTGGCCTGCAAGTCTCGTATTAACTCATGGATGATGTTTAAGCAGTAATCTCTGTCTTGCATATTACTATGTCTTCCACCTTTAAGCTCTCAGGTTTTCAAATTTCGTCTGATGCAGTCCCCAACAATTAATCTTTTCTTCTCATCCTGTGCAGTAAGCCTTCCCTGACTGATGTTCTGTGTGATTTTCCCAAATGTCCCCCTTTTCCTAGATCTCTCCAGTACTTTTCCATCACCCTTCTTCCTTCCTCATCAACCCTTCTGACTGAAGAAGGAGCCCCTGGCTCCAAAAGCCTTCCTGATTGGAACTTTCCTTTGTGTGTGTGTTCTGCCGCCACTTGTTGAGTAGATCTGAAATAATATCAGTTATTTATGTTAATATTTAAATTTGGTGCACCAGTACAGTGATAAACCATGAATTTCATAAATGTGTGATACATCTACAATCAGAGTCACTGGACATGAAAAGTAATATGTACAAAGACACAATAAAAAAAGACATTTCCCAAGTTAGTGACAATGAACATGGAAACACATGTAATGAAATTTCAGAACAAGTTTAGAAGCCATAAGAAACTATGTGGAATGCAATTATGATGCACTACTGAAAATTCGCTATTATGTTGGTAGCAGTGACAATGTCTTTTTCAGATTTTGGCCTTTTCATGTATTACCTTTTGTGTTTGACAGTGCTGATTGTAGATGTGTGTATTATATTTATGGAATTCACGGTTGTCCCATTTGCCCACTTCTACATTCCAGTCGACAATTAACAAATCAACTGTGCAACATCATTCAGACTGAACGGAAATTACGTTATTTGACTGCTCTAATTACATAACTGGACACTGCAGTATTGTCAGCATGAGAAAGATTAATTAAAGCTGAGAGTGAGAGGGAAGCATTTACAGACAAGGACAGTTGTAGATGTGGCCTGGTTGCGCAAATATTTTGGTAACTACCTGGAACAGCGTGCTGCATCAGCAATGTTGTCTGACTGTACTTCAGTATAGCCATGTATTGCAGCCACTTTCACTAGTGTTGATAGCAATGTGATTGTGGCCACATAGTGCTGAAAAATTTGATCAGTGTAAACTCACCTTTAAACATGGCTATACTTTTTTGTAAAAGATGCACAATGAATGGGTCGAGAAGAACTTTGGAGACACTCAATACCCACTTGCTGATCATGCTTTACAGTGTGACTCAAGGGACCTGAGTTCCTGCTACAAATATTGATTACATGGATCTTCCTATCTGATACTAGATTCTCTGAACTCTGGCAATGGGAACCTATTCATCAGCACATCACTGCATCCCGACATCCTATCTGGTTTAACATATGTTAACACATTGTCCTCTCTCTTCTTTCACTGTCATCAGCTTTTCATTATATATCATTTTTTAATTTATTGTGTCTCACTCTTTTCTTCATTATCTTTTTGCTTTGTCCGCCCTCCCCCCCCCCCCCCCCCCCCCCCCCTCTTCCCAAGCGACTCTTTCTCCACTTGTCCACTTGTCCTCACAACAGTTGGGGCCCTCTATTCCTGGAATCTGAGTGACCTGCCCTTCTTTTTAACTTCCACCAATGTATTCCTCTGTCCCCCACAAGGAAAGAGCTATTAATTCCAAAATCTATGATAGTGCATGTACATTTGTATGTGTCTATCAGTAGTGCAGAAATTTTGATTCCTGGTGGGAAGTATTGGCCAACAATTCTGTATCCTAATTTTGTAACTCAGCTGACAAGTATGCTCCCAAAGTATTGTTCATACATTCACTCACGTAGCCATCATTTTGTATAGAACCTCTAATGAAAGACAGTCTTCAGGGATAGGAACAAGACAAGGAATAATAAAACTAAGCAGCTGTTATAAACTATATTAAAAATTACTAAGTACCATTAAATTTCTGTAATCTATTGCTGCTTGTTTGGTTTTAATTGAACATTGTGAAGTTAACAGAAAACTACCTGTTTTGGAAAAAGCTGCTGCTTCCTCATTTATATTACATCTCCATTTCCTAACTTAGTATGTATGTGATGAAACTGATATTTACAAAACCCAGACACATTGGGTATATAAAGTGTGTTGGATGGTGAGGAAAACAGTGCAGTAGTTGTAATGTGGAAATGGAGTGACTTATCTGATGTCCAAAAGGGTGTGATCATTGACTTGCAGGGCAAGCGTTGAAGTGTTTCCAAACTGGCCAAGTTTGTAAACTATTTGCATGCCACCAAGGTTAAAGAAAACCACGTATGACAAAATGGCACTATCCAGAACCGGCACTGAGGCAGCTGTGGTGCAAGTACCATATATGACAGGGGTCAACAACACCTGCGGAGATGTGTATGGGTGAAAAGGTGTGCAACTGTTGATTAACTGACTGCCCAAATGAACCAAAGGCTACCAATAATGTCTCCTCAATGACCATTCAGCAAACATTGTTGTGTATGCTCCACAGCAGATGTCTGGTTTGTGAATCCCTGCTGACTGCTGTTCATTGGTGACAAAAGCTGGAATTTGCATGCCAATACCACAATTGGACATCCACTGACTGGCAACAGGTGCCCATTTCTGATGAATCATGTTTTGTGCTCAATCCGACTTGCAGATGTTAGCATGTACAGCATGAAACATTTGAAAGCAAACACCCTGTAACTGCATTAATGTGACACGACAGTGTATCATAAAACAAAATACACCTATATATTATAGGAATAGAGGTCTTTAAACAATGAGTGCTACTTCTTGTCAAGTAGCTAGTCCTTGAATCTAGACACACATTTGTCTGCTTGTGTCTGTGTATGTGCGGATGGATATGTGTGTGTGTGTGTGTGCAAGTGTATACCTGTCCTTTTTTCCCCCTAAGGTAAGTCTTTCCGCTCCCGGGATTGGAATGACTCCTTACCCTCTCCCTTAAAACCCACATCCTTTCGTCTTTCCCTCTCCTTCCCTCTTTCCTGATGAGGCAACAGTTTGTTGCGAAAGCTTGAATTTCGTGTGTATGTTTGTGTTTGTTTGTGTGTCTATCGACCTGCCAGCACTTTCGTTTGGTAAGTCACATCATCTGTGTTTTTAGATATATACATATAATCAAGTTTTCTATTTTTATTGAGAGTTTATCTATATTAAAATATTAAAAAGAGGCTCAATAATATAATGATTTTCTGTCTTTTATAATATATAATATCATGTGATGTAGCCTCACACCAAAGTCATAATTTTAAGTCTTACAGCTACTGCTTTAGATCTTTCATTGTGATCAGTACAATCTTGTAGAGGCCATGAAGTGGAAATAGTTTTATATTTCAAGGAAGAACATGAAACATTTTGCTCTGGACAGGAGCTTGTAGAGGAACAGTGGCTGAAGTCTAGAAGAATAGTTGCCAAAACACATGGTAGAAAAATTAATTTTGGGAGGGATCATCCATGGTGTGCAGTTACTGTAAGGGAACTTTTATAAAGATATTTAGACTATTGACTCTTGTCTCGACTTCTTCTTCTGATGCTGGTATACTGATTTTTCTGATGTTTTGTCAGCACCAATGGGTAGTATTATCAAAGATTTGCCCTCAATTTTCGATACTAGGAATGAATCAAATTCGTTAGTGGAGGTTGTTTGTACTTGCTGTGCCAATGTCTGAGGGCCTTTTGCATGTCATTACCACTGTAATTTTCCCTTAGTACATGCATCACTTGTTAGCTACAGCAAGGGGATCCAACCTTCATTTATCTGAAGCCTCTTCTCTTTCTTGTTCAACTGCTTGTATTAATTGCTCTCAAAGAATATTTAATTCTTATTAGAATATTTATAAGTATGTGATTTACTTTGAATTGCTGCCCTCAAATACATGTGGACACCTCTTATGGTGTAGATATAAATGCCCATCATTATTTTTATTATACATGTGTATTTCAGTTCTAATTATTACAGAACCTCACAAAGCTCACAATTTCCAAATGCATCATTCTCCGTGTTACAGGACAAGCGTCGTTTTGACACACTGGTTTTTATGGGTGTAATAGAGCCTGAGAGTGAGACAGCATTCCTGAGTTCCAGACCAGAAGATGTTCTTCTTAGTGGAAATGTAAATGCTGTGCCACTGCTGATTGGTGATTTAAGTGGTGAATGCATTGCAAATGTTGTATGTAAGTACTCCTTTTCTGAATTGAAGTACTTGTGTTGTATTACTGACTTTAAATACATCACATATTTCCAAATTGAAATGTGTATAATTGTCCTTGGTGTGCTACAATTTTAAAGATAATAACTTGGAATTATTCCTGTCTAGTGCTTTCCTATCACAAGATCTGATATCATTTTTCATGTGCATTATGTGTATATTGGGTCATTCCATGTCAAAACCACAAATTTAGCCCATAAGCTGCGGCACACTTTTTTAGAATTTTTTGAAATTTTGTGATAACATAAATGTGGATGCTTTGAAAAAATTGCAAATCATTTCATCTGAAATATTTTTGAAATGGAATTTGGTTAACTGATTACTAGTGCTTGCAACATATTCACAAAACTTTACTTACGATAAAGGGGTAGGTCTTTAAAATGAACACACATGTATTTCATACGTAGACCTACCATCTGAAAAAAAAAGAAACTGGTTGCTGTTTCAGTTTTCATAATGTAAAAATGTAACAAACAGATTTTTACCTTTAATGTAAGATTTAATTACAGAAGTTGGCACAGAGAAAACTAAATGAAATTTACAAACAATATTTTCCAGTGCTCTGTCCATATTAGTAGGGGTAAAAAATAATCTCTTCTTCCCATCTTTATGGAATATGAATATAAATTATTTGTATTACTCAGTTCTTTTTGAAGAACTACTTTATTGCATTATTACACATACTATGACAAGAATATAGATACCACTTTTGTACTAAGCATCTGTACAATGTGTCAGCAGATCTCAAATGTAAGAAATTTTTATTGTTTAAATTTTACAGAAGATCACCTATTTAGTCCGTTGCCTTTCCACTGATGCAGCTGGAAAAGTCAACCTGTCAATCAAATCACACTGCACGGTCATGTAACTCATGAAATGGAGGGCTCTTGGAGTAGTGCCTGAAAAACAGAACTCTCTTTTGTTCCGAGTTGCTGCCCATAACAGACATTAAATGGCTGAGTCTTTTTGCTAAACTTCTCCTCGGAGATGGGTCTGGGGCTACTGGATTTACTTTCTTCTGCCCCCTGGCAATTCTCATCATGTGATCGCCATAAGAAAATAAATCAATACAATTTATTCTTTTTTGAGAATGTGTATGTCAGTAACAAGCCCACAATGCTTTCAAATCTGACACCAGGATGGGATGCCTGATTCCCCCTGTTTTCATTATGCCATGGGTGGATATATTAAACCAACACCTGGAGCATCTGATTCAGTGTGGTAGTGCAGCATATGAGTGCTTAGGTCATTCAGTCCAGGCTACCAGCGTCAGTCTTCCCAGTATTGCTGCTGCTGCGCAAGCGATAGGCTGTATGACCTTGCCCACCAACTCTGTCACCTTTGCACAAGGTCATGTTGTGAGTATGATGACCCAGTGCTGCACTGACACTGGGTGCCACTGCCCTGTCATGGCCCAGTGTGCTGCACCAATAGTTGATCAGCTGTGCTTTTAGGGAGAGGATGCTGTCGGGGCTAATGCCACCAGAGACAGCACTGTTAGCTGTTGTCAGAGACTTCTTTTTGGTTTGATGCATATAGTTTAAATGGATATCAACAACCAGATCACAAGGACTGCTGGTGATGGATTCAGAATTGTAGGTGAGGATGGAGCAACTGTGGATGGAGAATGGAGACCTGCAAAAACGCTTCAGTGAGACATTTTTATTGTGATGTCCCAAAGCAGCATTGTGACTGCAGCTAATCTTGTTTCCTCATTTGTGGTATTCTCACAGGATGTTCTGTCATGGCCTGTAATTGATGGTGCATTGTGTTCACAAGTTCATATCTTCATAGATAACCAAGTGAAAATATCCACATCTTCTCACAAAATTTGACAGACATAGGAAAAATATCCACATGGGTTCACGAAGTGTTAGTAGGAGCTCTCAGATGTAAGTTGTGAGGAGAGGCTTTCACTTTCGTTAATTTGGTAGGAGGGTGGAGAAATGCCAAGGTATTTGATGTTGTTGCAAAAGGACTAGTGGATAGTTGTGGAGGCGAGAATAGGGGAGCTGCTATAGAGACAACCTTCCAACCTAACTCCAAAATTCTTTAAACATTTCAGAAAGCTTTTCTGACCATATAAGAGCTATGTCATGCCACACTTATGTCCTGAAGGAAAGTAATGAAATGAATAAGGTACGTCTCAGAAAAGCAGAAGTTTACTGTGTGGATATATTCATTTGTGGACTGATCCACAGGTTGGTGCTAAGGTGAAGTGTGTTTTGCTGAGCACACTGTGAAAGCCGGTATGCCTCACATTTCTATCTGAGGGGGCGTGGCAGTTTGCCCAACCTACCCCCCTCCCCCCCTCCTCCCGCCTGCCTCTCCCTCCCCTCAGGGTTAAAAAAACTAGATATGCATTCATTGCTGAAGTGTGCTGCACTTGCTGCAAATGTGCAGGCCACAGAGCTTCTGAATGTTTGGAATTGTCATGTGCTTACTGTAGAAAGATCACACTTGAGAAAGCATATTTTCGAACTTTACTGCATTGCTTGGCTAACTATATAGGTTAGTGAAATGTTTGAGGGAATGTGTATATGAGTATGAATACAGAAAACACAAATGGGAGCAGTTCTGCCATTACCTGTCGCTCCCCTACCATAAAGTGAATCCTGTAAGAGAGGTGGGACTCAGATGGCAAACATAACTATGCCAAGTAAAACCAATGGTAGACTGTCTGCCTTATAACTGACACAGGAATACAAAGAAGTGTTTTGTTCATTAAATCTACTAGTTGTTGAGAACCAAACTGTCACATTGTAGATGGAGAGGATTGGGAAAAAAAGATTTACTCAGTAGGCTAACATAATGTGGAATTGGAAATAAAGAGATAGATGTGTCAGTTTACATTTGAAGTGTTGTTGAAGTATGAATGCCGTCTTAGATAATGATTTCCCATATTATTTCCAAGGCATATTTAACTTCTGAATGTAGGAAATCCAAATATGCGGAAATGTCCACCATTTTGGCAATGTGATGGTGTTGTGTAGAAATGACCACATTCTGGCAATCCACTAACCATGTACTATAATGTTGAAGTTAAACAAATCCAAGACAATATTGAGTGGTAGAGGAAAAAATTGTTTGGATGGAGATGAAGAAAGACTTTGTAGGAGTAGATATTCACTTAGGCAGTCCATTAACAATGAATGAATTTTAGATGGTAAGCAGATATATGTAAAGCCTGGTTTATCATGAATGAGTGTGCCAGAAGAGGGTACTCTTTGTCAGTAAGCAAAGATAATTATGGAAGCAGAGGTATTAAAATTTCTTGGGATATCATATTCGCAAAAGTGCATTGAGTAAATGCTTATGAGATAACAGAATACCAGAAAAATTAACAGCCTGGAAGAACAGTTTACGTAAAGTCCACTTATAAAGCAGAAATTTAAAAGAAACATGAACACCTGTGTAAGGCAGGTCAGGGTTTATTATACTTCATTCTAGCTGAATTTGGGACGTTGGTGGAAGGAAATTACTTCTGGCAACCTCCTTAACATACCATGAGATTCCTGTGTAAGGCAGGTCAGGATGCATTGCACCTTGTTCTAGCTGAATCTGGGACATAGGAGGATGGAAATTACTTCCAGCAACCTCCGTAACATACCATGAGATTCTGATGGGTGAGGTTAATCCTACAGCTCAGAAGCCATATCACATATCTTATGCTTTGCAGCCCATACTAGAGAAAAATATTGTAGATTTGTTGGAACAAAGTTTTCCAACTTTCCTTCTGGGCTTCTCCTGTAGTGATAGTCCACAAGAAAACCAGAAAGAGACAAATGACTTATCACTTTTGCATACACATTATAAAGATCAATAGGTCAAGACCCTGGATATCTGTCTCCTTCCAAGGATCGATGGCACTTTGGATCACCCAGCCAAATGCATTACAAACATCTAAGGATGGCCTTCAACCTCTGAAATGTTCCTGCCATGTTGCAGTGTTTTGCTGATTTGCTTTTATGGGGTTTAACATCAACCATGTGTCTTGTATACCTGAATGACTTAATTATATATTCAAAAATGATGAGAGAGCTTGCAGTGCAATTGAGAAACATGCTAACATGTGTGAGTGGTGTTAAGCTAAGTTTTAAATTACTGAAGTGCAGTTTTGTGCAATCACAAGAGCACTGTATAGTCCATATAATTTCAGGAGACCAAAGAGCAGACCCATGATTAATAGACACAGTAGAAGATTTTAAAGTGCTAAGAAATGTAAAGAATTGCAATTGTTTCTTTGATCAGACAATTATTATTGACGTTTCATGGAGAATTATGCAGCCACCACAAACGTCTCACAAAATTATTAAAGAAAGAAACTCCTTTTGTCTAGTCAGTGGTCTGCAAGAGTGGCATGTTAAAATTAAAGGAAATTCTTACAAGTTCACCTGTCTTGGCATATATAGATTTTGAGCGACCTTTTTATTTTGTTGTGTGAGGCTAGCAACTTCATAGTAAGCTGTATAAAGAATTAAATATGACGGCAAAGAAAATCCAATTGGTTACACATCATGTTAGCTGAATCAAGCTGATCAAATCCATAGCACTGCAGAAAAGGAACTTCTGGCAGTCATTACTTTCAGTGTTACCTGTGTGGATGACAGTTATGTTAATTACCAACCATTCTGTTTTACAGTGGCTATTAAGTTTAAAAGAACCCAGCAGCAGACTTGTTAGGTGGACTGCAAAGCTTAGTGAATATGACTACATTGTCAAACACACATCTGGTAAGGTAAATCAGAATGCAGATGCCTTGAGTAGGAAAATTAAGACTCTACTGTTGCAATCACCAACTATTGGAACACTGTCATTCATATTTGACGTTATGATCTTTAATTCTGCTCTCTTTGCCTTTGTGTCTGCATGCCATTAAAAGTTGGTCAACTGTATTACACTTCTGTGTTACATTAAAGTTTTTGATAGCAAATCGCTTGTTAGTAATTTCTATCCTCTACCATATCATTGTTAGGACTGGAATCACCACACTGCCCATACATGACTGCTTATTGTCGAGCTAAGAAAGGCACAAGAATCTGATGCCAAGTGTAAGAAACTGTCTACCTGGCTGGATTTTATTAAAAGAGTAGACATTTTATATAAGAAAATGCTTCTTGGAGAATGGATGCTAGCTCCAAAGACTATCCACAAGTACATATTGCAACAGTGATGTGACAGCTTATGGATGTGTCGTAAGGGGAAAAGTGGCTGTAAGCATGCACTGCAAGCCATTTTTGATGGCCACAATGAAAGAAAAATATAGATGATTGCTGGATGAAATAAATTCAAGCAACGTGAAGCACCTGGCTACAAGAGAAAAGTGTGTTTGGAAGAGTCCAGGAGACCAATGCAACCATAACAAGATGGCAACAGCTCTATAGTCGAAAGAATGTTATCATGTCACTATACCAAGTAGGAGATTTTGTGATGTCATAACAAATTCCGATGAAACTGTGCGGAACTCAGGAATTTTTATTGCTTTGAGATGGATCACTCCAGATATTGTGTTTCACATCACCTGCCAATGTTGAATTCCCACTCCCAGATCAGAAGATTGTAGTTCATGTTGACCACTTAACCAAGTATAAATGTTAGCAATGTACCAGCTCCTATAGAGGACCAACAAAACTCAGAATAATAGTTTGGCACAAAAGTGAATACACAGTGAATTTCTTACACAGCAACTGATGAGTTCCCATTGCTACAATTTAAGTTCTGCCCATCTGTACAGATTACAGTCTGAGGATTCTGTGGATTAAGAACATGTTTTATCTTAATGGCAATTCCAGACTGCAATATCAGGAGTATTAGGAAAAGAATAAATTGCTACTTACCATAAAGATTACCCATTGAGTTGCAGATAGGTGCAATGAAAAGACTGTTTCACATTATAGCTTTTGGCCGTAGCCTTTATCTTCTCTGCTGAAGAAGGCTTTGGCCAAAAGCTATTATGTGTAACTGACATTTCATTGTGCTTGTCTTCGGCTCAACGGGTCATCTTTGTAGTGAGTAGCAATATATCCTTTTCCTAATATTGTAGGTTTTATATTAAGTTTTAAGTGAGAGATAATGTCAGTATTTTGTTTGTCAGTCTATTGTTAAGCCATATTGATGATTCTGTTGTGTATTTTCACCTCACCAGGCTCCTGTTTAGCTAAAAATTTTGCTTAAGCATAGCATACATGTATTGTGTCTTCTGCATTAATATTCAATGGGCCAATCATTCTCCAGAATTCCATACCTTAAGGGTTGTGTCATGGGCAAACACATACTGTTTGAGCTTGGCCATATTACATTTTCTTTTTCATAATATGGCCAATTCTATTATCTGTTGCCTTTTGACACACTAAAATGTGATTTCTTTTCATGGACTGTTTCCCTGAGTGAATTACTTGTCTTTATTGTTGTCTCTTGCCTTATGGATTTTTAAGCATGTTAATTTGTCACAAATAATTACAAGAAAGAATTTTAAAACATTTAGTTTTTGTGAGAACGCGATAGGTTCTGACTGTCTTGTCCTTCTTCAGTAGTGTTGCAATTTTATATTAATAAAAATATGTGTGGAATTACACTCCTTACTCATCAATCTTAAAATTTTCTACAGTTTGCATATCAGAATTTTTTGTCTCTTAAACCTCCAATATTCCAACCAGACAGACTCAATAACTGCCTGTCTAAGTATGTTTCTCAAACTTCTACATCTCAGGCAGGTTTCCTTTTGCACAACATTGGAGTAAGTCTCAGTACTTAAATTCTTACTTAAACTGTGATCTCTCAGGTTTCGTCGGTGTGATTGATTAATAGTGTACTTCTGGGTGTTCTGCCAAGTTGTAGTTTTCAGTTTATATTTAATATTTTGATGATGGACCCAGCTATTTTCTTCAAGTAGTGAAAATTTTGCTGTTCTGGATATTCACTGCGTGGACTCCAACCAGGCAGCACTTGCAGCACCTGAAGAAGATGGCTGGATTGGTCACTGAAATATTGTATATAAAATGGAAACCACAACTCAGCAGAACATCCAGAAGCACACTTACTGAAATTACCTTACACACTTGTTTCCTCAGGTACATTTCTTCTCTCTTCCCATCAACACTTTTCTCTCTTCTTCTACAGAGATGTTGTCCATATATACTAAACAAAGTTGTAGGACCGAGTGAGGTGGCACAGTGGTTAGCACACTGGACTTGCATTCCGGAGGATGATGGTTCAAACCCATGTCTGGCCATTCTGATTAATGTTTTTTGAGAGTTCCCTAAATCCCTTCAGGCAAATGCTGGAATGGTTCCGCTGAGAGGGCACAGCAGACTTCCTTCCCTATCCTTCCCTAAACTGGTGGGACAGATGACCTTGCTGTTTGGTCCCCTCCCCCAAACTAACCAACCAGCAAACGTGTAGGTTTCCCTTTCTTGGTACCCCTACCCTATTTCCTATTTTGTACTATATTACATGTATGAATCCCAGCATCCTATTTAAAACAATATTTCCTCCAGTTATACACTTATTACATTAAGATATATTCCAATTGTCAGAAAAGTTCCAGAAGAGTTTTATTTTTTTTTATTTTTTATTTTTTTTATTGCTTTAAAAAGGAACAAATGTTGGTTTCATGTTACCTGGTATGTGTACATTCTTGAAATTGCCTTCACCATGTTTCTGCACAAACTCACTAGGTGGCAGGGCTGTGCTTAGCAACACACTGTTTGGATTATTGCCACATTAGTTACGGTGGCACAATGGATGCTGATTGTGACCAAAGAGTGAACATTAAGTTCTGCATTAGCCTCAGGAAAACCTCTAGTGAAATGTCTACAATGATTAAGCAAGCATATGCAGGCAAGGCACTTTCAAGGAGCCTTGTTTTTGAGTGGTACAAAAGGTTTCATGAGTATAAGATGATCCAAGAACAGGTTGTCCATCTACAGAACATACTGACGTACTGATGAAAATGTGGAGCGTGTAAGGCAGTTATTGCAGGAAGACCATCCATCATGTAACTATGCATGTAATATCAGAAGAACTTAATTTGAATTGTGATGTATGTTATAAGATTTTATGTGAAGATTTAGGGAAATGGAAGCTTAATGCAAAACTCATCCCTCACACACTAACAGATGAACAGAAAGAGTAAAGACAAGAAATTTCGGCTGTATTTCTTGACAGAGCCAGACATGATCTCACATTTCTGTCACAGATTACTTCTGGGGATGAAAGTTGGTGCTACCAGTATGGCCCTCACATGAAGTGTCAAAGTGCTAAATGGTGGAGTCCTGAATCACCAGCCTCAAAAAAAGCCAAACAACAACCTTCGAGAATAAAGGCAATGTTGATCACATTCTTTGATAGTAAAGGATTAGTTCAGCATGAGTATGTTTCTCCATGTCAAACAGTGAACCAAAATCTTTATGTTAAAGTCTTGAAATGTTTGTGACAAGCAATTCAATGTCACCGCCCTGATTTGTGGCATTCTCAGAACCAGTTCTTACTGCATGACAATACAAGACATGCTTTATTTGTTACTAAGTATCTGACCAGACGCTCTGTTATTGCCATCTCATATCCGCCATATGCCCCTGACCTCTCATCTTGCATTGATTTTCTTGTTTCTGTGAGTGAAAAGGTGACTGAAAGGAAAGCTTCATCAAGATATTGCAGACATCCGACAGGCTGTGGGCAAGTGAACTTACAAGCATGGCAGTTGAAAATTTCTTTACTTGCTTCCAAGACCTCTGCAAATGTTGAAAACTGTGTATATAGTCAAGGGGACTACTTTGATAGGAACTAGGAACATTACTTGGTACGTGCAATTTTCTATTTTTTTTAAAAAAACTAGTCCTGGAACTTTTCTGAAAAAGGGAATACTTACAAAAGCTTTGTAAATAAATACATCTGGTTGCATGGTTTTATCTTATCTCCATCTTTTAAGTCCCCATGTATACTATTTTTAGGTAGTCTTCTAAGTGCTCATCTATATTATTTTTGCCAGCAATCCTTGCGATTCAGTTACTTACTGTAAAGTAATATCAGCACTTTAGGAAAGATAGGTTGCTACTTACCATAAAGATGACATGTTAAGTTGCAGACAGGCACAATTAAAAGATTGTACAAAGCTTTTGGCAACAGCATTCATCAGAAAAAAGAAACACACACCATTCATTCACAAAAACAAGCACACCTCATACAAATGTGACCACCAACTTTGGCAGCTAGAGGCAGCCAGGCCCAAAGGCCCAAAACAGATTGTTCACAGACAATATCTGATCAAAAAGGTGTTTTAACACATGACTCAGTATTTTGCTAAACCATTCATTCAATTAAGTCATAAAAAAAAATTCCTCCAATGTTGTTCATGTGTAACACGATGTTTATATTCTTTTTGATCTGTACAACATTCTGAGATATTAAAACTGATGTGGGAGATTGAAGTTTGTCTCAGATCTGTATTTAATTCTCTAGAATGTTCATTTTCTTCATCACAACTAACGCAAGCTGTTCTTTTGTGTCAGAATGCAATTTCCCTTTTAAATATACTGTTCTGGATTCAGTTCCAATAAATTTTTGTTTATCACTATGTTTTCCTGACATATTCACCAATGTGTTCATCTGACATATTGGTATCTCTATGTTTCCCTAATATATTTACCAATGTGTTCATCTAACATATTGGTTTGTCAATCTATTTTAATATTTGTTTTATCTAATTTATTGTCTTTCACTTGTTGGTCTATTTTAGCAGTTGTTGTATGTATCTAATTTGCTTTTAGTTCAGTAATTACCTAAGTGTTTGTTGTATCTCTTTTTGCATTTAGTTCATTAATCATGTGATAATTTGTCTCAGCATGTACATATTTGGCACTTTATTTATTAAACATGCTCCATTATAAGATCCTAACCTCTTGAGCATCCATCTTCGCATTTAATTCAACAATAACCTTTAAGATTTCTTCCATTATTCTAGTTCTTACAATCCTAATGCTTGAATTTCCTGAATTCACAACAGTCAACAACACTTTTATAAAAAAAAAATTCTAGCAAAACTAATCTCAGTCTGCACTTGACACATAGTCAAAAATAAATTGTTTTAAAATAAGTATAGCTCACTGGATTGTGTTGTGCATCATGTAGTGTCTGAAGGTAGAATGCACTGCACCACTGCAACTTTTTGTTGACATAGAGGAACTGCCGCTATTGCTGCCAGGTGCTGTGGAGTCTTCGATTACCCATTAAAACAGTCATCATCCATAAAAGCAATGCAGTTCTTCTTAAATTATGGTTTTTAGTATGTATTTTGATATTCACACTTCACCTTCTCATTCAATTATTTATCTTGTTGCCAGGGTCTGCAACACTATTTCACAATAATTCTTCACTTTAACACGTATGTTCATCTGAAATAATTGTATTTCACAAGCATTCTTTCGTCCCCATCTGCAGAGGATATTTTCAGGGAGGATTTTAGCATTGGTGAACATCTGATTCACACCCTGGCTTGTCAGTAGCAAGCCAGGGATTGAATTGGACGTTCAGCAAAGCTACCATCCCCCTTGAAAATGTCCTCTCCAGATGGGGATGGAATGTCAGGTTCTGAAATGAAATCCCTTAGATCATGGCAATATAGCCCAGAATAAAGTGTTAACTGTGACAAATTTGGCCATGAAAGTTTACATTTCACAAATGCACAGACATGCCTGGGGGTGTTTATTTTTCACAAAGTCCATTAACACTATATGGAATTCAGATATGAGTTACTAATAATACCAATACATGTAAGATTTATGCACAGAATCTGCATAAATCACTGTGCACTGTTCTGCACCGTTAGAGGAGAAATCGATTCCTTGTCATCTTATATGGCAGCTGTAATGTCTTCTGGAAAGGGGACTTTCTCCATCACAAGTGTTGTTCGATTTTCAGTTTTCAGACAGATGATACCTCCCCAGCATTTCCTGTCCAGTTCTCAATGTGAGTAGGTAAAATTACTTCACTGAGTTCATGTTTATAAAGTGTAGTTATTTTAAATTTTTTAAGTGAATTATTATTTGCTGTTGTTAAGTGAGCTTTTATCCAAAATAAATTCCTGTGAACAATGGCTGTGAAGTGCTTAATTAGTAAATGTGATGTTGTCAGTGACTGAAGTAGTGTTGGTGAGAAAGGGATTGGAATGTTAAATGTGGCACCTTGCAGCTGTCTGCCATTGGCAGCCTAATATAAAGCCACATAATTGTGTTGTAATTGTCACTTGGTGGTGAATTAATGAATGTCCAGAAAGTTACTTCACTTCTCTCACCACTGCATAAATCTTTTCCATTCAGGAATTGCTAGTGATTGTAGAGTTGACTGCACTGAGTGGATCCATTCACCACACATCGACAGTGTGTATTCCAAGGTGGATGTGAATATGTGTGATGGAGTAAGACTGTTCATGTTCAAGTCTATAATGTATTGTTGACTTATGTCAGAATAACTAAAATTCTTTGACACCTAGGTGACCTGCTTCTGTTACAGAGGGAGACAATTTAAACCCTTGGGCCTCTTTAGATGCTGGGAGAGCTGAGGCTGGGGTGATGCATTTGATACCTGTGATGCTGCGAAAAGTATTTCAGACAGTAAAGAGTGGAGACAATGAAACTGGCATTGTCAAATACATATAGACAGCATATTACACTGTGGACAGGCTCTTCAGTTGATAGGCAGCTGACAACACCATCTCTTGAGCACTTTTTACACAAAAGCTTGCTTAACAGTTGAAATAAGCACTCAATAAACAGAAGAGGACACTACTATGTAAAGAGGAGTTGAGTGAAGTAATTTTGTTTACTAACATAAAAGAACTGGACAGGAAATGCTTGGGAGTTGTAGTCTGTTTGTAAACAGAAAAGCGAGTGGCACTTTAGGGGAAGAAAGTTGCCTTACTTGGAAGAACACTACAGCTGCTGTACAGGATGACTAAAAATCTATTTCCCATCTGGCAGTGTTAAATACTTTTTAGACTATGTGATCTCACCGGAAATTTATTAGTACACAGGATTTAGATGCACCTAGTTTGACCAAACTGTTTAGCTCAGGTGCAGAGAATTATGTAGATTCTATCTGTAAGTGTTTCTTGCATTAGTGTCTCAAATTTGTATTTGCTGTAGTGTTAATGCACTTTGTGGAAAATAAGCCCCCCCCCCCCCCCCCACCTCTGGTTTGTCTATGCACTTCATCACCAGTGATTAATAAAGTGTGCCATGGAGAGACAGTAAAAGTGTGTGAAACACTTTGTAGTTTCTTCTAGTGACGTACTTGGGTAGATAGAGCAGTGACTCATCTGCTCACTCTTCAGTCTGTGAGCCTATGAAGGAACACATTCCAGTGACCTACCTTCCTGTGCACTTCTATCCCACACATTGCCTCCCCCTAACCCTCCCCACCCATTACACACCTGGACAGAATTTATTCCTTAATTTGGCTCTACTGTGTGTAGACATGGTACATTCATTTAGTATTGTTTTTATCCCACTTCATTTAAAGATAAACATTACTTTTAGACTGTTAAAACAATATTTTTAATAACCTGTGACTTTTTCAAAAAATGGTTCAAATGGCTCTGAGCACTATGGGACTTAACTGCTGTGGTCATCAGTCCCCTAGAACTTAGAACTACTTAAACCTAACCAACCTAAGGACATCACACACATCCATGCCCGAGGCAGGATTCGAACCTGCGACCGTAGCGGTCACGCGGCTCCAGACTGTAGTGCCTAGAACCGCACGGCCACTTCGGCTGGCTGTGACTTTTTCATCCCCTGCAATACAGAAACTATTATTCCTAAAGAAAAAATGAATAGGGCCATTTTTGTGGGAAATTTAGTGTAAATTAATTTTGTACACAGAAACAATTTCACAAGAAGCTGCAGTTTTCGAGTTATTGAAGAAATGCATAAAAAAGTGACCCTTAAGCCAACCCCTGCCACAATGATCACACCCCACTAGTCAGGATTTTTAGTATGGTATTCATGCCACTCCCTCCTACCACAGAATGAAAATCTGTGATTACACAATTTTTTTCCTTGCAGTCGACCTATTTTGGTCTTTGTTGACTGGGCTAAACAGGTTGGTCAAACTAGGTGCATCTAAATCCTGTGTGCTAATAAATTTCTGGTGAGACCACATAGTCTAAAAAGTGATTTTAATTGCTTGTTTGCCTTTGAGATTGCAAATTTTGTAATGGTTTCAATTTTATCTTTGTTAGACAAAATTCCATCTTCAGAATTGTTGTGACAGAAATTTGAGTTGTCTCACGGCAATTTACATTGCCCTAACTTTCTTAACTTCTCAGACACTTCCCATAATAATTCCAAAAGCGCTTTCCAATTTCTCTCAAAACAGGGTGATTGGAACTGCTTTCTTGGTGTGCGAACAGCTGGTGAGGCCAGCTGCTGTGCCCGTGTTGTGGGTGACGGGAGGTCTGCAGTAAATACAGGACGGTTTATCACATAAGTTGTTTCTAACTTACATAACATAAACACTATAAAAGAAAAGTAAATTACTCATATAGGCCTATATTAAGCAAGAAGATACTGGAACTGCCTCTCTTCATTGTTTGAGCATTTCTGATACCTCTTTAGGAAATTGCTCATTAAATGCTGCAGTTCCCTCTGAGAAATAGCAGCAATGCCTTGATGAACTTTAATTTTAAGTTCATCTGAAGCATGTAATTTGATTTACACACTTTCTCTTTTAATGGCCCTGATAGAAAAATTACACAGGCTTAATAAGGGGGAAGAAGGGGGCCATATGTTGTTAGTGATAACTCTGTCTCGAAACACTCCTGTAGTGAGAAGTTGGCAGTATGTGCCATCACAGAGTGCTGCTGAGAGGTCATGAGAACATGTTTTCTCTCAGTTAATTGGCCAAAAAGAGACTGCAATATGTTTTGCACATATCGCTCACTGTTAATTGTTTCCTGCAAAAAAATAGGGCCTATTATTCTCTCACAGCCAACATGAGATCAAACTCCTATATTTTGAACATGAAAGGGTGTCTCAGGTATTATCTTAGGCTTTTCAGAACTGCAGTAATGGTTATTCTAATACACAACGTTTCCACTTAGATGCAGCCATGAGTCACCCAAAAAGAAAAATAGATGAGGGTCAGTTTCTCCATTCATGCAGCCCTATTCAAAATCTACTCACAAAACTGCAAAATTTTTGCAGGGACACCTGGTTTCAGTTCTTGCACAGCAGTTATTCAGAGGGCTATCACTTCAGTAATTTTGTAGCTGTTTGAACAGCGCCATATGAAATTCCCATTTGCTGAGAAAGATGTCAAACTGATTCTCTAGACCTTTGCAGGGCAATGTTATCCAGAGTTTCTTCTATGAGTACTGAGAAGTCACCACTGTGGGGTGGCGTGTGAAAGAGACTAGATGGTGGCAGGACAAGGCTGTCAGGCACAGTGTCGAGAGGCTGTGAGGGGGGGGGGGCAGCAATTTGCAGTGGAAAAGGAGAGGAGCAGAGACTGGTGGGTACTTTGGCACAGAGCGGCACACAGTGAAGTTGAGGGAATATAAATTAGGAGGAAGTGATAAGAGAAGAGAAGTGTTGGGGGGGGGGGGGGGTGTAGTGATGTAGGACACCATAGGTCGAGGCTGGGATGGTTTTAAGAGTGGATAATGCGTTGTAAGGGTAACTCCTATCTGGTGAAGGGGGCGTTCCTTTGTAGCTAGTTCTTGGGTGTGGTAGGAGAATTGGGGGTATGTGGTGGTGTGGCACAGGAAATCTGTTTGTGAACTAGTTCTGGGGGATAGTGCCTGTCTGTGAAGGCCTTTTGAGACAATCAGCTTACTGGGCAGGGGACCTCTCATCACTGCAGATCACTGTGTAGTTAGGAAAAGCGGGTGGTATAGGGGAGCACCCAGTGGCCTAGGCTGTGAAACAACTGTTGAAATCAAGCATGTTATGTTCAGCTGCATGTTGTGCCAAAGGGTGATCTACTTTGCTCTTGGCCACAGTTTGGCAGTGACCGTTCATCCTGGTGGAGAGCTGGTTGGTAGTCATACCAATACAGAAAGCTGTACAATATCTGCATCAGAGCTAGTATATGGCACAGCTGCTTTCATTGGTAGCCTGGCTTCTAATAGGGTAGAATAAGCCTGTGACAAGTCAGGGATCGGATGGTCTGGGTGGGTGGATTTGACGTCTTGCACCTGGGTCGAACACCACTTTTGGAGGGGTGGGAAGGATCTTGGATATGGTGTCCCTCATCTCAGGGCATGATGATAGATAATCAGAGCCCTGACAAAGTAAGTGGTTCACTTGTTCCAGTCTGGAGTGGTATTGGTTGGTGAAGGGGGTGTTCCTTTGTAGCTAGTTCTTGGGTGTGATAGGAGAATTGGGGGTATGTGGTGGTGTGACATAGTAAATCTGTTTGTGAACTAGTTCTGGGGGATAGTGCCTGTCTGTGAAGACCTTTTGAGACATTCAGCCTACTGGGCAAGGGAGTTCTTGTCACTGCAGATATGCTACCTCTGGGTGACAAAGCTGTATGGGAGAGATATTTTGGTGTGGAGGGGTTGGCAACTGTCAAAATGCAGGCACTGTTGGTGGTTGGTGGGTTTAATGTGGACAGAGGTTTTGGATGGAGCCATCAGAGAGGAGGAGGTCTTCCAGGAAGGTGGCATGTTGTGTTGAGGAGGACCAAGTGAAGTAGATAGGAGAGAAGGTCATAAGGTTGTGAAGGAATGAGGATAGGGTGTCTTAGCCCTGAGTCCAATTCATGAAAATGTCATTGATGAACCTGAACCAGACCAGGGGTTTTGGGTTTTCAGGAGGCTAGGAAGGTTTCCTCTAGATGGCCCATAAATAGGTATGGATAGGATGGCGCCATGCTGCCCCATGCTTGTGTCGCAGATTTGTTTGTATACCTTTCCTTCAAAGGAGAAGTAGTTGTGTGTTAGGATAAAATTAGTAAGGTGTATGAGGAATGAGTTAGTGTATTTGGAGTGTGAAGGACATTGGGAGAGGTAGTGTTCAGTAGTGGCAAGACCATGGCATGAGGGATGTTGCTGTATAGGCAAATGGTTCAATAGAGACGATTAGGGATCCTGGAGATAGAGAGGTGGTGATGGTTGAGAGCTGACGAAGAAAGTGGTTGGTATCTTTGATGTGGAAGACTAGATTTCAGGTAATTGGTTGGAGGTGCTGGTCAATGAGGGCCAAATTCCTTTGAGTAGGAGTGCAATAAGCAGCTACAATGGGGCACCCACAATTGTTTGCTTTATGGATTTTGGGGAGCATGTAGAAGGTGGGTTTGTGGGGTTTCATAGGATTGAGGAGGGAGAATGGTTCAGAGGAGATTTTCTGGGAAGGGGTTAAGGCATTAAGTATGAATTGGAGGTTACATTGGACTTCTGGGATGGGATCGCTCTGGCAGAGTTTGCAGATGGAGGAGTCAGACAATTGGCAAAGGCCTTCCACCAAGTAGTAACAACAGTGGTGGAACCATTGTCTGCATATAGGATGGTTAGATCAGGATTTATTTTGAGGCTGTACATGGCTGTCCTTTCTTCTGCTGAAAGGTTAGTGTTCTTAGGAAGGGACCTGGGTGAGGATGGTGAAGCCAAGTTGGAGGTAAGGAATTCCTGGAAGATAACCATGGTGTGGTTAGGTGGGAGGGGGAAGGACCACTGTTGGATGGTGATATCAAATGAGAGAGACAGAGTTCACATTGTTGTACTTTCTTATATATTTGTGCTTATTTGTGTGTATTTTTACATATCTGTACATGTTTTTACATTTATGTAGGTTGATTAAGAAAAGTATTGATGACTCTTCATTGCATATCATAAGCCTTCATGAAATACAACATTTGTGACAAACTAAGAAATGAGCATCTGCATCTTAGACATTTAATTTAAGGTATTGGTGTTGGGGAGTCGGTACTGAATAGTACTATATCATGTCACTCATTCTACTTTGACAATCAGAATCATAAACTTTTAGAAACAGTAATTAAACTATAACTCTTCGCTGCTCTGAACACTTTTTTTCTAACTTCTGACAGTCACATATTCCCTTTGGCACTCTAGCCTCAACTCAACTGTTATTTCTAATGATGTATTATTGATACAGAGTTATGTTTTTCTTCTTATATGTTTAGCACTCAGGCTGCTTTTCTTAGCTAATACAATTACATTATTACCCTCAGCATGCTAACCTCTGCTCCTAACATAAACCAAATAACTCCAAAGATATTTACTTTGCTATCATAATCTTACAGTGCATAACACTTTGAGCCAAAACACTGAGAGCTCTGAGATACATGGGCTTTGGAGCCCATCCATATATAACAAAGGATAATAACTTTATATAACTTTAATGGCATGACTGAATAGGTATATTAACCTTAACATTTAGAACTCTATAAGAATCTGGATACACAGTTTGGTTTGTAAGAAATTATTGACATGTTTTGTGTAAATCAACTTGCTACAAACATATATTTTTAGTACAAATTTGAATAAATTGATCACTTCAAACAACCGAGAAGTGAAAGTTCTACTTTTTATTTTAATTACATAATGATGTTAGTTACTAATATATTCCCAGAATGTTACTATGATGACTGACATGCAACAGTCATTTTTGTAACAAATAATTTGCAAGTGCAATGTCAGGGACTGATTTTAAACCGGTTTTCTGGAATATTCTTAAAGGTGAACTTTATGTAAAATGATTTGTAAACTTATATTCTAGTGAAATTTAGTAAGGCAATGTTTTCAGTAAACACAAATAATTGGAAAATCTAGGATGGAATGTAACAATATTATGAAAAGAATAGTTGCTATTCACCATGTATCGAAGATGCTGAGTCGCAGATAGGCACAAAAGAAGACTGTCACACAATAAGCTTTCAGCCAACAAGGCCTTTGTCAAAAATAGACACACACACACACACACACACACACACACACACACACACACACACACACATGCCCACAGTCTCTGGCAGCTGAAGCCAGACTATACACAGCAGTGCATGATGGGAGAGGCAACTGGGTGGGTATAAGGGTGGGGGATGGTAAAATACTGCTGTGGGAGCATGCAGGGAAGGGTTGGAGAGAGGGTAGGACAACTATGTGCAGTTGGGAGGTTAAATGGAGTGTGAGGAGAGAGGGGTGGTAGTGGAAAGGGAGGGAAGTAAAAAGACTGGGTTTGTTGGTGGAATAGAGGGCTGTGTACTTCCAGGATTGGAACAGGGAAGGGGCTAGATGAGTAAGGACAATGACTAATTAAGTTTGAGGCCAGGAGGGTTATGGGATCATAGGATATGTTGCAGGGAGGGTTCCACTTGCGCAATTCCCACCTGCTATCCCTCCCCCTTCCCACCCCAGCCTCTTCCTTACCCCCACCCAGTTGCCTCTCCCATCATGCATTGCTGTGCATAGTCTGGCTTCAGCTCCCGGGGAGACTATGGTCATGTGTGTGTGTGTGTGTCATGTTTGCATGTCTGCCCATGTGTCACGCTTTTGTGTGTGTGTTGGGAGGGGGGGGGGGTGTTGTCTGTTTTTGACAAACGCCTTGTTGGTCAAAAGCTTATTGTGTGACAGTCTCTTTTTTGTGCCTATCAGTGACACAGCATCTCTGCTATATGGTGTGTAATAACTATCCATTTCATAATATTATTATGTTCCATCCTGGATTTTCCATTGTTTGATTTTGCCTGACAGCTTTTCTTCCATCCTAACCCAGTGCAGTTTTCCTTTGTTACTATTGTCTAATGCACTACTATACCCAATGTCCATACTTCTGTCTCTTCTTTCCTGTGTTGCTCTTATCATCGTACAAACTGTATTGCATGCTCTACTGTGAGCCACACTGTATCAACTGTCTCAGAAGCGAACAGATGGCTACAAGAAAACACAGATTATTGATGCAGCATCTTATGACCCTCATTACTCCAACTGATATAATTAAGCCTATACCTTCAAATTGATCACCTCCCTGCGTCACTCTCCCATATTTTTGTGCACATTTCCTGTGCCATATGATCTTGTATCTCATCCTACCCCACCCCCTACTCCTTCTCCTCTCTATTGCAGTTCGCAAATACTAATCCATTCACATCTGCTGTCCCCCTTCTTCATTCTTATACACCCACAGACCTTCACTCCACAGAAAAAAAAAAAAATAAAAAATAAAAAATAAAATAAAATAAAAAATAAAAAAAATTAAATTTTTTCTTTGATCTCTTTGTGACTCCAATTTAAATTGGTTTTCACTGGTCATGTATTTTCCCCTTATTTTATCCGTTTCGTCCTTTTAGTGACTTTTTCATGTATTTAGCTGTTTTTTGCTAATTTTTTGGGACATAATTCTATGTTATTTATGTATTTCACATTCTTCCACCACCATGGATCCTTGCTCCTTCCATCTGCATCAATACAGAAAAGTTTCCTTACCCCTAGCCAGGAACCAGTCCCACACACTGTTCCTGCGTAGTTGCCTGGCTCATTCCCCCCCCCCCCTCCCCCCCCCCCCCCCACCCAAATGGCCTTACCATCGAATTACCCATCTCTGGCTGCCACCCTTCCTTCCACAGTGCACTCATCTGTTCAGATTCTGCCAGTCCCTGTCCCTATAGGGGAAACACTTTTTCACCACCAACCCTACCAATCAGACTCAACCTAAGACCAACGTTGAACCCTACCTGACTCAGTTCACTCCTCTATCCAACCGTGATTCACCCCCAGTGCTGCTAAATCACCTCTCCTTAGCCCTCACCAACATAGTCCTGCAAAACCATATTAATCAAGCCCAAACCTCCTTGCAGTACCTTCTCTCCATCCATAAAATTCTCCTGCTAGTGATCCCAAATTCCTGGATCCCATAACACATGTTGAAACTTGTGACTTACAGGAACTAGAGCAGTATGCACAACACCACCTCAAAAAATTCTCCACCCTGCTCACTTTCTACTCTTGTTTTGGACTACCATTGTCCACTACCTCTACAACAACCTTCAAACCTCCCCTGTGTTCCCTCATAGCTGACAAACCCTGTCTCACAGACCTACTACACTTACCCCACCCTCCAAAACTCCCTCCTACCACCACACAGAATCCAGAACCTGAACAAACCCAAAACACAGTTGTGAACCTTTCCTCCAGAAGCATTAACCCCACAGAAATATCACTCCCTTCCAAAGGCCTCACCTTTTGCCCCACTCCCAAATTCAGTCATGCAGGACTTGTTAAAGACCTTCTCTCCTCCCTGTCCCTATAGGGGAAACACTTTTTCACCACCAACCCTACCAATCAGACTCAACCTAAGACCAATGTTGAACCCTACCTGACTCAGTTCACTCCTCAATCCAACTGTGATCCACCCCCAGTGCTGCTAAATCACCTCCTATTAACTTTTTAGAATTTCTTAACCTCAAACCTTGCCTGACCATCATTCCCCAAATCCTTTAAGCTGCAAACTAACCTTACATATGCAGAAAGAACCACCTATGCCAACCTATTCATGGGCCATCTAGAGAAATCAGTCCTAAACACCCAGAATTCTAAACCCCTTACCTGTTTCAGATTCAGTGATGACATCTTTGTGATCTGGACTGATAGTGAGGACACCGTATCCACTTTCCTCCAGAACCTCAACACCTCCTTCCCCCATTCGCTTCATTTGGTTCTACTCAACCCAGCAAGCTACCTTCCTCAATGTTGACCTCCACCTCAAAGATGGCTACATCGGTATCTCTGTCCATATCAAACCTATCAACCACCAGCAATATCTCCACTTCGACAACTGCCACCCATTCCTTACCAAGGAGTCCCTTCCATACAACCTAGTCACCCATGGCATTCACATCTGCAGTGACAAGTGATCCCTCTCAAAATACACCAAGGGTCTCACTGAGGCCTTTACAGACAGTAATTACCCCCCTCCCCCTCGCCCCCCCCCCCCCGCCCCCAACCTTTATCTCTCATGCCTTATCTGTCCAGTCATGCACCACCTCCCAAAGTCCCATCATCTGGCCACAGAGGAGCATTCCCTCGTGACTCAGTATCACCCAGGACTGGAGCAACTGAATTACATTCTCCACCAGGGTTTTGACTACTTCTCATTGTGCCCTGAAATGATAAATGTCCTACCCACTATTCCCTCCCCTTCCCCCAGTGGTATTTTGCCGCCCACCGAACCTACACAATATCCTCGTCCATCCCTATACAACCCCTGCTCTCAACCCCTTGCTTCATGGCTCATATCCCTGTAATAGACCTAGATGCAAAACCTGTTCCATACATCCTCCCACCACCACCTACTCTAGTCCAGTCACAAACATCTCCTATTCCATCAAAGGCAGGGCTACCTGTGAAACCATTTGTGTAATTTACAAGCAAAGCTGCAACCACTATGCCGCATTTTATGTGGGCATGACAACCAATAAGCTGTCAGTCCACATGACTGGCCACTAACAAACTGTGGCAAAAAAAAACTGGACCACCCTGTTGCTGAGCACCAGCACTACACAGCCCTCTGTTCCACCAATGCACGAAGTCTTTTCTCTTCACTCCTTTTCTGCTAACCCTGCCCTGCGTCTAACCTCCTGACTGAATGTAGCTGCCCTACCCTCTCACCACCTCATCCCTACATGCTCCCGCAGCAGCACTTTACCTTCCCTGTCCTTAGCCTGCTGCCCCTCCCCCTCCTCAATCCAGCCTCTTTCTTACCCCCACCTGGTTGGCTCTCCCATCATGTGCTACTGTGCATAGTCTGGCTTCAGCTGCCATAGACTGTGGTCATTTGTGTGTGTGTGTGTGTGTGTGTGTGTGTGTGTGTTTCTATTGTTTATTTTTGTCAAAGGTCTTGTTGGCTGGAGGTTTATTGTGTGAGAGTCTTTTTGGTGTGTCTGTGACTCAGCATCTCTGCCATGTGGTGAGTTGCAACTATCCTTTTCATAATGTTTTCAGTAATTATGAAACATAAGTTCTATCCACAACCTGTGTTCAGGGATGTACATCAGTGCCAATGTCAATCAATTCATAAAAGTGATCCTATATTACAAGATATAACCAGTTATTTATGCAGAATATGTATGGTTTCTGTTTTAGCAAAAGGACTGACAACAAAT